>NC_138772.1:72494961-73092461 GCF_965119305.1 Pelophylax lessonae | reverse complement strand
CATGGGGAAAATGCTTGTGGAAAGTGCAATTTCTCTTGATGAGCACCGTATTTTACTTTTGTACATCAATCTCAGTGACACCCTTATGGACAGAATCCTCCTAAAGAATCCTAATAAAATGTGCACATTGTAATACAAAGAAGTACAGTTATTGTATATCATATAGAGCTCCTTCTTATGTAGGGGGGGGGGGGGGGTCACCAGATTCTCTGTTGGATAGGAAAAGGAAAGTGAAACCTAACATACTCCAAGTAGACACTATATAATGGGCTACTACAGGGACATGAGGGGGAGGGGGGGGGGGGTCAAAGTTCTTATCAGTTTATAAGGACGTCTGTACGCACATACTGATTGTAATTACATTGTTTCATATATTTAGTCAATACATATGTTACTTTGTATCAGTGAAAATTAATTTATAGGTGAGAGAGAAGAAAAGAGATAGAGAAGGGAAGGCAATGAAAGAGAAGGGAAGGGAATTTTTAGATAGATAGATAGATAGATAGATAGATAGATAGATAGATAGATAGATAGATAGATAGATAGATAGATAGATAGATAGATAGATAGATAGATAGATAGATAGATAGATAGATAGATAGATAGATAGATAGATAGATAGATAGATAGATAGATAGAAAGAAAACATTGTCAAGGGTGACAACGATGTTATCCACATGTCGGAATACATTTTCTTTGAAAATATTGTAGTAAAGATCTGATGGTTCTGGTTGGATTGTATATATTTTAAACAAGCAGATTCATCACAACATTGTGAGCCTTCATTAACTTGCCGATTGGGAGTAGGTCGCAAATGGCTTAGGATGAAATCTGTACACTCTGATACATTTATATAAGTTTATTGAAGGATTGTGAGGATTCTCCTGTGCATATTGATCTGTTACATTGTATCACAGCAATCCCACTGGTCAGGAACACCGGGAAGACCCCGATCTACCTACTCATTACAGGACACACAATTGTACAATCAACGATTGGACGATATTTACCTCCTCCTTCGATTTCTCCTTGTCTTTGTTCCCTTTTCGATCCACCCTGAGAACACACAAAGAGTTAGGATTCCTCCAATCTGTGTCATGGATATCACTCATCAGAGCCCACACTTCATAGAACTTACCGGTTCTGGTCAAAGAACTCGATGGATAAACTGATGATCTCATCGTCTGTGATGATCCTTTTGTCTTCATCTGCCACCTCCCCCCGGTCCTCATTGGAGCCATTTGACGCTAATTGAACAGAAAGAATGTCACTACAGAAAACTCATAAAGTCATATATATATATATATATATATATATATATATACACACACACACATACATACATACATACATACATACATACACACATATATATATATATATATATATATATATATATATATATATATATATATATATATATATAATTAACCTGCAACGTTGTGCTACCGAGAAGTCAGGAGTTTTGAACAGAAATCGGTTGTGCAAATCATTAGGCATTGTATCAGCGTTGCGAGTGAACATTGCAGCACATGGTAACATTAATCCAAGTGTTTCATATCCAAGACATTTTATCTTTAGCTGGCCATACATTATATAATCTGATCACACAATCTTAGTACAGGCTCCTTCAGATTTATCAGAACCATGCATGTGATAGAAGGACACACCTGAACAAACCATTATTTTTATGTTAAGGCAGTCAGGTCCTTGCACTACATACTTGCTAGTAGATCTAAAGAAGATTGTATATAGTGTAGGCCACATGATCCGACTACACCAAGCACAGTATGAAATACAATACAATACAATCAATACGGATCTGCACCAGATCTCCTTTGTGCTTCCAGAACAAATATAACAGCTTGCCAAAAAAAGTGCAGAAGAAGGAATGTATCAACCACAGGGAGGAATGGGGGGAGGCCATAAAGAGGACCTGTCCTGTTTAAGTAAAGGGTGGCCGACTCACCAGCTGCAGTAGGATGATCTGCATAAAAATCTCTGCGACGTTTCATTTCATCTACAAGAGAGCAGAGGTGGCTTTAGTGTGGCCGGCTCGTGTCTGAAGGAAATCCACACCAATAAATCGATATTTCATACTTACTTTTGAAAAGTCCTGGCACCAGCTTGTACACAATGTCTTGGAGGGTTTTGTCTGCCCTGCAAGGAGACAGAAGCGAGGAACAGGCTTAGTGGCTGGACAAATGATAGGACTTTGACCAAGGCTGCCTAAGGAACATGGGACAATGGAGCCTGAGACATCCTCAACAGAAACACAACCTTCATCAAACCAAGGCACAGTGCCAACCTACCTGATATTCAGCAGGGGTCTGGTCTTGTGCACCTGGACATCACAAATGGGGCAATACTTGCTGGTCTCCAGATAATGCACAATGCACGTTTTACAGACTGTACAAACAAATCCAAGAGAGGTGGTTGGTTACTGACAGGAAGAGAAGTATGCAAAGCAAAAATAAAAAAGGCAATGCAAACAATAACACACACACACATCACTAAGACTATGGTGGAGTGCCACAAGACCTCTCTTAGAATCCTGAAAAGTAGTTACCTCTTATAAAAAAAAAAAAAAAAAGTTTAACATGTCATGTGTTTTGCATGGCTTGGCTAACTGGTGTTAAATGAGAAATACATTATTCTTTAATATTTTAAGGAAATGATCAATAAAATGCCACATAATTTAGCAGTTATTTGGGTTGATTTACTAAAGCAGTACAGGCTGTTCAGGGGGCTGGTAATGTAAAGCTGTGTTCACCATGAATATCCAATTTATGTGTGGGATATTATACAGGATTCCTATCTAGCATGTGACTGGGCTGTCATCAGTGAACACTTCTCTTAATTTGCCCATATGCCTTGTGAGCTGCTCTCTTCCTTTAATATATATATATATATAAAAAAAAAATATATATATATATATATATATATATATATATATATATATATATATATATATATATATATATATATATATATATATATATATATATATGACACAGACAGACATACAGAACAGACAATGTAAGATACCAACAAATACACAAATAGCATCCATATATACACACATTTAAGATATATAGAGGGTCACAAATATACCTATGTAGCAATCCATAGAGATAGATGGGCACTTAATACAGATATGTACCAAGAATACCTAAACATATTTAAATGCAAGGGACAAGTCTTGTCCAAAACTAAATATAGCAAAGATATGTACAATGAAAATTGGGGAAAATTTACAATTAGAGACTATTCATTTGTCAAAGGGCATAAGTAACCATTCACTTAGTATAGTGATTAAAGTAATGCTTTGTTCAATTCAAACATCTATGCATGTATAACAGAACTAGAAAAATAAATACACACACAAAAATTAAAATTGCTTGTATGTTTAGAGGATCAAAATGAATGCAGCTTCACTTGAATCAGTATGCTAAGTGAGAATTATTTTGCAAAGTGAACATACTTTAAACTTTCCAAAGAGAACATGTATTTTGTTAAGTAAAATCTCTACTGTTTTAGTTATGGGGATTGTTCCCCATGACAAAGCCCCCATCTAGAGAACTGCACATATACAGCTGTGCCTAACGAAAAATATTTACAGGCTATCCTTCTCCTCTATTAAAACACATTAGAATAAACGAGCCAATAATTATTACAGCGGTCCTACAAGTACAGATAGTCAATGGGACAGTAAGGAAAAGACTTCTAGCCTCTTCCAATTTTTAAACTGGTAGCACTTCTATCATTTTTAAAAATGGGGATCACAAAGGTCACATATTTTGTAACAAATACATGATCTCCTCTACAGATTTGATTTCCTAAAGCAGTACATTTTTCAGATGTCCCATTGAAGGTGTATTCATATAACAGTGGGAATTTATATTGCTCTGCCCAGGACGCAGTGTTCTGTGTGGTCACACCTTCAGAGAAAAGTACCGATTTAGTAAAGCACCAACTAAAATCCATCATCCATCTCTCTACAATCTCCAGATTTTTATATTCAGGGGGACCCAGGCCATAAATAGCAGCAGAACCAGACTTGAGATAATTCATTGCAAAGAGTGCAATAGCGACGCAACCACCAGAGCAATGTAGATTGGGGAAGATGCCCACAGCAGAGTCCTCTGAGCTGGCAATTTCTACATTCCCCCTGCTCTGATAATCCATCTCTTACTTACAAGAATGAAGACACTCGATGATGGTCGTAGCGTCTATGAAGTATCCCCCGCAGAGAACACACATCAGATGGGGGTTCAGCTCCGTGATTTTGATCCTGGTCGTCCGATGCATGATTGCTCGTTGGAAAGGCTTTCTTTCTCTCTCAATCCCTGCAAGAAACACAGCCAGTAATTCACAGATGGCCCCCATGTATCAAAGCACTGAGAGAGGCTTTTCTTAACAAATCGCAGACATTGAAAATGAACAGTATACCCTGCAAGCTAACCATACGATTATAATTCTCACCTGCCACACACATCCCGACATAGAGTATGCAATGAGACCTTTCACAGCCATACTATGAAAACAGAACTGCTGCTACAGAAAATGAATGAGTCATCATTGTACCACATATGGATTTACATCATGGTCTGTAATCAGACAAGATGGGCTTGGTTTACTAAAGGAAAATCGACAGTGGGGGTTATTTAGTGCAAACTCTGGTGCAACCCTGCTTATAAACCAATCAGCTTCCCGGTTGTATTGCCAGAGTTTAATTGAACAAGCCAAAGTAAAAAGCTGATTGTCTATCATCCAGATTTTGCACTGTCTGGTTTTAGTAAATCAACCCCCAGTGTATCTATAATGATCACCTATTTACAATTATCTAAAAGTAACATATCTATAATGATCAATTTCACAATTCTCTAAATGTAACTTTGTATTTATAATGAACATTGTACATCCATAATAACATTGGGGTGCTCCAGGTTTAGTAAATTTACCTCTGGGCTTTTTGCAAGTGCTGTTGCACCCTATAAATGCATTGTTCCAAATAATCTTAATAAATGAGGTAAATCTTCACTTTGCAAAAGAATACCCAATCACATGCAAGGGGAAAAACAGCAATTTGCTTGCACGTGATTGGGTGTTGGAAGTCAGCTGATCTTCTCATTTCTAAGCTATGGAGCAAATTCCCTTGCAAAGTACACAGCCTATTTGCCTTTAGTAAATCAACCCCTTTAGCTTCCAAGGATGCCGAAGCACAAATAAATCGCCCCAATTAGGCAAACTAGAAAGCAATGGGTACCCCAGAAATGGTTTTCTGCCCCCCAGCAAGCTGGAGGACGATGGCACCCGGGGTAGAATGGGTAGGGGAACGTAAAGGTGGGATGCAGACCTACACAGGGGGGTCGGGAATGGTCTACCCACTGGGAGCTGCCAGCTAGACTATATTCACGATGAAAGGAGCACATTACAGTGTGCTGGTGCCCAAGCTGCAATCCTTCCGTTACTATGGCAACCTACACTTACACTTGGCATCCTGCCACCGCCTGGAGATGGGGAGGAAACCCAGGCATGGAGTCAAACAGAGGTGCTGTGGGGGGGGGGGGGGGTCATATACCTGCAGAGGGGGAGGGCACGGTCATTTAACTCTTTCCATCTGCCCGCTGTGCAAATAGCAAATCTGAATCGCCCCCTAGTCAGAACCACCCAGATCATTCCCTGGGATCACCTAGGAGGCAGCAGGCTGCGAAAAGGCAATACAAACGCTGCAAACTAGATCCACATGTGCGATCAGTAGATCCCCAAATAAGCGTAGGCCAATGGTTGGAGCAGCACGGGCTTAATAAATGAACTCAGCTCCTAAATCTGGAGAAATCGGGGGAGGGAAAGCAGAGACCTTTCCAGGAATACACGAAGAGATCCAGAGAAACAAACCCATCACACAGAGATCTGAAGTGCAGGGGGCGGGTGTGGGGGGCGAGCAGGAGAGGGGAAGGAGCAGAAAACTAAGAGGCGCCCAGTACAGTTCAGGGAACAGACAAAGAGCTGAGAGGGAGGGAAGGAAGGAGAGAGCCGGGGTCACACACACTGCCTCCACCCTCCTTCTAAACACCAGCAACAGGGGGGACCCTACTTCTGGGAGTACCTCTTAACACCCTCCCTAACACCCTCCTTCTAAACACCAGCAACAGGGGGGACCCTACTTCTGGGAGTACCTCCTAACACCCTCCTTCTAAACACCAGCAACAGGGGGGACCCTACTTCTGGGAGTACCTCCTAACACCCTCCTTCTAAACACCAGCAACATGGGGGACCCTACTTCTTGGAGTACCTTCTAACACCCTCCTTCTAAACACCAGCAACAGTGGGACCCTATCTGGGAGTACCTCCTAACACCCTCCTTCTAAACACCAGCAACATGGGGGACCCTACTTCTTGGAGTACCTCCTAACACCCTCCTTCTAAACACCAGCAACAGGGGGGACCCTACTTCTGGGAGTACCTCCTAACACCCTCCTTCTAAACACCGGCAACAGGGGGGACCCTACTTCTGGGAGTACCTCCTAACACCCTCCTTCTAAACACCAGCAACAAGGGGGACCCTACTTCTGGGAGTACCTCCTAACACCCTCCTTCTAAACACCAGCAATAGGGGGGACCCTACTTCTGGGAGTACCTCCTGACACCCTCCTTCTAAACACCAGCAACAGGGGGGACCCTACTTCTGGGAGTACCTCCTAACACCCTCCTTCTAAACACCAGCAACAGGGGGGACCCTACCTCTGGGAGTACCTCCTAACACCCTCCTTCTAAACACCAGCAACAGGGGGGACCCTACCTCTGGGAGTACCTCCTAACACCCTCCTTCTAAACACCAGCAACAGGGGGGACCCTACTTCTGGGAGTACCTCCTAACACCCTCCTTCTAAACACAAGCAACAGGGGGGACCCTACCTCTGGGAGTACCTCCTAGCACTCCTAAACACTAGGAACAGGGGAATCCTACTTCTGGCAGTACCTCCTAGAACCCTCCTTCTACACACTAGGAACAGGGGAATCCTACTTCTGGGAGTACCTCCAAGCACCCTCCTTCTACACACTAGGAACTGGTAGGACCCTACTTCTGGGAGTACCTCCTAGCACCCTTCTTCTAAACACCAGAACGAGGGGGGGTCTTACTTCTGGGAGTACCTCCTAGCACCCTCCTTCTACACAGTAGGAACAGGGGGATCTTACTTCTGGGAGTACCTCCAAGCACCCCCCCCCCCTTCTACACACCAGGAACAGGGGGTGATCCTTCTTCTGTGAGTAGCCCCCCAGCACCATCCTGCTTGGTTATTTTATTTTATCCTGGATGACACCAATGAATTTGTATGCACCTCCTCCCAGAAAAAAAAAAAAAAAATCTACAGCAGCAAAAATAAAAAGTGGTATAGTCCTTGAAATGTGCTGAACCCCCTCCTATGTATTTACACAAGCTGACAGGGGCAGCTGTGAATGAAGAGAACATAGCGACCCCCCAACAAGGGACAGCCGGCTATTTCCGACTTTACCACAGCCCAGGTGGGCGATACTTGTAGGAGACAAATAAATAAAAACACATTCACCTCCGATGGGCTATAAATGTGCTGACCCCCGAATGTACACTACACCTGACCACTGCACCTCACAGGGAGGGGGGGAGCTCTGGACAGCTGTGAATGAAGAGTACATAGGGAACCCCCCCCCCTCAAAAAAAGGGGACTGCCGGCTATTACCGGCTCCACTACAGCCCAGGGGGTCGATACTTGAAGACGACAAATAAATAAAAAACACATTTAAATCTGATGAGCAGCAGAACTGGAACGATCAGAAATGGTGTGATCTGCTTGGGGCAAACGAATTTTTTTTATTTTACAAAAGTGTACTGGAAGTCCTAAGGATCAGAGAGCTAAATTCGCAAGAGATTCGCAAGTGACATAGCAAAAGTCGGGAGATAAAAGGCTCAGGAGAAGGGCTAGGAGGAGAAGATACATTTTATATGAGGACAGCTTAAAGGGAAAAATAAAATGTATTTTATAATAAATATATATAGTATGCACATGTTCAGTTCACACAGTCCATGAACTGGAGGAGATCACTGATGAACAGCTTAGACAAACAACCCATCCTAGGAAATGTTGGTTATGCTTTCAATTTTCGGCCGGGTTCAAGTACAAGCTTGTCCACCATCTACATGGCACATTCACCCTCCACATCTCAACCACAAAAAAAAGATGCCAACTCTGCCAATCTTCAAACTACCAGAGTAGCTCCAAGTAGACCACCAGAGCCTGGTGACACAAATGGGACAAATAAGACCAAACAAGGTCCAAATGTCCCAAAGACAACTATGGAAGCCAGCTATAAAATTAAGAAAATGTCTCGCTTTTCCTTAATGCCAACTACATAACTCCAAATGCCAAGAAAACTTTCCAAGATCAAGGAATTTACCAACAGGGTCTAATTAGACAGTACAATACACCATTATATCCTGTATTCCTCTAATTGTACGTCACACACAAGGAATCCCCGCACAATGTATGAATTTATCCCACCTAGACACAACAATTGGGGGGTTTAACTGACACTCCAACTACTGCTCCGAGGCATTTGTGGATTATTATTTTCTGAAACTAGTTACAGAGAAGCCAATGGATTTATCTCATCTGATCTGTCAAATTTCCTCCTATCCTAAAGATAGTGATCACCCTAATCTGACTATTAGAAGGTGATCTGGGCATTGTCATTATTCACAAGGGATCCTATTTAGGAACAATCTGAGAACCTTTCCAAGGGAATACTCACATTTACAGATCAGATCTGTACAGAAGATCAAAAGCAGTAATAAACGTATGAGAGCATTTATTACAATGTAATCCCAGAGAAGATAGAAATGAAATGTAACAAGGAAGACTTGGAATGAAACCTTTGTTACGGGCCTGTCAGTAAGGAAAGAGGGAGTGTGGGGAAAAGCAGGAAGCCAGTACTCTATAAATCTGTTAAGGCTATATTGGGTTAATGTGCAGAGAGTTACAGAGCCATGAAATATATCACTGACATACAAACAGAGCTTCCACATCTATTGTCAGCCATGAATCCTGCTATAGAAAATGGCACGGCTAGTTTATGAAGCAATATTCCAGAGCTCCCAGGCTGCATATTTACAGATAAGAAAGGATTGCATTTAATAAATTGAACAGGAAGGGGAAAAAATGCAGAAGACCACCCCTGATACATACAGAGTGGCATTTTTGTAACAAGTCTTTAGAGGTCTGCCCTCTTGTTCAGCAATGCTTGGACCAAGAAAATGGGGTAGACTTGGAAACATTGTGCTTAATTAAATAATAAATATGTACAGTGCTCAGATGTTACATGGGAACCAACACAACTACAATCACATGAGGACAGAGTGGGAGCAAAGTTATAAGCATGGTCTGAAGTCCCCACTTATTCCTAAAGCATTATTCTCAGCACCCGACAAATACAAGTGAGCAACTTCAAGCATGAGCCAGTGGAAGCATTTATCTAAAAAAAATACCAACAACAGCTGAAACAGTGTTTTCCCCTCCAGCTCCCTGCCAGGGATCGCTCCTCCAGCCCTCCTGTTCCTTTATGGGTCATTATGCAAAGTATATGGAAACATGGCAGGGTGACCACACGGTAACCCCACCGGCACTCTGGGCTTGGTCACAGTTTTTTTTTTTTTCCCTTGAATTTTTTTTTTTTTTTTATCTGCTGGAAGATTTCTTCAAGGGCTCTCATGGTGTAGTGGAACAGGGAAGGCCAGTGAGCTGCTCTGGCAAATGTGATTTACTGTCACAAGCAAAGAACCCCTTAGCAGCAGCAGAGCTGAACCAAGCAATAAGCTCTCGCACAAAGGAGGAGGATGCACATGAAATGACAACTGTACACCAAATATTAAACAAATCAGCACAGGGGTGTCCTCCTATTGCTCCCTCTTTTAACTGCAATACAAACAAAGCATGCTATCCATATATATATATATATATATATATATATATATATATTTATATATTGGTTTACACACACAAAATACAACATTTGCATACAATTTGCTTTGTCACTGAATGGGCAACGCAGCAGCAAAAAATAAATAAAGCCCCTGGGGTGGCACACTGACCTATGCATGGGGGCTACATGGCTTTATCTAGGCAGATGGCACATTATGACCACACTGGCACCACCAGCCCCATTCCCTGCCATGCCAGGCTAGCCCTACTACCAAGGCAAAGGGGGGAGAGGGGTACAGCTGGCAAAGTGGGGTGTAAAAAGTCTGACATGGAGCAAGGGGGAGGGGGCAGGCTGACATGTAACAGAAGAGGTGGGGGCTTGAATATATAGGGAGGGAGATCACCAGGGCTCAGATTGGGCAGCCCAGAAGATGGCACCTCTGTTCGCTCACGTGCTCGCTTCCACAGTCACCAACCTCAGCACCCCCACATCTACCTGTGTTACCCACCCCCCCCCCTTTACCAAATTCCAGAATCCGCACCCCACCCCCCTCACTCCCCCCTCCTCTTTATTTACGTACAGCAGACAAACACCCCCCCTCTCTTCCCCCCTCCCCTCCGCCAGATCCCCACCCCCACCCAGGAGGGTGCACATACCGTGGGGTGCCGATCGGGGTGGCTGCTTGCTGCTGCTGCTGGGGGGTCCGGGGACAATGCAGTGTCGGGTAGGGGGGGGGGGGCGCTCAGCGGATGAGCAGCAGCCCAGGGGCGGCCATCTTGAGCCGATCTGCAGACGCTGTCAGTGCGGGCACTGCGTTCATTTCCCCCCCTTCTCCAGGCCAGCCAGGGGTGGGAGATCTCCTCCTTCCCCCTCCTCCTCCTCCGGCTCTTCCTCCGGACCGGACCGCCGCTCCCGCCTCTTCTATTGCCCGGATCCGGGGGCTGATTACACCATCCTCAGCGCTTTTGTCTTTTTTTTTTTTTTTTTCTTGCTTGCTGCTGCCTGCACCGGAGCCGATCTTTTACTGCTGCTGCCGCTGCTGCCTGCTCTGTGCGCCGTGCAAGCCGCCCCTATCCCTCCGCGCGCCGCCGCCGCCGCTGCTGCCTCTCCCGGGCTGCTCGGGCACTCCGCTCACTGGAGCCTCACACTGGAAACTGACACCGTCCCCAAAATGGCTCAGAGTCCGCCCGCCCCGCGCCGTCACGTGGTCTCATTCCTTAAGGGCGGCCTGGGAATTAGTGTACACACTGCACTCACAATGTACACACACTGCACTCAGCACGGACACACATTCTTCTGTGCAAAGTCCCCCCCATTTCTACTACACCCCACAGCACAAAGGTTACACAAAGCACACCCCATTACAAGCCAGGCTGATGGGAGGGGGCGCCCGACAGTTAATTACACCCCTGAAATAATGAAATAACTCTGAGGCTGGGTGACAAATAAAAAAATAATTTCCATAGAACCTGAGTGGGTGAATAAAGTGACTTTGGGGTACATAATTTCTTCTCAACAAATGTGCATTGCCTGCCATGTAATAGGCAGTTGTGTGGGTTGGGGTGTTCTGGGGCACAGATTGTGCATTGCCTATAAAATAACCGGCAATTGTGTGGATTGGGGTGTCATAGTTAAGGAACATAGTTTGCATTGTCTGGCCCATAACCGGCAGATCTGTTTGGATTGTCATGGGGCACATACTTTGCATTGCCTGTCTTGGCACGGGTAGTTTTGTTGGTTGGGGGTGTTATAATTAATACATAGAAATATGAATTGCCTTTAAATGAAAGGACAGTTGTGTTGGCTGGGTTATCATAGTTCATACACAGAAATATACATTGCCTTTAATAGAAAGGGCAGTTATGTTGGCTGGGACGTTATAGTTAACACATAAAAACACGCATTGCCTTTAACAGAAAGGGCAGTTGAGTTGGCTGGGGTGTCATAGTTAATACATAGAAATACGCATTGCCTTTAATAGAAAGGACAGTTGTGTTGGCTGGGGTATATTAATACATAGAAATACGCATTGCCTTTAATAAAAGGACAGTTGTGTTGGCTGGGGTATATTAATACATAGAAATACGCATAGCCTTTAATAAAAGGACAGTTGTGTTGGCTGGGGTGTCATAGTTCACACATAGTGGGTACATTGCTTGTCTTGTAACGGACAGTTGTGTTGGTTGTGGTGTAGTAAATACATAGAAATATGCATTACCTTTATTAGAAAGGGCAGTTATGTTGGCTGGGGTGTCATAGTTCATACATAGTGGGTACATTGCTTGTCTTGTAATGGGCAGTTGTGTTGGTTGGGGTATCACATGACACACATGTACATAGAAAGCAGGCTACCAGCAAAAAAAATAGAGAATAATGGAGCTTCCATATATTCATCATTGAGGGACTCATATATGTAACCAAAACAATTTAATAAATCATTGTTGTAAGCGCTGAGTAAACAGACAGTGGGACCTTTGTCTGCATTTAGCAGGGAGATCAGGTCTATATTTAACAGGGATCACTGTTACTAACTGCAACATTGTATCTGAATGTAACATCAGAGTAATAAAAATGTATGCACAGCCCGGGCACAGTCATATCTAGCCCTCAATCCTCAGGAGTTCCAGCATTCTCTGTAATCTTATGGTAGTTACAAAAGGCAGCGAGCTGTGACTGTAGATAGGTCATATAACAGAGAGAGGGGGAAGAAGCACCTTGCAATACTTACTAATGAGTTGGAAAATAATTTATTGTACTTACCAGCAGTGCAGAGCTTTAACTATACTTTATTTACGGCGCTACAACCATATAGTACTTCTGTACTTACTAGAGGTACAACACTATAATTAGGTATAGAGTTACCACCACATAGTTCTTACCGTACTTACTAAAAGTGTAGCGCTATAATTACTAAAGGTGTAGAGCTACGAGCACATAGTACTTGCTAAAGATGAAGTGCTATATTTACTAGCGGTACAGCGCTACACCTATCTGTACCGCGCTGTAAGTATAGTGTTCATATACGGTACTATACGTATACGTACGGTACTATACTCATACACTGCTTGCCAGGGGTACAACACTCTAATCATTCAGCACTTACTAGAGGGATACTGCTTCATCCATACCGTACTTACTAAAGGTACAGCACTAATCATATATGGTACCTACTAGAGATATAATGTTTCATTCATACCGTACTTACTAAGGAGCAGCTCTCTGACCGCACCATGATTACGCGATCTACAGCATTACATAAAAATACAATATTTAATAGAGCTACATTGGCATAGCCATGGTATGCGTATTATACCTAGTAGACGTATTGCTCTTCCACCATACTGTGCTTACTGAGAGAGCTATGGCGCTCTAACCATTCTGGGCTTGCTGCATGTGAGAGAGAACCGAGCACCCTACAAATACAATCCAATAGGCACAGCGATAGAAGCACAATGTGTGTTCGTGTTTGCTACAGCGCTACAAACACCCGATAGTTATATGACACAGAGCAGCGCTGTAACTATACCGAGCTTACTAGAGATATGCTAATACAAGTCTACGGTGCTAAGACTGTACGTATTGTACATATTACGGGTGCAGCGCTACTACAACCACCCTGTGATCACTGTACTTACAGGAGGTACAGAGCTATATCCATACAGTGCTTACTCGTAGCAGAATACAGACCATACTATGTCCTCATTACTACAGCAGAATACAGACCATAATATATCCTTAGTACTCGTAGTACAGCAGAATACAGACCATAATATGTCCTTAGTACTCGTAGTACAGCAGAATACAGACCATAATATATCCTTAGTACTCATAGTACAGCAGAATACATACCATAATATATCCTTAGTACCCGTAGTACAGCAGAATACAGACCATAATATGCCCTTAGTACCCCTAGTACAGCAGAATACAGACCATAATATGTCCTTATTACCCGTAGTACAGCAGAATACAGACCATAATATGCCCTTAGTACCCCTAGTACAGCAGAATACAGACCATAATATGTCCTTATTACCCGTAGTACAGCAGAATACAGACCATAATATGCCCTTAGTACCCCTAGTACAGCAGAATACAGACCATAAAATGCCCTTAGTACAGCAGAATACAGACCATAATATGTCCTTATTACCCGTAGTACAGCAGAATACTGACCATAATATGCTCTTAGTACCCCTAGTACAGCAGAATACAGACCATAATATGTCCTTATTACTCGTAGTACAGCACAATACAGACCATAATATGTCCTTATTACCCGTAGTAGAGCAGAATACAGACCATAATATGTCCTCATTAGGGGTACAATGCTGCAACCACATTACGTATGTTATTTTCTAGAGTTAGCAAGGTACAATTATATTGTACTCACTGTATTTACTAAAGGGATGACGCTCCAACCATACTGTTCTTAATGTATTTACTAAAAGTACAGCGCTACGTCTATACTGTACTCCCCAGAGTGCTACTGCCATACCGTATTTACTAAGGTTAATACGCTACTACAGTGCTGTTTTTTTACTAAAGGTATAGTGCTACTACCATACTGTATTTGCTCAAGGTACAGCGCTACTACTACTACACTGAATTTGCCACACAGCGCTACTACTAGTAAGTAAGTTACTACAGTGCAGCATTATACTGTACTTAATTCATCTACTGCGCTATAACAATTCTTTACATACTGCATTTACTAAAGGTTTTTCGCTGCTACCACACTGCACTTACTGAAGATACAGGGCTACTAATATACTGTGCTGAATAAAGGTAGAGAGCTACTAGCATACCGTACATGCTAAAGCTACAGCGCTACTATACTGTGCTTTCTAAAGGTACAGCGTTTCCCCCATTTTGTACTTAATAAATCATCTACAGCGCTACAGCACTTCTATACTGTACTTGTGCTTTCTAGAGGTACAGCGTTTCCCCCCATCTACAGCGCTACAGCACTACTATACTGTACTTGTGCTTTCTAGAGGTACAGCGTTTCCCCCATCTACAGCGCTATAGCAATACTATACTATACTTGTGCTTTCTAGAGGTACAGCGTTTCCCCCCATCTACAGTGCTACAGCACTACTATACTGTACTTGTGCTTTCTAGAGGTACAGCGTTTCCCCCATCTACAGCGCTATAGCAATACTATACTATACTTGTGCTTTCTAGAGGTACAGCGTTTCCCCCCATCTACAGCGCTACAGCACTACTATACTGTACTTGTGCTTTCTAGAGGTACAGCGTTTCCCCCCCATCTACAGCGCTATAGCAATACTGTAGTTGCTGCGTTTACTGAACGTACAGCCCCACAACCATACTGTACTTATTAAACGTACAGGGCTTAAACTGTACTTATTGTATAAGTGAGGTACTTACACCCATACTGTACTTACCTTATGTATTAGAGGCACAAACATGCTAAGCCTGTTGTGTTTTCCAAGTGTACAGTGCTACTACCCATACTGTGAGAAGTGAATTTACTATGGACATGGTACAACCACAACCTATTAGTAGGAGGGATGAGATGTTATGGATGGGATTTTATATTCTGGAGGAGCAGCTCTGAACACGATCATTGTACATCACCTTGTATTGTGTATGGATCAATCATCCCTGGGAATTCAGAGCAGATCATAGGGTCATATTTGGGTTATATTGGAGTTTTAGGGCTGTAGTAGCTATGATGCAGTTCTCAATCCTGAGAAGAGGTTTTTGGACTGTAAGGAATAATTAAGTGTGATCTATACATTTACTGCAATAAAATAAAGCCCTTTATTTAGGACTTTATTTAATTACATCTATGATAGGGGCATTAAGGACGTGCAGGACATGCAATGACTTCTAGTAACCAATCACATTTAAGCTTGCCGTATTCGGATATAGTTAGTTGATTCTGATTGGTTAATACAGTGTTCCTTTGGTACCTCCATTGCTCATTTCCTAGTCTTATTCAATTAACTACAACAATCTCATTACCTTTATCCATCCAGCTGTGGGATACATTGTTGCTCTTTTAAATAACAATGTCCAATGAAGACAAAACCGACCTGCCTTTGATTTTAGGTGCTACTTATATGGTGCAGCAGAATAATCCCAGATGAGTGCTGGCCACTGTGAACCTTCAGTGAGCCCCAAGGGGGTTGATTTACTAAAGAAGTAGGTAGAGGATGTTCACTTAGCAAGGCGAGTGTTAACTTTGCAAAGTGCATTGCCACATAGGGAGAGATTTACTAAAATTGGTGCACACAGAACCTGGTGCAGCTGTGCATAATAACCAATCAGCTTCTAACTTCAGCTTGTTCAGCTAAGCTTTGACAATAAAACCTGGAAGCTGATTGGTTACTATGCAGAGCTGTACCAGATTGTATGCACCAGTGTTAGTACAGCTCCCCCATTGTGTAGTATATAAGGTGAAGTTGTATTCATTTAAAATGCCCAACCAATGTGAGGGGGGGGGGGGTGCTTTTGCATGTTCTGATAATTGAAATAAACACATCTTCGCCCTATTCACTAAACTTTATGAACTTTTTAACCTGAAATACACTTACCAAAATAAGCAGTCTTTATTACTTTAGAAAATGAATCCTAATGCCTACAGATGTGTATGACTGTTTTTGTTTATACACAATCTCTTGTAAATGGTCAAGAATGGTATCCCATAGATAATATCACCCAGCTGAATACTCGGGAAGCGATCATGTGCCAGGGTTGCCAACCATCAGTAAATTAATGAACAGTTTTTAAAACCCATGATTTTTACATCTGTCTGTAAATGTCTGTTACAGACAGGCAGTCTGCCTGTCTGTAATGGACATTCATGGACAGATGTCAAAATCACAGATTTTACAAACTGTCCCTGAATTTACTAATGGTTGGCAACCCTGTCATGTGCTATCCATCTCGAGACAACCTTACACTATACAACCTGCTTGTACAATCTCATGTAGATCTACCATCATCTATGTAGTACAAGAGCCTGTCTGATTTTATACTATATGAATAAATTGTCTAGGTTTGTCCTTATTCTCGGTTTTGGCAACACTAAAGAAAATTGTACAGAGATTGTATAGTTTATAGTCAGCTATATACTAACCATATACTATATAATCTGACTGTACAATCTATTTTACAATTATGTAACACAAGAGCCTGATACTACTTGAATGGGTGGTTAAGGTATGTTCGCATATTACATCGTTTTGGTGATTCTAAGATAAATCGTACAATTTGATTGTATAGTGTATGATCAGCTTTATACACAGGAGGACAATTCATAGGGTAGAGTAGACCTAAGCTGCCCTTCAGACCTCTATTATTAGTACAGGAAACTACTGAATGATTATCAAATGATTTACAAAACCTGGGGGTAGTTACAGAAAAACGTGTATTGTATATTTTCTGCTCTATATCCATGGATCAGATCGGTAGCAGTAGGCATGTACCCAGCGTTAGGGGAGGAATCGCCCATTAGTGGAGATGGTGACAGACACAAGGAATTCGTTGTATTCGTGTTGCAGCAGATCGGACGAATCCATCCCATCTATACATTGCTGTATGTTCCTTCTCTGCTCACAATCTGTGTCGGTCTTCCTTAAATCCAGTGCAATGTATAGGCAGCGTCTGAGTGTATGGAAATGAATGTGTATATAGTGAAGGGGATCCTGGGATTGGGGGGGGGGGGGGGAGGGGTGCATGCAGTGTGCTCGGTGCCAGCAATGCTCACAACACACACGATTTATGGATTAGCAACCAGGAAATTCTTCAATGGATCCCAGATCTGTGGAGTCCCTGAAAGCACACATGTGCTCGGATCTCACGCTGCTCTCTGGTGGGGAGGGGGAGGGGAGGTGAAGCTGGGAGGCCCCAGGCTTTGTGACCCAATGAAAGAGGCGCCGCCCGGTCCGGGTGAGAGTTGTAGGAATGTCTCTCCGGTACTTCCAGGGGAGGGGGTGGAGGTGCTCAATCATACAGCCGTATTTCACCCACAGCTTTCCATAAACACGATTTTCCCAGCACAAGAGAGACATCCATGATTGCCCGACCACATCGAATATTCAGCTGATCACAGACAGGCGATAATTCACGTGATCCTATATGGGGGAGCAATTCCAACACCTCAGTCAGGTCCAGTGGAAATTGTTTAAAGCTTCAGTTTCCCATGAATGGGCACATTATTCTAGGTGACAAGTACAGTCCTCCCCAAGTCTGTAAATGTTTCTCTGTCTGGGATCTGAATAAAAAAAACCTATAGAAGCCTATATACTTCTTATACTAAGTCTTGAGTACTAAAACCCATTTACATTAGGGGGGTAAACCATTGGCTTTCTATTTGGGTGTTGTATCTGAATAGATAAAATTTATAGAAGCTTCTAGATATCTCTTACAAAAAGTTTTATGGACTACAGCCCATGTTACATTACTACTACTTAAAATTTATAGGTGACAAGTACAGTCCTCCCCAAGTCTGAAAATGTTTCTCTGTCTGGGATCTGAATAAAAAAAAAACCTATAGAAGCCTATATACTTCTTATATACTTCTTTCTTGAGTGCTAGAACCCATTTACATTGGGGGGGGGGGGGGGGGGGGGTAAACCATTGGCTTTCTATTTGAGTGTTGTATCTGAATCGATAACATTTATAGGAGCTTCTAGATATATCTTACAACAAGTTTTATGGACTACAGCCCATGTTACATCTACATTACTACTACTTAAAATTTATATAAGCTTCCATATACCCATTATAACAAGTTTTATTGACTAGATCCCAAGTTAGATCTACATTACTAGAGATACACAATTGTCCTTCTAATTGGGTGTTTTATCTGAATAAATAAAAACTTGTGGAAGCTCCTACAGCCTGTACAGAACACATTTTGTGGACTAGAATTAGAACCCATGTTACATCTACATTAAAAAGGATAAACCAATGGATTTCCAGTTGGGTGTATAAATCAATAACATTTATAGAAGCTTCTATATATCTCTTACAAAAAGTTTTATGGACTGCAGCCCTTGTTACATCTACATTATTATGGATACACCAGTGGCCTTCTAATTGGATGTTGTATCTGAATAAATAAAAACTTGTGGAAGCTCCTACAGCCTGTACTTTGCTTATAACACATTTTGTGGACTAGAACCCATGTTACATCTACATTAAAAAAGGATAAACCACTGGATTTCCAGTTGGGTGTATAAATCAATACAATTTATAAAAGCTTCTATATACCCATTATAACACGTTTTATTGACTAGAGCCCAAGTTAGATCTACATTACTAGAGATACACCATTGGCTTTCTTGTTGGGTGTTGTATCTGAATCGAAAACATTTATAGAAGCTTCTATTTATCTCTTACAATAAGTTTGATTGACTAGAGCCCACGTTAGATCTACATTACTAGAGATACACCATTGGCTTTCTAGTTGGATGTTGTATCTGAATCGAAAACATTTATAGAAGCTTCTATTTATCTCTTACAAGAAGTTTTATGGACTAGAGCCCAAGTCACAACTACATTACTAGGGAATAGGGATACCCCAATGGCTTTCCATTTGGGTGTTGTATCTGAACCAATAGAAGCTCCTATAGCTTGTATATCACAATTTTGTGGATTAGAGCCCCCTTACACCTACATTACTAGAGATATACTATTGGTTTCTCAGTTGGCTGTTGTATCCTTATCTGTGACCTAATAGAATTACATGGTTTGTAGAGAACCAAAAACTTTATTACAGCTGATAAGTTTGCAGCATCTGATCCCATTTTTCACTTCTCAATTCACTTTTGTACTCTTTAGAAGAAAATGAAATCAATGTGATTGTTATATTCCACACTTTATTAGCACACCCCTTATCAATTATCTTTCACATTTCCCACTGTAGAAGTTTATAAATGCATCAAAGACAGTGGAAGGGACATTAAGTAGAGGTCAACAAAGCAGATTTAGAAAATCACTAAAATATATGGCATTTCCAGTCTTCTATGTTGACAACTCATAAACAAACCTACCAAAAAAAAGTAAAAAGTTAATAAGTGTGTGTTCTGCTCACAAAGGTGATACAAAATACAACTGAAGTAGAACCTTTTGGACTCATCCCAGTTCAGGCCAATGAGGTGCCTGCACTGGGGAGATAGAATAGAAATCTCCAGGCTTCTGCACCACAACCCATCTGGCTGCTTCCCTTTCCATAAATTCTCTGCTTAGGAAGCCTCAGAGCCGACTGAGGACTTCAGACTGGAAAAATAACCTTCTGGGCCCTGGGATTATAGAAGGACCGGTATTATAGAGGAAAGTATAAATAATAAACAACACGATATGATACATAGATAATATTTATTAGTACACACAAAAGTCATACAGTATATGGGACTGTAAATCTGTGTAGAAAAAGCTGAATCATTTATCTATGTATGAAATAATGATGGCCCAAAAAAAAAAAAAAAAAAGATGAATATGCTGTAATCTACATAAATCATAAGTAAATCTCGTGGAAGAGTAGAACGGAAAAAACAGTACATCACAGCCTGTTTAACAAACCAGATTTATCACTGGGAATGCAAAAAAATATATATAAAATAAAAAATGATGAGTTATTAAAAAAAAAAAAAAAAGAAGGAAATACAAATTCTGTTTTCCAACGTGACTTCTGATGGAGGATCCAGGTCACATCTGAGAGGTCCTCTCCAGACTTTTAGCTGCATCTTTAAGTTTTCCTACTAAATCCTGAAGGACAAATAAGACAAGAAAATATCACTGTTCAGCCAGGACTGGTCTAGAAAGAACAAATAACAGAGGCTCGGTGTGACCTATGCAAACTGACACATCTAATAACCTTCCGTGATGACGTCATACTAACGTGTATAATACTACACCAACTATCTTTATAGGAGCCTGACAGCATATTATTATGAGAAGTGACACTGGGACATTAGGAATGTGACTGGAGTAAGGCTGTTGTTACAAGACTACTAATAGAATATTACCATCACAAGGCTTACATGATCTTACACGATTTTCATTTTTTTTTCTATAAATACAAAGATAAAATCTTGTTTTTAGTTAACGTAGAAAAAAACGGATCAAATGTGGATCCAAATTTGACAGTGGGGAAAAAAATAATATTTTGCAATAGCTGGGCCCCAATTTTCATAAATCAAGCCGATATCAAAGATGCACTTTTGTGTCATTTTTCTACAGTCTGTACTGTCTGTGATCCCAATGGCTGTTTTATCAATGCAAAGTCCTGGTGACCTTTGAAGCAGTTATGTGTACCCTGAAAGGGTGGATTGGTTTCCTAAAGCAAGCAAGCTTGGTTTCCCCGAACTAAGAATAACTGCTAGCATAGAATGACTGTCAAACCTGGAGCAGACAGAGCTGTGCATGTGAACCAATCAGCTTCTAACGTCAGCTTGTTCAGATAAGCTTTAAAAATGAAAGATAGAAGATGATTGGTTGCCATGCACAGCTGTTCCAGTTATAATCATCCCCCTTTATTTTCTTGTTCCAGGTTGCATTAAATAAACACATTTTCTGGATATTTCACTTTAAAAAAAATCTAAACATAAGGGACAAAAAACAGACCTCATAGTTTGCCTCATATATAACATATACATTAGCAAACAGGAAAAAAATCAGATTATCTAGTTTCCAAGCAGCTCAGACATGCCAGCAATTTCTACTCCTCATAAACACAACTTGATACTTTGAAATATTTGAGTTTATTAGTATCACGAAATAGGCTTATTTCACAAAGCTTTACACAAGGATGAGAATCTTTATTTTCAGCAATGTATTTACAAATAACTGTCACTCCTATGAAAATACATTCTTATCCTGGTGTTTTAGTTTTGTGAGCTGAGCCTAACATCCTCTATGAAATATTGGGGCTGATTTATAAAAACTGGAGAGTGTAAAATCGGGTGCATAGAAACCAATCAGCTTCCAGTTAAATGAACACATTTAATTTAAAAGCTGATTGGCTGCCATTAACCAGATTTTGCACTCTCCAGTTTTAATAAATCAACTCCATTGTCTCAATTAAGATCACAGGGTGCAATTAATACAACATATACCTGCAGTTGTTCCATTGAGCAATTAAAACTAACATCTTGGGCCTGGTTGGTATCCGAGGTCTGAGGGAACAGAGAACTAGATTTTACTATCAAGATCACATAAGAATGCCTAGCCCCCCCCCCCCCCCCACACACACACACCCCAATATCAGTCTGTGTGCCATCATTACCTCTAAACTGAATTTCACAAAATAGGACGGCCGGTAGGTTTTGTGCAACTGATTGGTCTGAAGAGTTAAAACATAGTTTCAGCTGAAGGATACAGGATCAATAAACAAATACAATCAATTGATACACAAAGCTCTCCATCACCTTTATTTCATATGCGAGACGCCAGGACACATCTGAGAGGTGTGGGGGACATCTGCCTATACTGAATATAAAGGACAAACACTGGAGTCACTCTCTAGGCCAATACACTGACATGTCCATTTATTAAAGGGTTTCCTTGTTATTTTAGAAGTCCAATATACTGTGCTAGAGAACTTACAATTTGTTGAAATCCTTGCACAAAGTACAGGACTGATCACACCAAAAACAAAATGATCATTGAAGACACAACATTATGACAAATTCTGCACTCACTTTCCTAAGAGGAGCTCCAGAGGTTCCTTGTGTTTCTGTAACACACCAGACTGACAATTAACACACACACTACACACAAACACACACACATCACAAGAAAGAACAATGTTAACATCTAAACCTGATATTCAGTCCAAAACTCTTCTGTCCTTTCTTTATCGAACTTGCAGTCCTCCAGGAAGGTGCTGTGGGGGACAGCAGACACAATGAGCAGGTCTGTCGCACAGAAGTCAGGGTGAGACACATTTCAATAGAGAGATATAGATATATATAAATATATACCTGAGGGCTGCTCTGTCTACATTGTGCTTCACAGCCTCCAGGACACACGCAGCCACTGCCGAGTGACATTCTTTTATTACAGATGGGGCAATATGTCGGAGCTCTGTGTCATCTACAGCAACACAAACACAGACAGAGAAAAATGGATTTTACAACGGAGATCGATCACAAGCACAATCTGTTTGTTAGGAATGCTGACAAGATTGGAACTACAAATCCCAGCGTTCCCCCTTTGAATCTCTCCTAGCTAACAAAAAGGAGGGTGGGTGTTTTTTTAATCCATTCTCTGATCTAACAAGTGCAGAGCATTTTAAAAATATAATTCTAGTGTTTTTTCAAAGATATAAAACTTAATGGGAGAATAAAATATAACAGTTTAATCAAGTATAGCACCAACGCCATCCCAAATATAATTGGCACTAAAGCTGACAAGGCACGCTGGGATATGTAGTGCACATGGATCCATAAATCACAATATTTAAATTAGTAGTAAACATAAAAACAAACATTTAATAAATTGCAGCTTACCAATTCTTCGATGTAATGGCTGTATTAGTTTTATTTTTTAATCTCTATTTTATTTTCACCTAGTGACCTAGCAAAAACGTCTGTTGTCCTTCAACAGAACAGGCTACTCTGCAGATGTGTATACAGTGATCATTTTTTTTTTTTAATGTAAAACCTTTATCCCAAAAAAGGGGAAAAAATTTTGCTTATAAAGTATTCAATTCCATTTTGTTAGTGTATCTAAATCTGCTAGTTCCTCCAACACTCCTTTCCCTCCAGACTGACCGTGTTGCTTCCTAGAGGTGCCCCTCTTCTTATTCATTCAGAGTGTGGGGGGGGGGGGTGGTTACTAAAAGTTAAGAGGGCAAAATCTGATTCAGCTCTGCATAGAAACCAATCAGCTTCCAGGTTTTATTGTCAAAGCTTAACTGAAGAAGCTGAAGTTAGAAGCTGATTGGCCACTATGCACTAAGCTGCACCAGGTTTTGCACTCTCAAATGTTAGTAAATAAATCCCAGTGTGTTTGTTACTGGCTAGATCACCAGATGAAACCAGGGGTTGTGGAAGTAAACTAATGCAGCCACCACATGTAATGATTGATAAGCTGCAATATATTACATTTTATTTTCATTGGGGGAGGGGGGGGGGTTGTACCGCTTTAATAAAGTATAACGCCAAACCCATCCCAAATATCATTGTCACCAAGCTGAAAGTTGACAAGACACGCTGGGACATGTAGTGCCCATAAACCGATAAATCACACTATAGCTAAAATCTCTGCCTGCAGATCACACAATGGTAATGTTGTATTTGATGTCACATAAGAATTATACAGGAACCAATCAGAACTCAGATTTCATTAGCTAAATATAGAGAGATCGCCGAGATCTGATTTGTAATTAATCGTCTTATTGGCCATCACACGAAAAAAAAAAAAAAAAGTAAGGCAAAAGAAAAAACAAATATTTAAGGGTGAGTGTGCACCGATCTGTCATCGTCCACTCCATTTTTTTGATTTATTAATGCAAATAAAATAATAAATCCTCCGGTCTGTACGCCCACTCCATAGAATACAGACAAGGACATGGCAGCGGAGATCCTGACATTTATTGTATTTTTCTATTCATCATTGCGGTAAAAGCGACCCCTCTGTACATATCACTCAGCCCAGTTCCCGTAGCAGGCAATGGATGATAAGCCGGGCTCAGTGCTGGTAAATGACTCGTTTCCTCTGCTGTCAGCGATCATCAACGCCTCGCTACAGCTAGAGACACCGGCTTTTCCCGGCACTGACAGCTGTGCCCTGCGCTCCTCAGCACCCACCTACACCCAGCACTGCCACCAGCAGCCAAAGATTGAACTCCCATCTACACCCAGCACCGCCATCTACACCCAGCATCGCCATCTACACCCCCTATACACCCAGCACTGCCATCAACAGCCAAAGAGTGAACCCCCATCTACACCCCTCTACACCCAGCACTGCCATCAGCAGCCAAAGATTGAACTCCCATCTACACCCCTCTACACCCAGCACCGCCATCTACACCCCCTATACACCCAGCACTGCCATCAGCAGCCAAAGAGTGAACTCCCATCTACACCCCTCTACACCCAGCACCGCCATCTACACCCAGCACTGCCATCAACAGCCAAAGAGTGAACCCCCATCTACACCCCTCTACACCCAGCACTGCCATCAGCAGCCAAAGAGTGAACCCCCATCTACACCCAGCACCATCATCAGCAGCCAAAGAGTACACCTCCCATCTACACCCAGCACCATCATCAGCAGCCAAAGAGTGGACCCTCATCTACACCCCTCTACACCCAGCACTGCCATCAGCAGCCAAAGAGTGGACCCTCATCTACACCAGCACCATCATCAGCAGCCAAAGAGTGGACCCTCATCTACACCCCTCTACACCCAGCACTGCCATCAGCAGCCAAAGAGTGGACCCTCATCTACACCAGCACCATCATCAGCAGCCAAAGAGTACACCTCCCATCTACACACAACATAATCAGCCAAAGAGTGAACCCCCATATACACCCTTCTACACCAGCACCATCATCAGCAGCCAAAGAGTGAACCCCCATCTACACCCAGCACCATCAGCAGCAGCCAAAGAGTGAACCCCCATATAAACCCTTCTACACCCAGCACCATCATCAGCAGCCAAAGAGTGAACCTCCCATCTACACCTAGCACCATCATCAGCAGCCGAAGAGTGAACCCCCACCTATACCCTTCTACACCCAGCACCAGCATCATCAGCAGCCAAAGAGTGAGCCTCCCATCTTCACCCAGCACCATAATTAGCAGCCAAAGAGTGAACCCCCATCTACACCCAGCACCATAATCAGGAGCCAAAGAGTGAACCTCCCATCTACACCCAGCACCATCATCATCAGTCAAATAGTGAACCTCCCATCTACACCCAGCACCATAATCAGCAGCCAAAGAGTGAACCCTCATTTACACCCTTCTACACCCAGCACTATCATCAGCAGCCAAAGAGTGAACCCTCATCTACAAAAAGACACCTCTGACACTTGTGTCACCTCTCCAAGATAAAAACACTGCAATAAAAAAAAGAAGGTGCTCTATCATTACATTACTACATACTATTACTATCTCCTAATCACCACATGTAGCAAACCGAATAAAAAAAAATACCACTAATACTGCACCATATTTAGAGACTGAACAGACAAAAAAGGTCTATTAATCATACAAAAAACAGACCTCCCTAGACTAGGGGCAAATAACTAAAGGGAAATTGCACTTTGCAAGGGGAATTTCCTCTAGAGCTTGGTGAAGTTGTGCAGACTCCCATCATCCAATCACATGGGAGCAAAAAACACTGGGGTTAATTTACTAAAGGCAAATATACTGTGCAGTTGCTCCAGAGCTTAGTAAATGAGGCAAAGAATACCCAATCACATGCAAGGAAAAAAAAACAGCATTTTTGCTTGCATATGATTGGATGATAGAAATCAGCAGAGCTTCCCCTCCCCTGGAGCCAACAGTGCACAGTATATTTGCCTTAGGTAAATCAACCTCACTGTTTTCTTTCCAGTTTGAATGCATTTGTGTGGGTAATTTTTGCAATTTTCCTTAAAGCTGGATACACACTATACAACTTTTGTTGTTTGATTTCCTTTAGATTTACCTTTAACTATGTAGTACAAGGGCCTGCCTGATTGCATAAAAATTGAAAGTGTTGAGGTTTGACCTCATATTATATGTTTTTGGAAAGTCTAAAGGAAAAAAAATCTAAAAAGAATTGTATAGTGTGTATCCAACTTCAGATTTTACCAAAATCATATATGAGGTCAAACCTAAACACTTTCAAATTGTATGTAATTAGACAGACCTGCACTACATAGTTGAAGGTAAATCAAAAGGAAATTAAATAAGGAAATTGTATAATGTATGGCCAGCTTGGGGGAAGCGTGCAAAATCTGGTGCAGCTTTGCATGGTAGCCAATCAGCTTCTACCTTCAGCTTATTCAGTTAAGTTATGACACAAAAAAAAAAAAAAAAAAAAAAACCTGGAAGCTGATTTCTTTGCAGAACTGCACCAGATACTGAAACCCTCCAGTTTTAGTAAATCGACCCCATAGTTCTGTAAAAACTTTCTATGCAAAGTGCAAATTATTTTACAATGTTAAATCAACCCCAGTGGGTTGTTTAATTAAAGCACTAGAGGTGGTTGCACTTTGCATTGAAGTTTTACAGTGGTTAAAATTCACATTACAAAGAATGTCCAATCATGTGTAAAAAAAAAAAAGGTGTTTTTGCTTGCACATAATTGAATGATAAAAGTCAGTAGAGCTTCACCTTATTCACTAAACACAGGGAGCATTCCCTTGGAAAGTGAACAGCCTGTTAGCCTTAAGTAAATCAGCCCAGTGGCCTGATTTATTAAAGCAGTTAAGGTTGTTCACTTGGCAGTGTGAACATTGATAAACAAGACAAAGCTGTGTTCAATTTAAATGCCCAGTCATGTACCAGGAAAACAATGTAAAAATATGGGGAAGTAAAAGGCAACTTCACCTTTATTTTCTCTAGAATTATGCAAAGTAACCATTTGCTTTGTTAAATAAACAGCCCTTAGGGGATCTACCCAGTATATATACTTATAAAATAATAAAGATCATTCCAAAACTAATACAGGACAATAACCATTTATTTTCACTTCCATATTCAATATACTGGATGGAGATAGCAGACAAGCTTTAATATATATTTTATGCTTTTCTAGTGATTTCTGAGCTGCTGCAATTTTTAAATCACACCAAAATACAAATAGGACCAGACAGAGTTATTCACAATAAACTTCAATGGGGCAGATTGGATTGTCAATCAATCAAGCCACCCACCCGTGTTTCAAAGAATGGCCAGTGACTTAGCCCAGCTGATGAATTGGAGGCAATGGGTTTTGGAGTGTTTGTGGAATTAAGACTCTGTTTTTTGTGGCTATTTTATTATATAACAAAAAAAAAAAAAAAAAAGAAAAAAAGAAAGGGTTTTTCTTCCATAACTGTCACATTTCAGATTTTGCACCTCAGCCCCAGTGCCTGATATCTGGAACATGAACAGCCACACAGTCACAGCTACTCTCCAGTTGCACAGTTCTTTTTTTGTGATGTTTATCCCATAAGACAAACTTTTATCATCACCATCATCATTATTTGTTCTCTAGTGGAAATAACAAGATGTAAATTAATTAATTTATATATATATATATATATATATATATATATATATATATATATATATATATATATATATATATATATATATATATATAAAATATATACATATATATATATATATTACACACACGCTCCCATAGAGGTCTCTCCACAATGCATTTATGTTTTAAGATTAATCCAGTGAAACAAACAACCTTCATAATCCATGCACAAACTGTGAATTCAAAATGTGGACACAATGAGATTATCTACAAAAAGAAGAAGAGAATTTCCTCTTAATAAATCTTAATAAAATTTTCATTGAATGAATTAACTGAAACTATGTTTACTATTTCACATAATTAGACTATTGAAGTAAATGCAGCTTCATCTATCTATCTATCTATCTATCTATCTATCTATCTATCTATCTATCTATCTATCCCCAGTGTTGAACATGTAAATAATTGTGAGTGTAAAGCTTCGATGCATCTAATCACAGTGGGATTGATTTACTAAAGCAATAGACAAAGTTACATGAAAAAAGAATATTCACTTAGATTAGAAAGAAATCAGAACCTGAGTTCATTTCATTCTGCAAATCATGTACTAGAAAAAACTTATTTTAAAATTCCCTGTTTCGGTTTACCATCTAAAAGTAGATGCACTTTATTTACTAACATTCATTTAACAAAGTGAAAAAACCCTTTAGTAAATCAACCCACGTGATGCACATATAAAAACTATGGACGTAAGCTGTGATCAGTATAGATACAATGACACATACAGAATTATGGAGTAAAGCTGTGATCAGTATAGATACAATGATACATAGAGAATTATGGAGTAAAGCTGTGATCAGTATAGATACAATGATACATAGAGAATTATGGAGTAAAGCTGTGATCAGTATAGATACAATGATACATAGAGAATTATGGAGTAAAGCTGTGATCAGTATAGATACAACGACACATACAGAATTATGGAGTAAAGCTGTGATCAGTATAGATACAATGATACATAGAGAATTATGGAGTAAAGCTGTGATCAGTATAGATACAATGATACATAGAGAATTATGGAGTAAAGCTGTGATCAGTATAGATACAATGATACATGGAGAATTATGGAGTAAAGCTGTGATCAGGAATGATACATTGAGAATTATGGAGTAAAGCTGTGATCAGTATAGATACAATGATACATAGAGAATTATGGAGTAAAGCTGTGATCAGTATAGATACAATGATACATAGAGAATTATGGACGTAAAGCTTAGATCTGTATAGATACAATGATACATAGAGAGTTATGGAGTAAAGCTTAGATCAGTATAGATACAATGATACATAGAGAATTATGGAGTAAAGCTGTGATCAGTATAGATACAATGATACATAGAGAATTATGGAGTAAAGCTGTGATCAGTATAGATACAATGATACATAGAGAATTATGGAGTAAAGCTGTGATCAGGAATGATACATTGAGAATTATGGAGTAAAGCTGTGATCAGTATAGATACAATGATACATAGAGAATTATGGAGTAAAGCTGTGATCAGTATAGATACAATGATACATAGAGAATTATGGAGTAAAGCTGTGATCAGGAATGATACATTGAGAATTATGGAGTAAAGCTGTGATCAGTATAGATACAATGATACATAGAGAATTATGGAGTAAAGCTGTGATCAGTATAGATACAATGATACATAGAGAATTATGGAGTAAAGCTTAGATCAGTATAGATACAATGAATGATACATAGAGAATTATGGAGTAAAGCTGTGATCAGTATAGATACAATGATACATAGAGAATTATGGAGTAAAGCTGTGATCAGGAATGATACATAGAGAATAATGGAGTAAAGCTGTGATCAGTATAGATACAATGATACATAGAGAATAATGGAGTAAAGCTGTGATCAGTATAGATACAATGATACATAGAGAATTATGGAGTAAAGCTGTGATCAGTATAGATACAATGATACATAGAGAATTATGGTGTAAAGCTGTGATCAGTATAGATACAATGATACATTGAGAATAATGGAGTAAAGCTGTGATCAGTATAGATACAATGATACATAGAGAATTATGGAGTAAAGCTGTGATCAGTATAGATACAATGATACATAGAGAATTATGGTGTAAAGCTGTGATCAGTATAGATACAATGATACATAGAGAATTATGGAGTAAAGCTGTGATCAGTATAGATACAATGATTCATAGAGAATTATGGAGTAAAGCTGTGATCAGTATAGATACAATGATACATAGAGAATTATGGAGTAAAGCTGTGATCAGTATAGATACAATGATACATAGAGAATTATGGTGTAAAGCTGTGATCAGTATAGATACAATGATACATAGAGAATTATGGTGTAAAGCTGTGATCAGTATGAATACAATGCTGTACATAACATAATTGTGATGCAAAAGCTGTGATGAGCATGCATATTGGATATATAGAATTGTGGAAGCAAAGTTGTGATTATTCTAGATACAATTTGGCACAAATAGAATTGTGATGTAAAGATGTAACCAGTCCAGATACAATGCTGCACATACAATAATTGTGATAGTAAAGCTGTGATCGTTTTTGATGCAATGTTACATATAGAAAATTGTGGATGTAAAGCTGTGATTAGTCTAGATACCATGATGTACATAAAATAATTTTGATGGCAATCAGCAAATGTGCATATAAATATATAAATAAAACTGTGTAAAGCTGTGCTCAGTCTGGATACGTTTTACATATAAAACTGTGAATATAAAGTGTGATCATTACAGATTTACAGTTCTCTACACAAGGATTGTATGTAAAAGATGTGATCATTGCAGCTACAATGTTACATAGACATAATTGTGAATGTACAGTGGTGATCATTATGGATACAATGTTAGACAGAATTATGAAGGTAAAACTGTAATCAATATAGATACAATGTTACTTCTAAAGAACGGTGGATGTAAAGCTGTGATCATTACAGATACATGTTACATAGAGCTGTAAATGTAAAGCTTGGATCATTATAGATACAATGTTACATACAGAGAACTGTGAATGTAAATTGTAATCATTATGGATTTGTTACTTTATATAATTGTAAATGTAAAGTTGTGATCATTATACATACATTGTAAAATATAGAGAATTGTAAATGTAAAGTTGTGGTAATTACAGATACAATGTTACATATAGAGAATTGTGAAAGTAAAGTTGGGATTATTATAGACAGAATTGTGAATGGAAAACTATGATCATTATGGATAAAATGTTACAAATATAGAATTGTGAATGTAAAGCCCTAATCATTATAGATAGGTTACTTAAAGAGAACTGTAATGTAGAGTTGTGATCATTACAGATACAAGGGGGTTGATTTACAAATAGACAACTGTACTCTATAAAGGAATTTGCTCCAGAGCTTAGTAAATGTGATGAAGCTTCAGTTTGCAAAGAATACCCAATCACATGCAAGAAAAATAAAAGTAGGATTTTTGCTTGCACATGATTTGATGATGGAAATCAGCAGAGCTTCATCTCATTCACTAAGCTTTGGAGAAAATTCCCATGCAAAGTTCACAGTACATCTGCCTTTAGTAAATCAACCCCCAATGTTACATAGATAGAAGTTTGGAGTGCAAATTTATCATAACAGATATAATACTTTTATAGAATTTTGTAAAATTGTGATCATACAGTGGGAATGATTTACTAAAACCTGAGAGTGCTGGTGCAGCTGTGCATGGTAGCCAACTTCTAACTTCAGCTTGTTCAATTAAGCTTTCACAAAAAAAAAAACCCTGTAAGATGATTGGTTTCTATGCAGAGCTGGAGCAGATTTTGCATTTTCCAGTTTTAGTAAATCAACCCCAAGGGAACATATAGAGAATTGTAAATGTAAAGCTGTTATAATTACAGATAAAATGTTACATACAGAGAATAGTAAATATAAAACTGTGATCATTATGGATACAATGTTACATAGAGAGAATTGGGAATTTAATTCTATGATCTATATATATATATATATATATATATATATATATATATATATATATATTACTCATTGAGAATTGTGAAAGTAAAGCTGTGATTATTATAGATGTATAGATGGTACTCAGAGAATTGTGGTTGTGAAGCTGTGATCAGTGTAGATAAAATGTTACATGTAGAGAAATGTGAATTTAAATCTGTGATATATATATATATATATATATATATATATAGTTATATACATATATGTGTGTGTGTGTTTGTGTGTTACTAATAGAGAATAGTGAATGTAAAGCTGTAAATCATTAAGGATGTTACGCAGAGAATTGTGGTTGTAAAGCCCTTATCAGTGTGGATACAATGTTACATAAAGAGAATTAGGAGTGTATATCTGTGATCATTAGGGATACAATGTTACAAATCTAGAATTGTGGTTTTAAAGCTGTGATTATTGCAGATATGTTACTCAGAGAATTGTGGATGTAAAGTTGTGATCATTATAGATGTTACATATAGAGAATTGTGAAGATAAAGCTGTGATCAGTGTGGATACAATGTTACAAATCTAGAACTGTGGTTGTAAAGCTGTGATCATTATGGACACAAAAGTTTACAAATCTAGAAATGTGGATGTAAAGCTGTGATCATTGCAGATATGTTACTCAGAGAATTGTGGATGAAAAGCTGTGATCATTATGGACACAATGTTACAAATGTAGAATTGTGAATGTAAAGCTGTGATCATTGCAGATATGTTACTCAGAGAATTGCAGATGTAAAGCTGTGATCATTATGGATACAATGTTACAAATCTAGAATTATGGATGTAAAGCTGTGATCATTGCAGATATGTTACTCAGAGAATTGCAGATGTAAAGCTGTGATCATTATGGATACAATGTTACAAATCTAGAATTATGGATGTAAAGCTGTGATCATTGCAGATATGTTACTCAGAGAATTGTGGATGTAAAGCTCTGATCATTGCAGATATGTTACTCAGAGAATTGCAGATGTAAAGCTGTGATCATTATGGACACAAATGTTTACAAATGTAGAATTGCAGATGTAAAGCTGTGATCATTATGGACACAATGTTACAGATACAACGTAGGACTGGCCCCAGCTCCAACCCTGAAGTGTGGATTGCACAGACACAGAACAGGAACAGACTTTTGCACTGTGTTCAGTGAGAAGCCCAGAAATCTCAGAGCAGAAGCAGCCGCCAGGGCCAAGAAGAAATCTCTCCCTCCCATGGCAGAGCCCAGGAGCTGCCAAGAAATGCAGCAGCAGAATTGGCAGGAGGTCAGAGGCAGGGTGACAGGAGCAGCACCCCGAGCAGCAGCCCAGCGCCGGCCGTTCAATATGCAGAGGGAACAAGGCGATCTATTGTAGCAGGCAGGTCTGATTCCCTCCCTGCAGCTGGGATCTGTGCAAACACACACACTGGGACAATATGGCCGGGGGAGCATGATACAGTGCCTGAGCAGGACTGTGCAACAACTTCAGCGACACTTCCAAGAGAAACACCACAAATAGCCCGTCCACACACAAGGCATTGTGCTGCTGTGAATGCCCAACACGTTCTACATTGACTGCAACATCTGCTCCAGATTCAATCGGACGAACTGGCCCCAACAACAGAGAGCTGGCCTTACTGGGAATATGGAAAGCTTGGGGAGATTGCAACAAACATCTCTTACTGGGGAGCGACACAATAGGGGGAAACAACAGAAGACAGAAGCAAAACAACACATATAAAATAAGAAACATAATAGCACTAAACAAAATAAAATGAGAAACATAATAGCACTAAACAACACAAATCTATTTAATACAATGATGTTATAGACTGGGGATATGATAGTACCAAGTGCAAAGCATGTTAGTTTTATTTCCTTTTATTATAATGATTATGTATGGAAGAAATGCATTCTGATGGCATATGGGGTACATAGAAGGTCTGCCTGTAGGCATCATTCTTTGAAACTAAGTAACATATTTTAATGGGGAAAAGGTCGTATGGGTAAATGTGTACATCAAATAGAAGGCTGGCTTACTAAAGGAATAAAGAATGTTCACACAAACAATTGCATGGATATTTATTTCCATTATCCAATCAAGCAAATTCCTATGTATTCATTCATTTGCACATAACTGGATAATTGAAGTAAATATTCACACAATTTATTGTGTGAAGATTCTCAACTCCTAGTAAATCATGTATGTGTGTGAGGTTTTTATTAGTTTTCCCTTCACTTTGTATATAATATTTATCTAGATATTAATCTTTCTGAACAATGAAAGCAATAAAACAAATGCAATCTTTTTATTTAATTTATACACACATGGTGAAAGCAGCAAAACAAAATATGTGCATGTTTATAAACAAAAAAATGCAACAAAAGTAATAACATGAACATGTATGTACTAAACACACACATATTTAGTACTAAATTTATTTATATAAAAATTATATTAGTTAAACATAGTTCAGACTCTCTCCCAGCTCTCCCTTATATGTGATTTACAAAAGTAACCAATTTAGAAATGAATTCCCAATAAATCCACATCTACCACTACAACTAGCAGGCTAAATTTAGGCCAGAAATGCACACACTAACAAGTGTTGCTGCTGGTTGCATTTTGGAATTAATTAAATCAATTTGAATGGTAAAAATCTAAGACTGATCCAAAAAACAGCATGCAAGAGCTTTTCACAATGCACTGTAAACCAATGCATGATGCACACAGGGCCTACCAAACACTGATTTACTAAAAGAGTTGAATCTGGCAACTTAGCAAACAGAATGTTCACTGAGATTATAAGGTAAAGCTATGTTAACTTCAACCAACTCATTTTCTTAACAGAAATGCTTTTTTCTTTTCTTTTTTTTTAATAAAAACACAGGATTTGGTAGTGAACACAGCTTCACTTTATTTACTAGCAATCACTTTGCTATGTAAACAGCCTCTGCTCTTTAGATAAATCAACCCACTGCATTTTCTCTATTCCAGGCATTTGGAATTGCAGCAAAAAGTATGATGACACATCCAGTGTGACCAAACCCTTAAATAACCCCAATATTACAGGGGACAGTTTTTTTTTTTAGGTGAATTTAGGAAAACTGAAGAAGGGAGAACAGGAACAAAAGTCTGGCTGTTGCCCAAAGTAAACCAGGCCCTTGTAACTCAGAGACCGCTATCATTTGTGGAACACCCACAGCATTTCTAATTATTTTCACATACTATAAAAAGGCAAGGGGAATTCTTTATTAAAAGTAGGATCAGCAGATAATTATTTGCATCCAATCAGACAACAGAGTAAGAAAAAGTATACTGTTTGTTTATTTCTGTTCGCTCTTTTAATGTATAAATTTCATACAATCCATATCCTACCTGTAATATTACTAAGGATACATAAGGATGCATTAAAGATGGAAGTATGGCCAAATTCAAATATCAACTGAAGTTTTTGTATCACCGTTTAAAAAAAAATGTCTGGCTGGTTGCTAGGTAAAACATTTTTTTTTTTTAATTTTTAAATTTTTTTAAATAGTAACCTCCATGTACATTTAAATGAGTAAGGGTGTATTACTGAAGGATTGGATGTTCACTTTGCATAATGAAGAAGGTGAAGCTGTGCTTACTTCTACCATCCAACCCTGTGCACTTTTCTGTTTTTTTTTTAGTTCCTTGCATATGAGTGAACACAGCTTCACATTGCTAAGTAACTATTACCTTTCTAAGTGAAGAGCCTCTTGTATCTACCATGTCTATCCCCTGTACTAAAGTGTATCTAAATACAAGAACAGCTTGCAGCTTACTGGCCCTTGGATGATGTGGCTGCTATAGTTTCTTTTTTTTTTTTCAGGCTTCTTTCCCTATATTGTGACCTGGTTATCCAGCCAATAACACATGTTCTATCCTATGGTTACAAGGCTCACTCACTATACTGTATCAATGGAGGAGCAGCATTATTATCCTAGGACAGATGTGTTAGGTTTTTATTACAACTCCTCTCTCCTTATATCCATAACATTGGGGGGTATTGTAGACAAGAAGATAAGGCTATTCTAGAGAACACTGTAGAATGCACAAGACAACATTGGATTTCTGGAAGGATCAACTAGAATTTATTTGCACCTATTGAACACTACATTTAGGCCTCTTACACACGATACTCCTGTTTGAGTATCTCCTTTTGGCCTCTTGCACACAGTACTCCTGTTTGAGCATCTACTTTTTCCAGAGGTTTTTTTTTTTTTGTAGGTATTTGCGCATATTCGTGCGTATTTGCGTGCATTGAGGCTTAAATTACTGACCAGAAATGCAGATTTTTCTATTTTGTTCTTACTGAAGAATGCACAGCACTTGTTTACGCGCCTGTGTGCACAGGCACATTACAAATAATGGGCTGTATTTTAGCTCAGAAAAAATAAAGCTGTACTGAGCTTTTCCAAGCTGCGAGATGCTCAAACAGGAGTATCGCGTGCAAGAGGCCTTAAGGATGCATTCACACTTGAGCGTAGCGTTTTTTACCGCGATTTTACCGCGATTTTTACCGCGATTTTTACCGCGATTTTATCAGGCGTTTTTCATTGACATCTATCAAAAACGCTGGTAATCAGCCCAAAAAGAAGCTCATGTACTTTTTTCAGCTACAGGCGTTTTGCAAAACGCTCAGATGTGAACAGGGGCCATTTAAATGAATGGGGTTTTACTTGTTGGGCGTTTTGGAAGTGTTTCTTTTGAGCGTTTTTGGAGCTGAAAACGCCCAGGTGTGAATGGAGCCTAATGGTATATTTAGCAGATCAAAAAAGAAGAAGAATGAGAAAAGTTAATTTTAGAGTTTACATTTTAATTTCACAAATATTTATTTATACTGCATACCGTAATATTAACTTTATTATAAACTTGACATCTATCAAAAATAACAAATTATAAATACAAATGCGGGAAAGTGGGGGGGGGGGGGTGTATAAGCTTTTTTTCAATTTCAATAGCAATCCAAAAACTGTTCAGCCATAAGATCTGAGCTGGGAACCCCACTGATACCATTACACTAGATACACAAATTCCCCCTACCTGTGACATATTTACTGAGATTTTTGTTTATAATGGCAATCATATTTCATTTCTCTTGTTTGTCATAATTCCTCACTTTGCTACTTTCCTCCTGGCTCGGCCTTTTACTGATTGCCATGGGTGATCTACACACAGTATACAATAAACAATTGAATACAATAGATGCAAGAATCTCCCTAGCCTGACTGTCACTAACGGTCATGCACAGTTCACCTCAAAGCAGCCTCAGGCATGAAGCAGTACATGCATAGAAAAATGAACACTTTAAGCCCAATCAATGCACTAGAATGAGGAGCTAATTAAAGGATCATATAGACGAAATTTAAGTTTAAAGTATTTAAACTTTTTCTCACCCAATTCAATTGTTAGAGTGTAAAGGTGGGGTTGAATAAGCTGTGTTGCATTTCTTGCGATTACATCGCCTAAGCATTTACATAAACTCATGGTTAAGTAACCTCAGCAAGATCCCCCCTATTGCCCTCCTTTTAGCAGCATGTTTATCTGACCAAAGCAACAATTGACTGAAATTATTCAACATATTTAAGGGCTCTACACCCCAAGAATATTTAGCTAGAAGCCAATATTCAGGGCTGGATTTATAAGGAGTCATAAGAGGCGGTTTTTTAAGGAGCCTGTGACCCCTGACAAAAAGGACCCCCCTCTATACAAAAATAATATAAAATAATTTAATAATAAAATATAATACATATACTTTATAGTAAAAAAATAAAAATAACTACTTTAATTAAATGTATATTGGGAGGTAATATTTTGCCTGTCATCATCTGTAATTTTTTTTACTCTGGACTGGAATATTGTATCATTTATTTATTTATTTTTAATGAATTTTGGCAACTTAAGCACACCACACATAGAGTGTTTACACTCTTAAGGAAAGTGGCTGATGACTCTGTGTGTGCACGCATGACCTTAAAAATTATGTTTAGTCATGCATTTTCAAAATGTGACTGTCATTGAGAATGTAAACCGTGCATGAGAGGCCCCTTGAACCTGAAGTTCCCCGGGCCCTCAAATGTCTAAATTTGGCCCTAGAAGCATCAACTGGTTCTCAATAATAGAAGAATCATTGTCAGTGCTGATGGAGCTGCCTGCACAGGGATTCACAGAACACCTATGCATCCCCGTGCAGGAAAACACTGCCCTCACATGGGGGGAGGCTGTAGAACAGGGATTCTCAAACTACGGCCCTCTAGCTGTTGCGGAACTACACATCCCATGAGGCATTATGAAACTCTGACAATCATAGCCATGACTAGGCATGATGGGAATTGTAGTTCCTGAACAACTGGAGGGCCATAGTTTGAAGACCCCTGCTGTAGAACATCAGTGTGAAGGCGGCCTTAGGTGTCCATTTATGAAACCAAGATGAGCAGCAATCATGATGATCGCAGCTCATCTCGGATCATTATCGGTTCATGAAACAGAGATGGGGGAGGGGACATGTTCTCTGCTAATCATCTCCACACACAGAGAATCTGTGTCATTGACTGACACAGAAATGGCCAGTTTACACACACATATATATATATACACAGTCACACACATACATACATACACACACACACACACACAGTATCTCACAAAAGTAAGTACATCCCTCTCATTTTTGTAAATATTTTATTATACCTTCTCATGTGACAACACTGAAGAAATTACACTTTGCTACAATGTAAAGTAGTGAGTGTACAGCTTGTATAACAGTGTAAATTTGCTGTCCCCTCAAAATGACTCAACACAGCCATTAATGTCTAAACCTCTGGCAACAAAAGTGAAAAATGTCCAAATTGGGCCCAGTTAGCCATTTTCCCTCCCCGGTGTCATGTGACTCGTTAGTGTTACAAGGTCTCAGGTGTGAACGGGGAGCAGGTGTGTTAAATTTGGCTCGCACTCTCTCATACTGGTCACTGGAAGTTCAACATGGCACCTCATGACAAAGAACTCTCTGAGGATCTTAAAAAAAGAATTGTTGCTCTACATAAAGATGGCCTAGGCCATTGGTTCTCAACTCCTGTGCTCAGGACCCAGTAACAGGCCAGGTTTGCAAGATAACTGAAATACATCACAGGTGATATCATTTGCTGCTCAGTGATTGCAGCATTCTAGTCTGCATCTCCCCAAGGAGATCGGGCCTGTTAGTGGGTCCTGAGGACAGGAGCTGAGAACCACTGGCCTAGGCTATAAGAAGATTGTCAAGACCCTGAAACTGAGCAGCAGCACGGTTGCCAAGACCATACAGCGGTTGAACAGGACAGGGTCCACTCAGAACAGGCCTCACCATGGTCAACCAAAGGAGTTGAGTGCACGTGCTCAGTGTCATATCCAGAGGTTGTCTTTGGGAAATAGATGTATGAGTGCTGCCAGCATTGCTGTAGAGGTTGAAGGGGTGGGGGTCAGCCTGTCAGTGCTCAGAACAAATTCAAATAAGTCTGCATGGCTGTCATCCCAGAAGGAAGCCTCTTCTAAAGATGATGCACAAGAAAGCCCGCAAACAGTTTGCTGAAGACAAGCAGACTAAGGACATAGATTACTGGAACCATGTCCTGTGGTCTGCTAAAACCAAGATAAACGTAAACTTATTTGGTTAAGATGGTGTCAAGCGTGTGTGGCAGCAACCAGGTGAGGAGTACAAAGACAAGTATGTCTTGCCTACATTCAAGCGTGGTAGCGGGAGTGTCATGGTCTGGGGCTGCATGAGTGCTGCCAGCACTGGGGAGCTATAGTTAATTGGAGGGAGCCATGAATGCCAACATGTACTGTGACATACTGAAGCAGAGCATGATACCCTCCCTTTGGAGACTGGGCCGCAGGGCAGTATTCCAACATGATAACGATCCCAAACAAACCTACAAGACAACCACTGCCTTGCTAAAGAAGCTGAAGGTAAAGGTGATGGACTGCCAAGCATGTTTCCAGACCTAAACCCTATTGAGCATCTGTGGGGCATCCTCAAACGGAAGGTGGAGGAGTGCAAGGTCGCTAACATCCACCAGCTCCGTGATGTCGCCATGGAGGAGTAGATGAGGACTCCAGTGGCAACCTGTGAAGCTCTGGTGAGCTCCATGCCCAAGAGGGTTAAGGCAGTGCTGGAAAATAATGGTGGCCACACAAAATATTGACACTTTGGGCCCAATTTGCACATTTTCACTTGGGGTGTACTCACTTTTGTTGCCAGCGGTTTAGACATTAATGGGTGCATGCTGAGTTATTTTGAGGGGACAGCAAATTTAGGCTCCTTTCGCACGGGCGGTGCACCGGACGGAGTCCCTTTTGCGCTGAGCAGGCGGATGACAGCTCCGTCTCCTCTCTGTGTGCAGAGACGGAGCTGTCAGAGCCCCGCTCTCCTCTATGGAAGATCAGATGAGAACAGACTACCTGTCCGTTTTCATCCGATCCTCCAGATGGATGGAAAATAGGGTTTCCATCCATCCAGATTTCATGGACAGGATCGGACAGCAGCGGGTGTCAGCGAAGATGTCTCCTCTTACATCCGCCACTCTATAGGGCTGCATGGAGTATCCGATCCGGTCCGCCTGAAAAACTGACAGGCGGATCGGATTGGAAAGCCAGTGTGAAAGGGGCCTTACACTGTTATACAAGCTGTACACTCACTACTTTACATTGTGGCAAAGTGTCATTTCTTCATAAAATATTTACATTAATGTGAGGGGTGTACTCGCTTTTGTGAGATACTGTATATATATGTATTGCGTAGGGAGACTAATTATTTTACATTAGGTGGGGTGTCTCCTCTGAGAATGCCCGTGTACTCAGCAGTGATAATTTACCGCTGCTTAATAAACAGGCACCAGTGATTTTCTCGTACTGTAATCTCGCTATGTCTCAGGTGATCATAGGTGTGCGCAGCCTATTACATTAGGGTGTGCACCCCAAAGCTCAAACACACATGCCTTTCTCTGCAGCCTCAGCTGCACTGGACATTGAATGAATGGGAAGTGCTCTGTGCTGAGCGGCTTCCTGTTCATTCACAAACTGAAGCATAGTAAACCTATGTGTTCACAATGTTCATTTGGAAAAGGAAGGCACCAGTAAATTACATATTTACTAGCCCCTTTCCCCACTCTACATCCTGCAGCGTAGTATTTAGGGTGTGCCCAGGCACACCTGGCACACCCCCTGCGCATGCCTATGCAGGAGATTACAGGCAGCCCACTCACTTCTACACAGATCTCAGTGATTTTCAGAGGAAAAAACTTCTCCTCTGTTCTCCCTGTGAGAAGTGAATTTCTCCGCTTCATAAACAGGGAGTCAGAGGAGATAATTTTCCTCTGAGAACTGCAGAGAAATGAACCGAGAGAAAAATTCTCAGTTTCATAAACATACACCTTAGTTGGAACAAGTATGCAGATCACAAGTTGTGACTTCACTCTGACATCACCTACAGCCTGCTCTTTAAAGGCTCATCACTCAAGTATTGAAGGCAGTAAATCAGCAGGACAAATACCACATTGAGACTGAGAGAATTATGGGGGGCTGCCGCAGTGACCTCCTGGTTGCCTGTCCTTCTACAGCTTTCAGCAAGCATTAGAAAGTCATAACTCATTATCTTCCAACTGTTCCAGGCCAGAGCTTCAGAAAGTAATGAAGCCACAGGATTAGCATGACAGCCAGTCACACAGAATTTTCAGAAGTAGATTACAGCAAACAGAAGCCTTCCTATTCTTGTGGCACATGTGTTCTTAATAGGTAACCTGTGGGGAAGGAAATATAGAAGGGTGCCATTGGTACAGAGGCGTAACTACAACCTTCAGGGACCGGTGCAAAAAACCATGAAGGGCCCCCCGGACCCCTGACCGGGGCCTTTCCCTTCAAGCCTGGGGCTCTTCCCACTGATCCTGGGGCCCTTTACACTCTCGTTGTGGGACCCTTTCACAAGTTCTGCAGCAGGCCCCCTTCCTGCCATCTTGGGGCCTCCCCACAGTGGTGGAATGCCAGGGCCCAGTCGCAAGTGTGATCCTTTGCAATCCTGCTATCCACAGTTCACCAACTGGTATCAATAGCTTTTATTTTTTTGAATTTTAATTGTATTATTTTTTATAATTTTATTTGATTTTTTTTACAATGTCACTGGCTATGACTGTCCATTCAAAAAAGAAAAGGTAAATTACATATTTACCAACCCCTTCCTGGTTCTCTATTGTGATACATCCCCTGCAGCAGCCGGCAGGAGAGGGGAGGGAGCACAGTTGGGGGGGGGGGGGTGTCAACCAGGGGAGCACACAGGGGCCCAGAGACAGCAGAACACAAGTGAACTGGATAGGAGGAGCGGCGGGGCAGCATAGAGGAACCAATCTCCTCCATTTTCCTCCTGCAGCTACAGGAGGAAAAAAGGACAGTGATTTCTCTACATGCTGCCAACGCCCCCCCCCCCCCATTGTACAGGGGAGCCGCACAGGCCCCCTGGAGCATGGGGCTCAGTAGCAATTGCAACCCCTGTAATTACCCCTCTGCATTGCTAGCTGCCGGCTATCCCTGATGCCAATGCTTTTCAAGTTACTGACCCAACAAGCACACAGTAACGCAGCGCGGAATTAGAGCTCCTGAGTAGCACATTTCTCGCAGGTTGGTGACTTATTAAGCGATTAGGCCACAGGATTAGGACAGCCAAGCAGGCATCATTTGCGCCTAGGTAAGGATCGAGGAAGAGGGAGAAGCTACTTGTCAAAAAAAAGCATCTACTTCCCCTAATAAAAAATGATAGTATTTTAAGGAATGCTGTGTGAATGGGAACACATTTCTAATTTATTTTAGTGGAGGGTATCGTAAATGCATCTACAAAAGTGGAAACATACTTTAAATAACAGATTATGTCCTTGATCTGACAATGCACACTCCATTCTTCCCAGCTCCTCCAATGACAACACACGTTGTGTCTCACCATAGCAGGAAACCCCTCTGATTAGTTTTAGGCTCCTCCCCCATCACATGGTTTAAGTGACATGCAGAACACCCTTCAGTTTCAGTAATGACACAGCTACTTCTCTAATTTCCCAACTGCAACAAACTATACTGAACACTTACAGGCCCAGGAGACAATACCAATGGCAAAGTATTCAGCTTCATGCTATATGTGTGAACATATATTAGAATAATCCTCAGTGATGTCCCCTATCAATAATATAAGGCATTTATAGGCACAGTGGTTATCTGCTAAAGCTCCAAATTAGTGCTATAGGCTGCCATAGAGCTCACTGTCTGTAAAATGAAAATTATATTATCAATTGAGAAAAGTTTCTGAACAGTTCCAATGTCCTCGTATATTCTCCCTCCCCCCCCCCCCCCCCCACTGATCCCCAATTATACTGCTTGGTGCCCGACGCTCCCTGTAAACAATACCCTGTTTCCAGCGCTCCCCAGTCTCCATGCTTCCAGTATATGCTGCCCTGTTTCTGTGTTCCCAGTATACACTGTCCAGTCTCAGTGCTCCCAGTATACACCATCCAGCCCTAGTACTCCTAGTATACTCTTCCCAGTCTCAGCGCTCCCTGTACACGCCGTCCAGTCTCAGCGCTCCCAGTACACGCCGTCCAGTCTCAGCGTTCCCAGTACACGCCGTCCAGTCTCAGCGTTCCCAGTACACGCCGTCCAGCCTCAGCGCTCCCAGTACACGCCGTCCAGTCTCAGCGCTCCCAGTACACGCCGTCCAGTCTCAGCGCTCCCAGTACACGCCGTCCAGTCTCAGTGCTCCTAGTATACTCTTCCCAGTCTCAGCGCTCCCAGTACACGCCGTCCAGTTTCAGTGCTCCTAGTATACTCTTCCCAGTCTCAGTGCTCCCAGTACACGCCATCCAGTTTCAGCGCTCCCAGTACATGCCGTCCAGTCTCAGCGCTCCTAGTACATGCCGTCCAGTCTCAGCACTCCCAGTACATGCCGTCCAGTCTCAGCGCTCCCAGTACATGCCGTCCAGTCTCAGCGCTCCCAGTACACTCTTCCCAGTCTCAGCGCTCCCAGTACATGCCGTCCAGTCTCAGCGCTCCCAGTAGTACACGCCGTCCAGTCTCAGCACTCCCAGTACACATCGTCCAGTCTCAGCGCTCCCAGTATACACAGCGTAATGCTCCAAGAACACTCTGGTCAGTGCCCCCAGTTTAAACAGCCCAATATTCTTAAGTATACTCTGCCTAGTCCCAGTATACACAGCCCAGTGCTCCCAGTATACTCTGCTTAGTCTCGTTATACACAGCTCAGTGCTCCCAGTATACTCTGCCTAGTCCTGTAATACACATCCCAGTGGGCCCAGAATACAAAGCCCAATCCCGGTGCTCCCACAAAAACATTAACCAGTTTTATACTCTACCTACTTAGTATACATAGCCCAGTTTTAGTGCTCCCAGTATACTCTGCCTAACCCCAGTATACACAGCTCAGTGCCTCCAGTACACAGGCTATTGCTCCTAGTACACACAGCCCAGAGCTCCCAGTATACTCCCCCAGTGAATACTCCCCCCCAATCCTAGTGCCTGACATAAAAAAAGCCCAGGCCTCCCACTAAATATTACCTAGTTCCATATTCTGTCTAGCTCCAAGATACAACGCCCAGTTTTAGTGATCATAATATACACAGCCTTGAGCTCCCTGTATTCTCTTCCTAATCCTAGAACAGACAGCCCAGTGCTCCCAGTAGGAAAAGAGCAGTCCCAGTGATGGGTCCCCAGCAAGTCCTCGCAGCTTCGCTGGGCCCCAGTACACATAGCCCGGTGAACCACATATAAACAGCTCAGTACCCCCTGTACACTCAGCCCAGTGTCCCCTGTACACTCGGCCCAGTGCCCCCAGTACACACAGCCCAGTGCCCCCAGTACACACAGCTCAGTGTCCCCCAGTACACACAGCTCAGTGTCCCCAGTACACACAGCTCAGTGTCCCCCAGTACACACAGCTCAGTGTCCCCCAGTACACACAGCTCAGTGTCCCCCAGTACACACAGCTCAGTGTCCCCCAGTACACACAGCCCAGTTTCCCCAGTACACACAGCCCAGTGTCCCCAGTACACACAGCCCAGTTTCCCCAGTACACACAGCCCAGTGTCCCCAGTACACACAGCCCAGTTTCCCCAGTACACACAGCCCAGTGTCCCCAGTACACACAGCCCAGTGTCCCCAGTACACACAGCCCAGTGTCCCCAGTACACACAGCCCAGTGTCCCCAGTACACACAGCCCAGTGTCCCCAGTACACACAGCCCAGTGTCCCCAGTACACACAGCCCAGTGTCCCCAGTACACACAGCCCAGTGTCCCCAGTACACACAGCTCAGTGTCCCCAGTACACACAGCCCAGTGTCCCCAGTACACACAGTCCAGTGTCCCCAGTACACACAGCCCAGTACTCCCAGTACACACAGCTCAGTGTCCCCAGTACACACAGCCCAGTACTCCCAGTACACACAGCCCAGTGCCCCCAGTACACACAGTCCAGTCCCAGGCATGGGCCCCAGCAGGTCCCTCGCCCTCTCTGGGCCCCGGCACACACAGTCCAATGTCTCGGGCGGGTCTGGCCCGGCAGGAAGCGGGTGTTGGGCTCTCGGTCCTCCCGGGGATTCCCCGCATAAAAGGCGGCCGTCCCTCCCCGCTCCTCCGGCCTTACCTAGAGCGCACTGGGCGGCCGGGCCCCGGACCAGGCTCTGGAGGGCCCCCCGGAGAACAGCGCTGAAGGCCTTGGGGCCAAACCGGGCCGGATCCGCTAAGCGGTGCAAACCCCTCTGCCAGTCCTCCGCCACCTCCATTGTCAGAGCGACCTTCCACCCCGCACCACGTGACCCGCCCAGCTGACAGCCCGGGGGTGTGCACTGTGTCACTGTGTGTATGTGTGCATCCTCCATGTGTGTGCATCCTCCATGTGTGTCCATCACCCTCCATGTGTGTGCATCTCCCATGTGTCCTGCATCCTCCATGTGTGTGCATCCTTCATGTGTCCATCATCCTCCATGTGTGTGCACATCCTCCATGTGTGTGCATCCTCCATGTGTCCATCATCCTCCATGTGTGTGCACATCCTCCATGTGTCCATCATCCTCCATGTGTGTGCATCTTCCATGTGTGTGCACCCTCCATGTGTCCATCATCCTCCATGTGTGTGCATCTTCCATGTGTCCATCATCCTCCATGTGTGTGCATCTTCCATGTGTCCATCATCCTCCATGTGTGTGCATCTTCCATGTGTGTGCATCCTCCATGTGTCCACCATCCTCCATGTGTGTGCATCTTCCATGTGTGTGCATCTTCCATGTGTGTGCATCCTCCATGTGTTCATCATCTTCCATGTGTGTGCATCCTCCATGTGTCCATCACCCTCCATGTGTCCTGCATCTTCCATGTGTCCTGCATCTTCCATGTGTGTGCATCTTCCATGTGTGTGCATCCTCCATGTGTCCATCATCCTCCATGTGTCCTGCATCCTCCATGTGTGGGAATTCTCCATGTGTGTGCATCCTCCATGTGTCCATCATTCTCCATGTGTGTGCATCCTTCATGTGTCCTGCATCCTCCATGTGTGTGAATCCTCCATGTGTGTGCATCCTCCACGTGTCCTGTATCCTTCATGTGTCCTGCATCCTCCTTGTGTCCATCATCCTCCATGTGTTCATTCATTCTCCATGTGTCTATCATCCTCCATGTGTGTGCATCCTCCATGTGTGTGCATCCTCCATGTGTGTCCATCACCCTCCATGTGTGTCCATCACCCTCCATGTGTGTGCTTCCTCCATGTGTCCATCACCCTCTATGTGTGTGCATCCTCCATGTGTGTGCATCCTCCATGTGTGTGCATCCTCCATGTGTGTGCATCCTACATCCCATCCTCCATGTGTCCATCACCCTCCATGTGTGTCCACCACCCTCCATGTGTGTCCATCACCCTCCATGTGTGTGCATCCTCCATGTGTGTCCACCACCCTCCATGTGTGTCCATCACCCTCCATGTGTGTGCATCCTCCATGTGTGTGTGCACCTTCTATGTGTTTGTACCCTCCATGTGTGTCCACCACCCTCCATGTGTCTGAGCTACACCCCCTCCATGTACTGCATCTGATCCATACCCCCAGTGTGTATGTTCTCTCTCTCTCTGTTTGGCACTCTGGATCTCAGATGATAAACAATGTATCATTTCTCTGGGTTTTGCCCTCATTGTATCAAATGTTTGTAAATAAATAAATAAATAAATAAAATAGATGTGAAGGAAATTCTCCTCCATTCTGTAGTGGGAAGAGGAATGCACACACAAGTCATATTGTAATTGAATGTTTTAAAAATGAACTTTCCATCTCAATCTGTCATTTTCTGTACAATTCATTGTAATATGGCAGCCTGGAGGTGTTCTGTAGACGGTTGGTGTTTGGAGGGCTCCCCCCACCCCCAGAAACGTAATTTCCTGCTTTTGTGAAGAACTGTGCACTGAGATACAAATCAGGGTTTAGGCCTTGTTCACAGGGGTGAATACTAGTATGCCCCGTACAGACATGGGCATCCGCAGGTAGGGGCAAGGGGGGGGCAAATGCCCCCCCCCCCTGGAATCTCGACTTCCCCTTTCATGTGGTTGTTAAGCCACTTTATACCATCCTGTCTGGTCTGTTTAATAATCCTGTGTGCCCCTGTGTCTGTGTTTTAAAAAATAAGCCCATCTTTATCAGTTTTCAGAGGGCTGAGCGCCACTCACGTGACCCGTCGGCTCTCTCCTCTTCCCATCTGACAGCTGCCTTCAGTGGGCGGGGCCCAGGATTCCTCACTGATGTCATTCAGGAGGGGGAGAGGAGAAGAGAGGTGGCGGGTCACGGGAGCGATGAGTGGTGCTCTGAAAACTTGTAAAGAATGGCTTATTTTTATAAAACACAGACACAGGGGCACACAGGATTATTAAACAAACTCTAGACAGGATATGAAACTTTAAATGAAACTACAGCAGCAGGAGGAGTGGGGGGGGGGGGTACTGACACAGGAGCAGACAGGCAGGGAGGGAGGGGGGAGAGAGGACAGGAGAGCTGCAGATGATGGAGGCACGTAAACTGACCACAGTGTCAGGGCTCAGCAGCCATGGTATACCGTGGTCAGTTTACAGAGGGAGGACAAAAACCAGACAGGATCAGCCAGGTATTTTAGTTGATAGAAGGAGCCAAATTACACAGCAAAGCACTGTGCTGTATAACATGCTTTAAGGGAACAGGATCAATATATATATATATTTTTTAGGCTAAAGGCCCGTACACACGATAAGAAAATCGGAAGGGAAATTTCGTCCGACGAACGATCTGTCGATTTATGGATTGTTAGTATAGCGCTTTCGACAGCCGATTACGGATTTTCGGACGACAAAAACTGGATGTGAAGGCTATAAAATGTTTATCGTCCGTCAACACAATGTCCGATTTTCGTTTCATTAGTACAGTTTTTCGACGAAAAAAAAAATCTTGAGAGCAAGAATTCTATCGTACGGGAAAATTAGTATAAAAATAACCTCTTCACTTTCCACATCAGACTAGCATGCAAAAAAAACGGACGACAGATTGTTCGATAATCTGATCGTGTGTGCGGGGCTTTAGAAATGCTTTAAAATAAATGCTGCTTTTTGTTCTTTACAAATAAATACTCAAAATAAGTAAAATGACTACGCCTCTCCCCTTCATGACATTGTTGAAAAGGGGCTGAGCATAGTTGACCTTAAAATGATGCCCCCCCCCCCAAAAAAAGTTCTGCGGATGCCCATGCGTACAGCGGTGTGTTTTGCCGGCACAGGGTCTATTAGGACACATAACTGCACAGACATGGCCGCTGTGTCCCAATGTGACATGCATGTGGGTGCGTTCAGGGCCATGCACTGCACAGATGTCACATTGGGATACAGTAGCTGTGTCCATGCTGCTGCGTGTCCTAATAGACATCTTTGGCACCTCCAGCACAGTGATCCATGGAACACCTGTACATCCCTGTGTAGGCAAAACACACCCCTGCACAGAGTGTGAATAAGGGCCTATAAGATACTCCCAAAGTGTTATTCAATTCTGAAGGGATGCCAACACTGCAACTTTTCCATTGGAACACAGAAGTGCATGAGCTGATTAAAATAAATGAGTCACTCCCTTTCACCATCCATATCTAAAATATATAGTGGAATAAACTGCTTTTTCTGCAGAGCAGAAACAGATAGGAATCTGTAATAATGGGCTCCATTCACAGAAATAGATCACATGCGGTATGTAGGTGTCTGGACACTTTTTCCCTAAATATTGCATGCGTTCTTGCAACTGTCAATTTACTATACCGTTTTGCAGTATTTACCACAAAACGCTCAAAACTGTCAGTAAATATCGCATTAAAAGCGGTTAAAGTCAATTCACAGGTGGGAATAAATAAATAAATGCATGCAGTAATTAGGTAGTGGCAGTGGGGTCACGGGAGGGGGGGAGCAGAGGGAGCCATAGGCCCCCCAGCATTATGCTGTGCCCACTCAACAAGATCCCACCTCCTGCTCTGGGATGGTGGGTCGATAAACCCAGATTGCGGGATCCTGACCCCGCCATCTCTGAGCATTATTGTGAAGAATAGAGCCGCACTAGAGGGAGCAGAGCTGATGCTTCATGCATAATTCTGGCTCCTGTCACAGGCAGAGTGATATCAAATGCAGCCCGCCTGTGACAGGAGCCATACAGGAAGCATCGGCTCTGCTCCATACTGCAGCTGCATGCTTCATCCAGTGCTGCTCCTGTCACACTCTGTTTGTGTCCCAGAGGAGCCAGCAGTACCAGCCAACAGTACCCACCAACAGTACCAGCCAGCAGTACCCACCAGCAGTACCCGTCAACAGTACCAGCCAGCAGTACTACCCTGCAGTACCAGCCAGCAGTACCCACCAGCAGTACCAGCCAGCAGTACCAGTCAGCAGTACCCACCAGCAGTATCCACCAGTAGAACCCGCCAGCAATATCAGCCAGCAATACTCACCGGCAGTACCGCCAGCAGTACCCACCAGCAGTATCCGATAGCAGTACCCACCAGCAGTACCAGCCAGAAGTACCCACCAGCAGTACCAACCCTCGAGGACAGCCATCAGCACCCACCAGCCATGCCCACTTGGGGGTCAGCAGCAGCCAGCGATACCTAAATCCTGAGAAAGAAGTGAAGATTGAGGCAAATTGAGGTGCAGGTAAACCGCAGTGCATCCATGTGAAAGCAGCCTTAGGCCCCTTTCACAAGATCAGTCAGATCAGGTCTGCCTGTCTGTTTTTAAGGTAGACCCAATCAGACCCTCCATTCACTTCTATAGAGCGGCATATGTAAATTAACTTGTGTCCGTTTACACCCGCCTATCTCCAATCCGATCCACTTAAAAAAACAGAAGGGGATCCGTCCCTTTCTGCCTGGGTGGATCAATTCTGAGTGCCCATAGAGTAGACTAGACTGTGTCCGTGTCTGCTCTGCATATGCTGAGTGGACACAGACCTGTCATCTGCCGCTCCACTCATTGTGGCCCACAACCAGTTACCAAGTTGCTAAAGTGGCCCTCGCTCCAAAAAAAGGTTGGGCTACCCCGCTGTAGGGGCATGAGTCCCAGATGGAGAGGTGAGCTGTAGCAGCCTTTCCACTTAGTTTTACCACAGTGTGTGGCAGAGGGAAGGAGTCCCAGATGGAGAGGTGCCCTGTACTGTAGCGCATCAGGAGACCCGCGGCAAAATCATAAAGATCTCCCATGAAGTTGATAAAAGTGTTAAGACTGCTGCCACTGTCGTGGCTGGCCTTAACACTTCCATCACTGTGGTTGGCAGGTCTCAGTATTCTTCCCTACCTGGCACCAATACTAGGGGTGATTACTGCATAACCTGGCACCAACACTAGGCTTTATTTCTGTGTAAACTGGCACCAATACTAGGGGTGATTACTGCGTAAAATGGCACCAATATTAGGATTTTTTACTGCATTAACTGGCACCAATACTAGACGTTATTACTGTGTAAACTGGCACCAATACTAGACTTTATTACTGCGTAAACTGTCACTACTACTAGGGGTGATTACTGCATAAACTGGCACCAATACTAGGCTTTATTACTCTGTAAACTGGCACCAATACTAGGTTTTATTGCTGCATAAACTGGCACCAATACTAGGGACTATTACCGCATAAACTGGCACCAATACTAGAGGCTTTTACTGCATACACTGCCACCAATACTAGGGGCTATTACTGTATAAACTGCCACCATTAATTTGGGTTATTACTGCATAAACTGGCACCAATACTAGGCTTTATTAGTGCATGAGCTGCCATCAGTACTAGGCTTTATTACTGCATAAACTGGCACCAATACTAGGGGTTATTACTGCATAAACTGGCACCAATACTAGGCTTTATTACTGCGTAAACTGGCACCAATACTAGGGGCTATTACTGCATAAACTGGCCCTAATACTAGGGGTGATTACTGTGTAAAATGGCACCAATATTAGGGGTTATTACTGCGTAAACTGCCACCAATACTAGGCTTTATTAGTGCGTGAACTAGCATTTATACTAAACTTTAATACTGCGTAAACTGGCATCAATACTAGTCTTTATTACCGCGTAAACTGGCATCAATACTTAGGGTTATTACTGCGTAAACTTGCACCAATACTAGGTGTTATTACTGCGTAAACTGGCACCAATACTAGGCTTTATTACTGCGTGAAATGGTATCAATACTAGGCTTTATTACTGCATAAACTGGCATTGATACTAGGCTTTATTACTGTAAACTGGCACCAAAACTAAGCTTTATTACTGCATAAACTTGCATCAATACTAGACTTTATTACTGCATAATATGGCATCAATACTAGGCTTTATTACTGCATAATATGGCATCAATACTAGGCTTTATTACTGCATAATATGGCATCAATACTAGGCTTTATTACTGCATAATATGGCATCAATACTAGGCTTTATTACTGCAAAAACTGGCACCACTACTAGGGGCTATTACTACGTAAACTGGCACCAATACTAGGGGTTATTACTGTGTAAACTGGTACCAATACTAAGGGTTATTACTAGATAAACTGCACCGATACAAGGGGTGATTGCTGCATAAACTGGCACCAATACTAGGGGTTATTACTGCATAAACTGGTACCAATACTAAGGGTTATTACTAGATAAACTGCACAGATACAATGGGTGATTGCTGCATAAACTGGCACCAATACTAGGGGTTTATAAAAAAGGGAAAAATCAGTGCTAATGCAAATAAACATGTGACATACAGTATCTCACAAAAGTGAGTACACCCCTCACATTTTTGTAAATATTTTATTACATCTTTTCATGTGACAACACTGAAGAAATTACACTTTGCTACAATGTAAAGTAGTGAGTGTACAGCTTGTATAACAGTGTAAATTTGCTGTCCCCTCAAAATAACTCAACACACAGCCATTAATGTCTAAACCGCTGGCAACAAAAGTGAGTACACCCCTAAGTGATAATTTCCAAAAAAGTGTCACTAATGCTAAGGGTTACTACTGCATAAACTGGCACCATTACTAGGGGTTATTACTGCATAAACTGGCACCAATACTAGGGGCTATTACTGAATAAACTGTTTTCTGAAATTGCTTTAAACTATAAAGAACAGCTTTTAAGAGTTTTCCTCTTTCTCAGGTCTGAAGCAATACCTGAGGAGAGGAAAACTCTTGAAAGCTTGTCTTTTAGGTGTTAGGTTAGTACAATAAAAAGGTATCATTGTATACTGCATTACTCTCATATTTTGTACACTTGTTTAGTTTTTTTCAGTGTTATGATATATTGATGAAAATTATGAGTGTCCTCCCAGTTTTGACTGTGGTATCTTATGTGCCCCCCTATATATTGTTTCTAGAGTTGCCACTAGGTAGTGGTCCAGGCATGCTGTATTTAACCACTTGGTGCCCGCTCTATAGCCGAAAGACGGGTACTGCAGAGGCTTAAATTGCCGGGAGTGCATACATAGATGTCCTCAGATTAGCGTAGGCACAATTTAGCATGATAGCAACTTTTTTTATAGGCTAGTAGTGACTTTTTATTTAAATTTCTAATAATTTGAATAACATTGCATTCACTAATGTGAGACTTCAGTGCTTGCGCACCACGTGCGCATCGAATGCACATGCCATCCAAATCATTTGATGACATTGTTGCAACCTGAGAATTAATCTAGGTAGAGAAATCATTTTTTGCTGGAAAATTAATTTGAGCCCCCAAACATTATAAATATATATTTTTTTAAGCAGAGGCCTTAGAGAATAAATTGGGGGGTTTTGCAATTTTTTATGTCATATGGCATTTGCGCAGATGTTTTTCAAATGCAGTTTTTGGGAAAAAATACACTTTTTTAAATTTTAATGCAAAAAAACACAATACTTAGTTTTTTGTAAAATAAAAAAGAGGATGTCATGCCGAGTAAATAGACACCAAACATGTCACGCTTTGAAATTGCGCACACCCACACAACGGAAACAAACAACATAAATTGTATTATCCATAGGCGACACTTTAACAGACTTTACAGGTTACCATTTTAGATGTACATAGGAGGTCTAGTGTTAGAATTACTGCCTATGATCTAATATTCGCAGTGGTACCTCACGTGTGCGATGATCGTGGTTTTCACATCGCTGTGTAGGACTTTTGGCCCTCTTCTTTGCAGAATTGTTTTAATTCAGCCACAATGGAGAGTTTTTTCACCATGAGAGACCTTCTTAACCGGTTGCCGACCGCCGCACGACTATATACTGCGGCGGTCAGCCCCGGCCAGGCAGAGTGACGTATCGGTACGTCACTCGCCTGTCACTGACTTGCGAGCCTATAGCGAGCGGGCGCGCGCCCGCCGAGGCGCGCGCCCGCCGCGGCTCGTTCACAGGCAAGTCAGTGCGTGTGACCGGCGGACTCGATGTCCGCCAGTCACACTGCGATCGCTCCTGTGAAGGGAGAAAGACAGAGCAGCTTGTGTAAACAAGCTGCCTGTCAGTTCTCCCTGTGTAAAAGTGAAGATCTGACCGTTCTACTATGTAGAACGGTTGATCTTTGCTTTTACACCAATAGCAATGTCCCTACACAGTAGAAAGCACGCCCCTAGGACACACTTAACCCCTCCCTGTCCAATAAAGTTAACCCCTTCCCTGCCAGTGTCATTTTTGCAGTAACAGTGCATATGTATAGCACTGATTACTGCAGTAATGTCACTGGTAACCCCAAAAGTGTCAAAAATGTCAGTCAAGGGTCCGATCTGTCCGCCGCAATGTCGCAGTACCGAAAAAAAAATCGCAGATCGCCGCCATTACGCGTTAAAAAAAAAAACACCAAAAATGACAAAAATCTTTCTCTTTGTTAGTAAACGCGATAACTTTTGCGCAAACCAATCAAAATACGCTTTTTGCGATTTTTTTTACCAAACATAGGTAGCATAAAACAAATTGGCCGAAAAATGTTAAAAAATTTTGATTTTTACTTTTTTTTTTGGGGAATTTCATATAAAAAAATGTGAAAAATATTGTTATTTTTGCAAAATTTACGCTCTTTTTTTGTTTATAGCGCGTGATCAAAAAATCGCACAGGTGATCAAATACCACCAAAAGAAAGCTCTGTTTGTGGGAAAAAAAGGACGTCAAATTCGTTTAGGTACAGCGTCGCACGACCGCGCAATTGTCCGTTAAAGTCACGCAGTAAAAAATCGCAAAAAAACCCCTGGTCCTTTAGCAGCCAAATCCTCCGGGGCTTAAGTGGTTAAAGTAGAACTAAAGGCAAAACTTTTTTTTTTTTCATTTTGGATGGAGCAAGGGAGGGTTACAACCCCTCCCAGATTTTTTGGTCACCATCTGTGTCCCATTGCAGAGATTTTCCTTCACTTCCTGTCCCATAGCCAAACAGGAAATTAGAGGAAATCCTTGCAAATTAAGGGAATTCCTTGGGGACCCCCAAGTCACCAGAACTAATGCCCCCATTGGAAGATTTTCTCTCTAGTACTTTTCTTGGGACAACCCAAAATTTGGGGTCTTCTTTTGCTTTCACTTTCAATGATAATGGTAAACAGGACACATAGTAAGGGAGGATCTCCCTAATGGGGGCACAGACAGCAATAAAAACTGACAGGGGTTCTAATTCATCTCCAATCTGTTCAAAACTAAAAAAAAGTTTTGCCTTTAGTTATATTTTATGGTCATTAAATTAATACTATTTCAACCTGCCCAACCAAAACAAAAATGAAATGAAATATAAAACATAGTGTTGCCAGCTATGACACCATAAGGTGTTTGAATCTCACCTCCAACCAAATTTTAAAATCCAATAAAGTGTAGTGCAACACTATTAAAGGAGTTGTAAAGTCAGGAGTTTTTTTTAATCCTAATACATTCTATGCATTAAGATAAAAAAAACCTTCTGTGTGTAGCAGCCCCCCCAGCACCCCCTAATACTTACCTGTGCCCCCTCTCTGTCCAGCGATGTCCATGAGTCCCTAGGTCGTTCTGGGACTCTCCCTCTTGATTGGCTGATATACAGCAGCAGTGCCATTGGCTCCTGCGGCTGTCAATCGAAGTCAAAGAGCCTGTCAGGAGAGAGAGGGGGCAGGGCCGAACAGCAGTACATGAAGCTGCAGCTCAGCTTGCTGTGGGCGCACTCGATAGGAGTTAGGGGCCAGGAGCAGGAATGAGGGACCCGTGAAGAGGAGGATCCAGGCTGCTCTGTGCAAAACCAACTACACAGAGGAGCTAAGTATAATAGTTTTTTTATTTAAAAAAAAAAAAACAGAAAAAAAATGAGACTTTACAATCATTTTAAATTGTAACTAACTCAAATACAATGTGTATAACTCCATCTAAATTGTGAACAACATGTTGTTGCCCTTTTGTCCTATTTAACATATGGTGGATGCTGGACAAGTGGAAGGAAAAGGTGCTGCCATCCATAGACTGAGGGTATTAGTTGAGTGTAGGTTCACACTGAGGCTGGTTTAAAATCCTGCAAGTTCGGCTGAAATTGCACGATGTCAAACCGCCATTTTCAGTCTGACTTCGGGGACGATTTCACAGACATCTGTGTGGGTTCATGCACAGATGTTTATTGAAATCGCCCCCCAATTTTACCAAAAGTAGTGCAGAAACTACTTTTGGTAAATCGCTGCAGAGTGGCAAAGTTGGCGTCGTACCGATTTGGACGGTGCCATTGCCGGCAATTGGCTCTGATTAGACGTGTCAAATCTCATGTCAAAATGGACCAATGTGAATGTGGGCTGAAGTTCTACTATCTGGGAGAATAACAGCCAGGGGGGGACACAGATGAGCCTATTTTAATTGTGTTGGAAGTGAGTAGGTTTTTCACCTGGTGGTGGATAAGCACTATTCACAAGAAGAATTTGAAAGAATAATTCACACACAGAGCACTATTGGGTTTTATTACTTTTAAACATTTAACTTTTAAAGTTGTTCACTGTTTAAGGTCATGCCACAGTATCTTAATTGGATTTAAATCTGGACTAGACCGCTCCAAAAACCTTCATTTTGTTTTTTGTTTAGCCATTTAGAGGTGGAATTGCTGGTGTGTTTCGGATCATTGTCCTGCTGTATAACCCAAGTGCGCTTGAGCTTGAGGTCATGAACTGATGGCCAGACATTCTCCTTCAGGATTTTCTGGTAAAGCGCAGAATTCATGGTTCCATCAATTATGGCAAAGTCATCCAGGTCCTGAAGCTGCAAAGCAGCCCCAGACCATAACATTACCACCACTATGTTTGACGGTTGGCATGATGTTCTTTGTATGAAATGCTGTATTAGTTTTACACCAGATGTAACGGGATGCACACCTTCCAAAAAGGTCAACTTTTGTCTCGGACCACAAAATATTTTCTGAAAAATCTTGGGAATTATCAAGATGATTTTTGGCAAATGTCAGATGAGCCTTTGTGCCCTTTTTAGTCAGCAGTGGCTTTCACCTTGGAACTCTCCCATGGTGGCCATGTTTGCCTAGTCAGCTCAGTCTCAGTCTGTATTTGGTCAGTCGAGTGCTATGAACCAAACACGTTCTAATACTTTGCATAATGCTCAAGGAGCTAGCTGCATGGAGCAGTGGTGTATTTAGGCTTTGTGCTGCCCTAGGCCTGACTAAACTCACGTACCCCCCAATTTAAATATGGCCCTCCCCTTCCTGTCAAGACCACACCCCTTCCTGTTTAAGACCCAGCCTGTCATCTGTAAATCACTGTGTTCTCCCGGCAGGGATGTCTCCCTGTGCGCCCTAGCCTAGTGAACATGATAGCTCCACAGTGTTAATGGGGGAATTTAAAATTTTTCTTTCCTGCAACTCATAATTGCAGGAAAGCAAATTGCATAATCTTTGGCCTGCTTGAGGGTCCTTTTACTCCAGGCACAGTGGAACTGTGTTTTGCGGCTATTCCCATGCAGCTCTGCAGCCCCACAGCCCCCCCAACACAAGACAAGGAAAAATGATGGCCTGCACTGTAGTGGTGTGCAGTTGGTGTGCACTAAAAAAAAGTACTGCGTGCAGTACGTTTTTCCAGGACAGCATGCACGTATGACTGCATGGCAGCCCATAGATATAAATGTGACAATTAAATAAAGTTTCTTTGCAAAAAAAAAGAAAAAAGAACAATGCACTGCACTGGTATTAATGAACACTGTGCTGGTGCTGTTGGAACTCACCCCACCAAACCACAACACACACGTTCCAACGCAGCTGCTTGTGTGAATGGACCCTAAGCTGTGTTGCGAGGCTTTTGCTTGCTTCAAGTAGGTTTTCCATACCTATGCAAGTCTATTGGAATGCAAAATGTGCATGAAGCACAGGTATATGCAGGTCAGAAGGAGGTCAAGTGCACCTGTCAATGAATTCTGAATGATCACTGAAACATCTTAAACTGATGTCAGAACAAATTCCTGTGCTAAGTGATAACAAAGGCACTTCCAGTGCTCATATTTACCTGCTAAAATACCCCTAAACAGGGCTGGGACAAGGGGTGGGCAGAAGGGATGGCTGCCCTGGGCGCAGCTTGTATTGTAGGGGTGGGGGCGCCGCAAGTTCCTTCTACTATAAGGCTGAAAGGAGTAGTGACAGCGGCATCACTACTTCTGTCAGGCCAGCGCTTGATGCAGCAAGGAGAGGAGGAGCGAGCTGGGAGGAGGTGTGGGCTGTGCTCTCTCTCCCCCTCCTCCTCATAAGTTTACACATAGTGGGGGGGGGGGCAGAATTTGGCATCTTTGCCCTGGGCACTGGATGATCTTGTCCCAGCACTGCCCATAAATTGTGGATTATTGGACATACAATGCTAATCTGACCACACAGGTATCCCTCTTGTCTGTTGGTGCCACTTATCCCAGGAGGAACACCGGGGATGGGGACCTGCCCAACTAATGTTCAATTTAAAGGTGGTCATGTGACATTCACAAACCAGTTTCATAGTCAAAGAATTAGGACTCAATCAGGCCAGAAATTACCCCAAAATATGTCTACACACAGAGTGAAAGACCTTTAACCTTTCTATCAGTGGCGGCTGGTGCTCCATCAGTCGGGACTCCATCACTCCAGCCCACACCACCATATCCCCCCATGTCAGTTTACTAACCTTACTCAGTGGGACTGACAGGTAGCGGCGGCTTCCCCCTCAGTCTCCATGTTCCCTCTCGGCGGCCGTCTCCTCCCTCCTTCTTGGCCAATAGGATGCCTTCTCCTTTCGGTCAATGGGGAAACAGGTTACAGGACCCGCTTCCTGATTGGCCAGGAGGAGAATCAGTGTGGCAATAGCAAATATTCATTCGCTATTGTCACACAAGCCTATTAGATCCTCTGGCTCTAATCACGTGCTTCAAAAAAAATCCCCCTTTGGAATCCATGCATCCGACGCCCTGCATGTAGATTAGGGGGCCGGACGCATGGATGGGGAGGTGGCGCCCCTGCGCCCCTAGTGGACGGGCCACCACTGCTGTGTATGTTTAATTAAAATACATTATGCTACATAAAACAGGATTAACTGCCATAAAGATGTTCCTATAGAGAAAAATCTAAGACAAATCAGTAGGTTGCAAAAACCATGGGCAAAAAAAGTATATGTTCCAACTTTACTTCTCATCCAGAAGATTACAAAATCCGGTATGTTCATTACACCAACACTGGAGCTCTCAAGATTTAACCCTAACAATTCCAGGGCAACAGGTATGATTCATTAGCGCTCAAAGTATGACTCACAAGAAAATAATCTCCTTATCACTTTATAAATCTCTTCAACGTTATCAAGCAACTTTTAAACTAGTTGACGGGGGGGGGGGGGAGGTTACAGATGTAGAATTAGCCAGTGGAAAGCAAGATTCAGAGGGCACAAATGGGGGCATTAGCGGTAGGGTGTTTGGAGCTCCTAAACCCAGGGTGGGTATGGGGAAAAATCAAGAGAGCAGCCTAAAAACATCAAATGAGGATATATGTAACCGGTCAAAATTACGAGGCTTGTATACCAATGCCAGAAGCCTGGCCAACAAGATGGGAGAGCTGGAGCTACTGATGTTTGAGGAGGACTTAGATTTTGTGGGGATAACTGAGACTTGGTTTGACAGCTCTCATGACTATATGGCAACCATTCAGGGGGTATTCCCTTTATCGCAGAGATAGAGAAGGTAAAAAAGGGGGAGGGGTATGTCTGTATATTAAGAACAGTATACAGGTAAATATGAGGGATGATATTAATAATGGAGCTATGGACGAGGGTGAATCCCTATGGGTAGAGCTTCAAAGGAAAGGCACGGTGGGGAAGGTAATATTGGGCGTATAATATAGGCCCCCCAACCAGAGGGAGGAGGGGGAGGCGGACCTCATTTTACAGATAGTATTGGCAGCAAGGATGGGAAATGTCATTATAATGGGGGACTTTAATTATCCTGATATAGACTGGGCAGAAGGAACCGCACACTCAGCCAAGGCTAGGCAGTTCCTAAATGTTTTGCAGGACAATTTCATGGGTCAGATGGTGAATGCACCGACAAGAAACAATGCGGTACTTGACCTACTGATTACCAACAATACAGACCTGCTCACGGATATAGAAATACGGGACAACTTAGGAAACAGTGACCATAGGTCAATTAGTTTCAGTATTAATTACAGTAATAGGAAACACAAGGGTAATATAAGGACACTGAATTTCAAAAGAGCCAATTTCCCTAAACTGCGCTCGCTGCTAGAAAATATCAAATGGGATAGAACCCTGGGAACAAAGAACACGGAGGAGAAATGGGAGTGCTTCAAGAGCATACTTAACAAGGGGTTTGGCCAGTGCATTCCAAAGGGAAATAAATTTAAAAGAGCAAAACTAAACCCTGGGTGGCTAAACTCCAACATAAAAATGCATATTAGTGCTAAAGATAAGGCCTTCAAAAAATACAAGACTGAGGGGTCATTGGCAGCAATTAAGCATTACAAAGAGTGTAATAAGAAATGTAAAGATGAAATCAGGGTGGCTAAAATAGAACACGAGAGACATATAGCGGAGGAGAGTAAAAAGAACCCACAGAAATTCTTTAAGTATATAAACAGTAAGAAAGCGAGGCCAGAACACATTGGCCCCATAAAAGATGGCAAAGGAAATATGGCCACTGAGGACAGAGAAAAGGCGGAAGTGTTAAATAATTTCTTCTCTTCAGTCTTCACAAAATAATCGGGGGGCTACACGAACCCAGCTTGTAAGGCCAAACTAAACAACACACCTCAGGAAGTGCCGCCATGGCTAACAGAAGATAGACTTAAAACTAAACTAGAGAAACTTAACATAAATAAATCACCGGGACCGGATGGCTTGCACCCGAGGGTTCTTAAAGCGCTCAGCCAGGTGATTGCCAAACTATTATTCTTGATCTTTAAGGATAGTTTACAGACGGGTATAGTGCCAGCTGATTGGAAAAAAGGCCAACGTAGTACCAATATTTAAAAAGGGGCCGAGATATATCCCGGGTAACTATAGGCCGGTCAGCCTAACATCTGTAGTCTGCAAGATTTTGGAGGGGATGTTAAGGGACCACATACAAGACTTTAGTAATGAAAATGGTATTATTAGTAGTAATCAGCACGGATTCATGAAAAATCGTTCTTGCCAAACCAATCTATTAACCTTCTATGATGAAGTGAGCTGCCACCTAGATAAAGGAAAGCCTGTGGATGTGGTGTATCTGGACTTTGCAAAGGCCTTTGACACCGTTCCCCACAAACGCTTACTGTACAAACTAAGAAAGGTAGGTATGGACCATAAGGTGAGTACCTGGATAGAGAACTGGCTCCAGGGGAGAGTCCAGAGGGTGATGATTAATGGGGAGTACTCGGATTGGGCGGGTGTGGAAAGTGGGGTCCCCCAGGGTTCTGTCCTGGGACCAATCCTGTTTAATTTATTCATAAATGATCTAGAGGAGGGGATATCTAGTACAATCTCAGTATTTGCGGATGATACTAAACTAGGCTTGCCAATATCTTCTATGCAGGATGTGGAAACCTTGCAAGCGGACCTGAACAAAATAACGGGGTGGGCAACTACATGGCAGATGAGGTTTAATGTTGAAAAATGTAAAGTAATGCACTTGGGGGCCAGAAACCAGAAAGCAAGCTACTCACTAGGAGGGGGAACCTCTGGGTGAGTCTAGGATGGAAAAGGACCTGGGGGTACTGGTAGACAACAGGCTTGGCAGTGGCATGCAATGCCAAGCCGCTGCAAGCAAAGCCAACAGAATACTGGGATGTATAAAAAAGGGGATTCACTCCAGAAATAAAGAGATTATTCTCCCTCTCTACAAGACTCTGGTCCGGCCACATCTGGAGTATGCTGTCCAGTTCTGGGCACCGGTCCTCAGGAAGGATGTGCTGGAACTGGAAAGAGTCCAGAGAAGGGCAACAAAAATAATTAGGGGAATGGGGGACATCAGCTATGAGGAAAGACTACAAGCACTGAACCTATTCTCTCTGGAGAAGAGACGATTGAGGGGGGATATGATATCAATGTACAAATACTGTACTGGCGACCCGAGCATAAGGAACAAACTATTCAGAGAAAGGAGATACAATAAGACACGTGGCCACTCACTAAAACTAGAGGAAAAGCGGTTTAACCTTAAAGTGCGTAAGTGGTTCTTCACTGTAAGAGCAGTAAGGATGTTGAATTCTCTTCCACAAGCAGTCGTATCAGCAGGGAGCATTGATAGTTTCAAAAAACTATTAGATGGGCACCTTAGAGACCACAAAATAAAGGGGTATACAATGTACGGTTAAAAGCAAACACACACTCACATCATAGGGTGAACTGGATGGACTGATGTCTTTTTTCAACCTCACTAACTATGTAACTATGTAACAAGCAGGAAGGAAACCACCTAAATGTTCTCTTCAGAGTTGTCAGTGAGAATGCAAAGAAAAAAACCCTCTCCTGCCATACCTGGGGGCTTCCCTCCTCTCTACTCTGCGCTATTGAAACAGAGAACCCTGGGGGGAAATGACATTACATATCGTAACTTCCTCCCAAGGGTGCCGCGAAGGAGGGTAGGTGGAGCATTAGACTGCTAAGACCTGCTGCCGGTGCCACATTTACTAGTATTGGCGACCGCCAGTTGTATTAAGTGCAGTCGTCGGTCTGTCCGAACATCAGGCCAGTCACCGGCCGCCGACCTGTATTATATATACCTGGCAGCAGTGCGGCTACTTCATGGGGGCGCCAGATCCTACCCCCCGGCCCAGTCCGTCCAATAAGACTGGCGCTACACTTAAAGCAGGAGCCAGGAGGAGGCTGTTTTTTGCCACCCCTCCTGCAAAGTTCTGCCGTAATCCTGGGACTAGTCGGCCTAGGCCAAAATACAGCGTTGGCTTGGAGGAGAGAGAGTACAGAAAACTTGAATCAATGCTTTTCTTCTCCTCCCCTGTCCAGTCAGTGTTTAGGGACGACCTTGACCAAGCTGCATTGCTTTATCTGCACTTGTGAAGGTGAGATCAGGATCTGGCCATACTATCTGACAGGGGTGTCTGCTTTAGAAAAGCAACTGAACTAAAGGTGGTAATAAAACCAAAAGCAAAGATTTATTATATTGCAGCTTACCAATTCTTAGATGTGGTGGCTGCATTAGTTTTCTTTTTTAGGCTTATCTTTCTTTTATTTTCACCTGCTGATCTTGCCAGTAAGTTCAACAGAACAAACTGCCCAGCAGATGTAGCAGTTAGTGGCAGAGGCGTAACTAGAACCTTCAGGGCCCCAGTGCGAGAAACCATGATGGCCCCCCGGACTTCTGGTCGGGGCCCTTCCCTTCAAGCCTGGGGCTCTTCCCACTGATCCTGGGGGCCTTTACTCTCGTTGCGGGGACCATTTCACAAGTTCTGCAGTGGGCCCCCTTCCTGCCATATTGGGGCCTCCCCACAGTGGTGGAATGCCAGGGCCCGGTCTCAAGTGTAACCTTTGCGATCCTGGAAGTTTACCCACTGGTGTCAGTAGTTTTTATTTTTTGGTATTTTAATTGTATTATTTTTTTATCATTTATTTTTTTACAATGTCACTGACTATGACTCAGAAAAGGAAGGAGCTGGTAAATTACATATTTACCGACCCCTTCCTGGTTCTCTATTGTGACACATCCCCTGCAGCAGCCAGCAGGGGAGGGGAGGGAACACAGTGGGGGGGGGGGGGGGCAGCACAGTAGGGGGGGACCAGGGGAGCACACAGGGGTCCAGAGACAGCAGAACACAAGTGAACTGGATAGGAGGAGTGGCAGGGTCAGCATAGAGAGGAACCAATCTCCTCCATTTTCCTCCTGCAGCTACAGGAGTAAAAAGGAGAGCAGTGATTTCTCTACATCCTGCCCCCGCCGCCCCTCCTATCCAGGTCTACAGGGGAGCTGCACAGGCTCCCTGGAGCATGGGACCCGGTTGCAATTGCAACCCCTACAACCCCTGTAGTTACGCCCCTGGTTAGAGGGTTTGAGCTAAATAAACCATTTAACACTGACACTGTATTTCTTTATGTAAAACCTTTACCCCAAAAATAACAAACCTGTTGCTGTAACCGAATATAAAGTGTGCGCTGGAGTTTGGCTTTATTTTAATAGTGTATTTAACCACTTCTGGACCGTCGGCCGCATATATACTGCGGCAGGCAGCCCCTTCTGCACGAACCAACATAGGACTACGTCGGTCGCGCGCCTGCAACTAGGGGGGAGTGCGCGCTGCTGGAGGTGCACTCTCGCCCCCCACTTGGCAGCGGGGATTCAGATGCATGAAGCAGGCGGCTCCGATTTCCGCCTGCCATCCGCGATCACTCCCCGCTGAGAGATGACGGCGGTCAGCTGTTGTAAACACAGCTGACTTTTCTTCTCTCTGGAATGATCACAGAGTGCCTGTGATCCTTCTATATAGGATCACAGGTCTCTATGGTCATTTCACAAGCCCTGCCCCCATACAGTTAGAATCACTCCCCTAGGCTCACATTTAACCCCTTGATCACCCACAGTGTTAACCCCATTCACTGCCAGTGTCATTATTACAGTAAGAGTGCATATTTTTAGCACTGATTACTGTAGTAATGTTACTGGTCCCCCAAAAGTGTAAAAAATGTCAGTTAGGGGTCCGATCTGTCCGCCGCGATTCCGCAGTCCCGCTATAAATTGCAGCTGGCCGCCATTACTAGTAAAAAAAACAAAAAAAAAAAACAATAAAAATGACAAATCTTTCCCGTAGATAGTAGATGCGATAAATTTTGCGCAAACCAATCAAAATACGCCTTTTTGGGATTTTTTTTTACCAAAAATATGTAGCAGAAAGAAAATTGGCCTAAAATGTTAAAAAAATTTGATTTTACATTTTTTTTGAGAATGTTATATAGCAGAAAGTGAAAAATATTGTTTTTTTTTTTTTGTTTGTTTTTTTCAGAACTGTAGCTCTTTTTTTGTTTATAGTGCAAAAACATAAAAATTGCAGAGGTGATAAAATACCACCAAAAGAAAGCTCTATTTGTGTGGAAAAAAAGGACATCAATTTTATTTGAGTACATCGTCGCACGACCGGGCAATTGTCCGTTAAATTAATGCAGTGCCGAATCGCAAAAAAATGGCTTGGTCATTAAGGGGGCAAATCTTTCCGGTCCGGAAGTGGTTAAATCTGCTTGTCTCCTCCCCTCTCCCCTAGACTGACAATGCTGCTTTCCAAAGGTGTCTCTGTTGCTCTGGAGTGGAGGCACTATAATACAGGAGGTCATAGGCGTGCGCACAGGGTGTGCCAGGTGTGCCTGGGCACACCCTAATCACCCCTTGTGGTGCAGATTCCCCCTGTTTAGACCCCTGATATTTCACCAAAGCTTCCTAACTGTGCTAACAAAAAAAAATAAAATTGTAAAAAAGAATAAAAAAATAACAATAGAACTACAGACACCGATCTCTACCCTACTGACACCATCAGTATATACACATGGATATGTGTTTGGGCTTTGGGGTGCACACCCTAATGCAATAGGCTGCGCACACCTATGCAGGAGGTGTGTTATTGGTCAGATCACCAGGTGAAAACAGAGGGAAAAAAGTCTAACAAAGAAAAACGAATGCAACCACCATATAAAATGATTGGTAAGCTGCAATATATTAAATTTTTGGTTTTAGGTTTAATAACGCATGAATTGCATGTTTTTTGGCAGGCCACACAGTTTACACTTGTAAATCATTTGTAAATGTATCTGTTTTCCTGCTCTTCCACTTTAAGGCATACATAATGAAACATAGTGGCTGCATTTCTTTTTATTTATAGCCTGTGACAATTAAGATGGGAAGGGCGCAGGACACTCACACTGGCAATTCCAGTTACTATGTGGATAAAATCTTAGGGTGTAACCACAGGGGGTGCAGTCAATGCAATGCTTCCCTTTGGCTGAAGGCTCAGATGGCATCCTGTACATAAGGTAGAATTATTACTTCCATTCTGATAACCTTTTCTGTTGTTTGTGCATCTAGACTAAAAGTACAACTAACGGCAGAACTTTATATTCTCGCTTTGGATAGAGGGGAGAGGTATTAGAACACCTGTCAGGTTTATATTGCTGTCGGTGCCCCCATTATGGAGATTCTCCCTCTCGATTTGTCCTGTTTACCATTATCATTGAAAATGAAAGAAAATCTCAAATTTTGGGTTGTCCCCAGAAAAGTAATAGAGGGGGAATCTTCCAATGGGGACACTAGGGGACCTAGGGGTCCTTAAGGAATTACCTTAATTTGTAGGGATTTCCCCTCACTTCCTGTTTGGCACAGGAACATGGGACAGAAATGAAGGGAAATCTCCACAATGGGACACAGATGGCAGAAAAAAATCTGAAAGGGGTTATAACCCTCCCTTACTACACTGTTAAAAAAAAATGTAAGGAACACTTTTTTTTCCAGAGTATAGCATCAAGTCAATTACACTCCTAGGATATTGATCTGGTCAGTTAAGTAGTAGAGGGGGTTGTTCATAGCTCCCAACTGTCCCTGATTTGGAGGTTCTGTCCCTGATTTGGAACAAAGTCCCTCTGTCCCTCTTTCCTCCCCATTTGTCCCTCATTTTGGTCTGATGTATATAGTTGTATATAAAATGCACTTTTTATCTTTCAAAAAGTGTTTCCCAGTGCTAAATCTTTCATCAAATTTCCAAAATGCTGCATTTGTAAATGTCAAAAGCCAAAAGGAACAGTAGTGGTAAAAATAAAAACTTGTGGGTTTAACTCAATCAAAATACGCTTTTTGCGATTTTTTTTTCCAAACATATGAAACACATAAAAAAATTGGCCTAAAATGTTAAAAAATGTTGATTTTTACATTTTTTTGGGAATTTCATATAAAAAAATGTGAAAAATATTGTTATTTTTGCAAAATTTACGCTCTTTTTTTGTTTATAGCGCATGATCAAAAAATTGCACAGGTGATCAAATACCACCAAAAGAAAGCTCTGTTTGTGGGAAAAAAAGGACACCAAATTTGTTTAGGTACAGCGTCGCACGACCGCGCAATTGTCCGTTAAAGTCACGCAGTGCCGAATCGCAAAATAGGCCCTGGTCAGGAAGGGGGTAAAGTGGTTAAGGGGGCATGGCGGGGGGGGGGGGGTGTCCTATGCCTAAATACTTTTGCTAAAAGGTTCGTTCTCTTCTCAAAAATTTGGGAGGAATGGGGTTGTTAACCAGTGTCAGCTGCTATTATTGAAATGAACAACAGTTGCACTAAATGGGCAACAATCAGATGACCTCCAAAACAGGAATAGTTTTACAAGTGGAGGCCACTGATATTTTTTCCCTACTCATCTTTTCTGACTGTTTTTCGCTAGTATTGCATTTGGCCGGGGTCAGTGTCACTACTGGTAACATGAGGCGATACCTGGACCCTATGGAGGTTGCACAGGCAGTCCAACTCTTTCCAGGATGGCACATCAATACTTACCATTGCCAGAAGGATTGCTGTGTCTTCCAACACAGTCTCTAGAGCATGGAGGAGATTCCAGGAGACAGGCAGTTACTCTATGAGAGTCAGGTATGCACATGGGGGCCATACAAACTACTGAGTACCATTTTGAGTTGCTGCAATGAAATTTCAGTAAAATGGACTAGCCTGCTGCATAATTTTTTCACTTTGATTTTTGAGGTGTCCTTGAATTCAACCCTCTGTAGGGTGATAATTTTCATTTCCATCAAATAATGTGGCCTCCTTTTGATCCTAACACATTAGCCAGTCCATATCTGTATAGATATCCAGCGTCAGATTTTTCTGCATCGAGATCTGATGTGTTTTTAAAGTGGATGTAAGTGGATAGTGCAGTTGTGTGGAGGAAAATGCCTTGTTGATGTCAGAGGAGAATGGGCAGACTGGTTCGAGATGATAGAAAGGCAACAGTAACTCAAATAACAATAACCACTCGTTACAACCGAGTTATGCACAATATCATCTCTGAATGCACAACACATCGGACTTTGAAGCAGATGGGCTACAACAGCAGAAAACCACACCGGGTGCCGCTCCTGTCAGTTAAGAACAGGAAACTGAGGCTACAATTGGCACAGGCTCACCAAAATTAGACAATAGAAGATTGGAAAAATGTTGGCTGGTCTGATGAATCTCGATTTCAGCTGTGACATTCAGATGGTAGGGTCAGAATGTATATAAATGAAAAAGTGCGCTGATAAATGTGAGTGTGCTGCTACCAAAGGTGTATAAATGAAATAGTGTAAAAAATCAGAATGTGGCATAAACAAAGGTTCAGGCTGGTGGTGTAATGGTTTGGGGGATATTTTCTTGGCACACTTTGGGCCCCATAGTACCAATTGAGCATCATTTAAATGCCACGGCCTACCTGAGTATTGTTGCTGACCATGTCCATCCATTTATGACTACAGTGTACCCATCTACTGATGTCTCCTTCCAGCAGGATAATGCATCATGTCACAATACTCAAATAATCTCACCACTGGTTTCTTGAATAAGACAATGAGGTCACTGTACTCCAATGGCCTCCACAGTCACCACATCTCAATCCAATGGAGCAGCTTTGGGATGTGGTGGAACAGGAGATTCGCATCATGCAGCCGACAAATCTGCTATCATGTAAATATGGACCAAAATCCCAGAGGAATGTTTCCAACACCTTGTTGAATTTATGACACCAAGAAATAAGGCAGTTCTGAAGGCAAAAATTGGTCCAACCCGGTGCTAGCAAAGTGTACCTAATAAAGTGTCCGGTGAGTGTATATCTCTGCAGAGGCTGCAAACCCTAGACTGCCCTACAGATCTGGACCTTCATGACATAGAGAGAAGGTGTTCTGCAGTCCAAAGAAGAGAAATGGGAAAGATGACTGAACACTGCTTGAAATTTCAGTACAGAACAGGCAGAGTACACAGGAATTTGGGAGCTTGCTGGGTTTTTCACAGGATCCAGAGGTCTTTTTTGCACTAATTAAACAGTTATGACAAAACACTTTCAATGCTAAAAGTGAGCAAAGAAATAGAAAAATATTGTTAGGGTTTATTGTAAAATATTGCAGGCCAGAGATGGATCAACATTTGGGCAGTCTAGCAGCCAAATGACATTCTATTTATGACCATTCGTGAGAAGTTGATCTAATGAACAGGAATGTTGGAAAATTTTTGTTTGATCAGCACTGCAGTCAATCCCCGGCAGTGGTGATCAGTGTATTCTGACAGTGGAGGAGAATACAATAGCACTGCAGGGAGGATTCCCACATCCGCCTCAGATTTGTGGATGGGGAAATCTGTTCATTTTGTTTTTAATCAGCCGGCTGGTTGTTTAAAAAAAAAAAAAAAAAAAAAAGATCCATCGTGCTACTACTGTGGAGAGTTGTACAGCAACCATTACACATGCACTATATTGTCAGAAGTATTGGGACGCCTGCCTTTAGACGCACATGTACTTTAATGCAGTGCTTTAAGTGGCCCAAAAGAGGTGCTGGTACTCTATTGTAGCCTATAAATTTTGTCCCCCCCCCCACCCCACATCGGGTCCCCACAGAGCACCCCCCCTGGCCTGGGCTGGGACTCCGGAGCAGGGGGACTCACTGGTGGTGACTGGTCTGGCTCTGGAGTGGGAAATATTCTTGGGGGGGGGGGGCAATTGAGGGCGCAGATGTCCAAAATGAGCATACTGGTACACTAAGGCGCACGGAGAGGTGGCGGTATGCTCAAGAGTCATTTTTGGAAGTGGCGGTACTGAGTACCAGTGCATACTGGCCCACTTAAAGCACTGCTTTATTGGCATCCCGGTCTTAGACCGTAGGGTTCAATATTGAGTTGGCCCACCCTTTGCAGCTATAACAGCTTCAACTCTTCTGGGAAGGCTGTCCACAAGGTTTAGGAGTGTGTCTATGGGAATGTTTGACCATTCTTCCAGAAGCTCATTTGTGAGGTCAGGCACTGGTGTTGGACAAAAAGGCCTGGCTCTCATTCTCCGCTCTAATTCATAACAAAGATATTCTATTGAGTTGAGGTCAGGACTCTGTGCAGGCCAGTCAAGTTCCTTCACCCCAAACTCACTCATCCATGTCTTTATGGACCTTGATTTGTGCACTGGTGCACAGTCATATTGGAACAGGAAGGGGCCATCCCCAAACTGTTCCCACAAAGTTAGGAGTATGAAATAGTCCAAAGGGGCAAGGCCTAACTGCTGAAAAACAACCCCAAGCCATAATCCCGCCTCCAACAAATGATTTGGACCAGTGTATTACTTGATTTTAAATAGTATAAGCACCTATTTTGTAACGTGTTCTGACTAAAAGTTTAACTTTCTTTGCTAAAAAAAATAAATAAAAATGCAAGGATTCTTATGACCAATAGGTGGCAAGGTGGAGTTCACTCTAAATGCCCTATAGGTCAATTTATTAGGTCTGGCCATTTACAACCCTACAAAAGTAAGCATCATTGCTTTAAACACATACAAGACATGTACTGCTACTGGCAAAGAACATAGGTGTGCGCAGCCTAATGCATTAGGGTGTGCAAACCAAAGTTCAAACACACACTACTGATCACTCACAATGTTCATTCAGAAAGGGAAGGGGCCAGCAAATTATATATTTACCGCCCCCTTTCCCCGCTCATCCTAAAACATCCCCACAGCAACAGCCGGCTGGAGAGGAGTGGAGGGAAGCCTGAAGATCTGTGGGGGTAGGGGAGGGGAGCCAGGGCAGTAGGGGGGAATCTGTGCTGCACAGGGTGATTAGGGTGTGCCTGGGCACACCTGGCACACCCTGTGTGCACACCTATGGCAAAGAATCCAATGTATGCAACCGTGCCACAGCTTAGCCTAACTAAGAAGCATGCAGTGATCAACACATGATAAAAGTTGTCACAGTACATGTGTTACCACAACTCAATGATGTCAACAGGACCCCAAAAAAAGAAGATCTGAATTATAACCCTTAGGCTACATGTACACGGGACGTTTTAAAAAGTCCTTTGAACGCTGGAATTTTACAGCTATGTAAAGGACGTTTAAAACGTCCGTTGTGTCGCGTTTGCAGCCGCGTTTACCGGCATTTAGCGGGCGTTTGCGCTCAAATCCGTTTTTAGAGGTTAAAAAATCATTCCCCTTTAAACAGTAAAAACACAAACGCTAAACGCGGGTTACCGCGTTCGGTCACGTTCGGTCATGTTCGGTCGCGTTTTGCGTTTGAAACGCCAGTAAACACACGTTCTGAACATCCTAGCAAATAATTGCTTTCCAAAAAACGACACTGAACTCAACTGCCTCAAAATGACTGTAAACCACTCAGTGTACATGGACAGATAAGATAACATAGAGGAGGGTTCAGGGGCTTCTGAAAAAAAATGCCCAACTGCTCCTAAACGTCCGTTTACAAGTAGCAGTGTACATGAGGCCTTAACCACTTGCCGAGCGCCGCCTGACTATATACGGTGGCGGTGAGCCCCTCCCAGGCAAAGTGACGTACCGGTACGTCACTAGCCTGGGAGCCAATAGGGGGCGAGCGCGCGCCGCCGGAGGCACGCTCCCGCCCCCGCTCGTTCACTAAGAAGCTGGCGCGTGTGACCGGCGGACCCGATGTCTGCCGGTCACTTGCGATCGTCGGGTGGAGAGGGAGAAAGGCATGGGGCAAATGTAAACAAAGCCGCCTGTCATTCTCCCCTGTGTAAAAACACAGATCATACGGTCCTGCTATGTAGGACCATTGATCTGTGCTGTTACACGCACAGCCACATCCAATCACAGTTAGAAACACGCCCCTAGGGACACACTTAATCCCTCCCTCTCCAATAAAGTTAACCCCTTCACTGCCAGTGTAATTTTACAGTAACAGTGCATATGAATAGCACTGATTACTGTATTAATGTCACTGGTACCCCCAAAAGTGTCAAAAATGTCAGTCAAGGGTCTGATCTGTCCGCCGCAATGTCGCAGTCCCGCAAAAAAAAATTGCAGATCGCCGCCATTACTCGTTAAAAAAAAAAAAAAACAATAAAAATGACAAAAATCTTCCCTTAGTTAGTAAACACAATAACTTTTGCGCAAACCAATCAAAATACGCTTTTTGCAATTTTTTTTTTACCAAACATATGTAGCATAAAACAAATTGGCCTAAAATGTTAAAAAATTTTGATTTTTACATTTTTTTGGGGGGGAATTTCATATAAAAAAATGTGAAAAATATTATTATTTTTGCAAAATTGTCGCTTTTCTTTGTTTATAGCACATGATCAAAAAATCGCACAGGTGATCAAATACCACCAAAAGAAAGCTCTGTTTGTGGGAAAAAAAGGACGTCAATTTCATTTGGGTACAGCATCGCACGACCGCGCAATTGTCCATTAAAATCACGCAGTGCCGAATCGCAAAATACCCCCTGGTCAGGAAGGGGGTAAAATCTTCCTGGGCTTAAGTGGTTAAAGTGTCAAAAGGTTTATAATGATCAGTCATCTCGGTGCTACATTTCACACCAAAGTGCAAATATTGTCTAAATACAAGACTCAAGTGTATTCTTCCTGGAATTTTGGTGTGCTTTGTGTATTTTTTCCACGTTTGTGCAGTAATCCAGTATAAAACAACAGCTGCACTTTCCCTCTGTGTAGGATCTTCCTGTAATAAAGACCACTCTCTTCTGCTCTCTCTCCTTCTGCAGGGTGACTGGTCCTGTCTCCGCCCCTTCCTGCAGATTTCTGTGGGTGTCTGTAGTGGGTGGAGCCTGCTGGGTCTCTGCCACAGTTCTTCTTTCTGTATAAGTTATGTACAGCACAGCGATAAAGTCACTGCTACTTTAACAAGGTAATATAGGGTTTTATAAAGGAATTTGATGCACACAGTGGATGTGCATTCTTTGTGGTTATTGAAGAATATATTTATATAAAAGTTTTTGCTCCCAGAGTTTAGCTTTGCTGTAGGTCTCATACACATGATAATGCTCCAAATATGCTGGATTTTTCTCTGCTGGAAATGGGCAGACAAAATACCTATATTGTTGCGTAAGTATGTGCCGAAATGCGCGTATGTATTCCTGTCTGCAACTCAACTGATGAGATTTCATCTCACTTCCTATTCCTGTGACACGAGGGCAGCACTTAACACTGGGATAGGAAGTCACATAACCCAACAGAGGTTCTGACCCTTCTCCTTTGTACTGGGAAAAGAGCTTTGTTACATTCTGTGCGCCCACTGGAGAAAAATCCTAATAATTACATTGTTACATAGATATTCTGGTTAATAAAAAGACAGAAGTCCACCCAGTTCAACCAACGGAGAAGTTCAACCAACAGAGAAGAAAAAAAACCCAGCACACACAATTCAAAAATCTCTATATATACAATCCTATACTCACAGTTGTTCCAGAGGAAGGCAAAAAAAAAAAAAAAACCCCAATAAAGCATGATCCAGTTTGCTCCAGTGGGGGAATAAAATTCCTTCCTGATCCTCCGAGAGGAAATCAGATATTCCCTGGATCAGCTTTACCTATAAATGTTAGTACCCAGTTATATTATGTACATTTAGGAAGGAATCCAGGCCTTTTTTTAAACAATCTACTGAGCTGGCCAGTACCAGCTCTTGAGTCTATTACACATTTTCACAGCTCTTACTGTGAAGAAGGCTTTCTGAATTTGGAAATTAAATCTCTTTTCTTCTAGATGTAATGTGTGCCCACTTGTCCTCTGTGATGACCTTAAAGTGGTTCTGAAGTCAGAAGGTTTTTTATCTTAATGCATTCTATACATTATGATAGAAAACCTTCAATGTACAGCACCCCCCCTCAGCCCCCCTCAGCCGCCTCAGCCCCCAAATACTTACCTGAGCCCATCTTGATCCGGCTGCCCGGGACTCTCCCTTCTCATTGGCTGAGACAGCAGTGGGGTGCCGTTGGCTCCTGCTTCTGTCAATGAAATTCAGTGAGCCAATGAGGAGAGAGAGAGGCGGGACCGAACCACGGTTCCCAGATCTGAATGGACAAACCGAGCATTTTACATACTGTCAACAGTATAGTGCAGCGTCTTCTTATGACTGTTGGGGCAGTGATCAGGGATACTTACTGGTGACAGTATGTAAAAAAAAAAAAAAAAGAAACAATTGAATATACATTTTTTAAAATGTATTATTTTTTTAACATTTTTTCTTTATTTAACATTTCTTTTTAAAACTTTTTTTTTTTACATACTTTTACCATAGTGACACTGTACTACTATACTTTGGGGGGTGATTAGGATTTTTTTTTTGCTCTTTGATTGCTGTTACAGTGCTGCTCACTGTACAGCAATGTTTTTAACTGTCCCCCGTTCTCCTCTCCTCCTCTCACCTCCTCCTCTCCTCCCTCTCCCCCCTCTCCCCCCTCCTCTCCTCTCCCCCACCTCCTCTTCCTCTCCCCCCTCCTCTCCTCCCCCTCTCCCCTTCCCTCCTCCCCCCTCCTCTCCACCACTCCCTTTCTCAGTACGTAGCGCACCCTGCAACCCTGCACTCAGTACGTAGTGCACCCTCCATCCCTGCACTCAGTACGCAGCACACCCTGCAATCAGTATGTAACGCACCCCCCAACCCTGCCCTCGGTACATAGCGCATAGCGATCACATGACCACCCTACTGGGATCCGCAATCCGCTGTGTCCACCGGAGCTGCATGTTGCGCAGCCTCGGCTGGATGACGTACATGTACACGATCCAGCCTGCCACTGCCGCCCGCCCACAGTTAATGTACTGTGAGTGGGCGGCAACTAGTTAAAGTGAATAACTCTACACCAAGTTCACTATATGGACCCCTTATGTATTTATACATGTTGATCATATCCCCCCTTAATCTCCTCTTCTCAAGAGGGAATAAATTCAGTTTCTCTAATCTTTTCTCATAGCTGAGCTCCTCCATGCCTCTTATCAGTTTGGTTGCCCTCCTCTGCACTTTCTCCAGTTCCCCAATATCCCTTTTGATACGGGTGCTCAAAACTGAACTGTATATTCCAGGTGAGGTCTTACTTATGATTTGTACAGGGGCAAAATTATATCTCCCTCTCTCTCTGCAGTATATGAATCTTTTAACCACTTCCTGATTGCGCTATAGCCAAATGATGGCTACAGCATGGACAGCTAGTTTTGGGATGCCTCCATATGATGGCCTCTTGTGATCGCGCCCGCTTCATGCTTGCTGTGGGGCACAGGCTGTGTACTCTGTGATCACAGTGGACTGCTGTGGACTGCTCTGAGGACACTGCTGATCACAGATTGAGGTAATGTCAGGAAAATGGCCATGGAAGTACTGACAATACTGCCAATACTAGAGGTGAGCACATCCGGTGCACTCCTGTGTGCATGCGCATTGGCAGAAGAATGGCAAATTGGCGTACGCAGGTGCCTTGGCCAAGTTCTTGTTTCTCCTCATTGCCTTTGCCTCCTGACTGATCATCTGTGCTTGACCCTCAGCCTGGCTTCTACTGCTGTTTCCTTGTGTGCACTGTTTGCCAAGTACATCTGGAGTTCCTCAAGAGACATCAGTCTTCCTGTGTATCTTGCCCTCTCCAGCTTTCACCAGGTGATCACCGGCTCAGCTCTTTAGTACCCTGTGGGCAACCTGTGCTTCTTCTGGCGAATTTTATGTTGTTTGCTCTAATAAACTGCTTTATTTTACCTACATCCCCATGTGGTCTAGTTTCCTGGCACCCCTACAGTTTCCCATCATTCTGGGACTCCCTTGGCTGCAGGCACATAATCCCTAAATCAACTAGGCCAATAAAGAAATCTCCTTTTCTTCTGCTTATTCCCTGCAGCATTGCTTTGTCCCTGGATCCAATAATCCTACCAGTTGTTTGACTGTTCAATTTATACCTGGTACCCACCTGAATGTTCCATCAGCTTATCAGGAATTCATGGACGTCTTCGACAAAAAGAAGATCCTTCCACCTCACCGTCCTTATGACTGCTCAATAGAGCTACTCCCTGGAGCTGAAATTCCTTTTGGACAAATATTTCCTCTATCTGAAGGTGAACTGGAGACTCTACTGTTTATCAATGAAGTTCTTGAAAAAGGGTTCACCCGTCCTTCCTCCTCTCCTGCACGGGCCGGCATATTCTTTGTCGAAAAAAAAGATTGCACATTGAGACCCTGTGTGGACTGTAGAGAACTTAACAAAGTTACCATAAAAAAACGATATCCGCTCCCTCTCACTCTCATTCCTGAACTTTTTCAAAGGTTCTCAACCGCCCAAATTTTCAGCAAATTACATTTGCAGGGAGCCTCTAAGCTTGTCCATATCCACGAGGGGGATAAGTGGAAGATGACATTCAGGACTCGGTTTGGTCACTTCGAGTATCTTGTCATGCTGTTTGAATTGTGTAACGTCCCAGCCACATTCCAACATCCTGGTGAATGATATCTTCCTTGACAACTTTGTAATTGTTTATCTCAATGACACCCTCATCTTTTCTGCCACTCTGGAACTCCATCGAACTCATGTAAAGAAGATGCACACAAGGAAGCACGGACTTTACATTAAGGCTTTGAGAAAATGTCTATCCAGTTTTTATATTATTATCTCCATAGATGGATTCACAATGGATCTGGAAAAAGTGAAGGCCTCATGTAAAGAAGATGCACACAAGGAAGCACGGACTTTACATTAAGACTTTGAGAAAATGTCTATCCAGTTTTTATATTATTATCTCCATAGATGGATTCACAATGGATCTGGAAAAGGTAAAGGCAATATTGCAGTGGCCAGCTCCTTCGGACAAGAAAGGCCAAAGATTCATGAAAATGGGGTGTTTGGTGTCTCAGGCCAAGGTGGTGGGACTTTTAGGGCAAGTAATAATATTACTACAAGTAAAAAAAATATATAGTATCGGATTTATTCCGTTGTACATAAAGCATAATGATATATACATACATTCCAATAAGGTGGAGATATGTGTTTTGGGTATAGGCCCAATGTGATGAAGATAGAAAAAGAAGAACGATTCGAGGGAATCTGTGACAAGTGTGATAGTTTGTGACAAAACTAGGGATAATGATCTCTGTGTTTCCTGTGTAGTCCAGGAAGTGGTGGTTCACAGAGTCTATCCCTGAATCTGACGCGTTTCGGCTTTCTTTTAGCCTTTCTCAAAGATTTTTGTCACCCAGCTGAAATATATAAAATCAATAACATGTCTGTTATTGTAAATATTCATGTAGATTTAAAATACTGGAGTTTTAGTATAAGGTATTTAGGTACATACACTATGGAACCTTGCTTCAACAGACCATTCTCTGTGTCCTCTGAGCCTGCAGCAAGGAGTCGTGGGGTACCTCTGTCTGGAAGGATATGTGGGTGTAAGTACTATTTTAGATATTGATAGCCTGAAGTTACTCAATAATTACCATTTACTCACGCATTCAATATAGGTATTCATATATAGATGGCTTAGTGGTAATCCAGCAAAATCCTGCGTGATCCTTTTCTAAAATAATCATAATATATATATATGTAAGAAGGGTTTTTTCCACAATAGTAGTATTTGTTTATTTATGCGGAGTTTTGTATCCGCCTGGACCACCTTACATTTGGTAGATTTTGGAGGATTGCAGGATGGAAGATTCCAATGCCGCGAGTAGGTTTGCAGCCTTGCTTCAATATGCCATTCTAAAGGAATTATAGATAATATAATTCCTATTTTATACATTGGTGGTCAGTGGTGAGTATTTTATTAATAGTGACTTTGAAGGCTTATGGATCCATGAGGTCCATTTAAAAACTTACATTTGAGCAGGTATGGTAAGAATTCCTCCACCGCAGAGGTCCGTGTCTCTCCTGTTCCCTCGCTAGGAGGGAAGTGAAGGAAGACGCCGGCTCCCCGGCCTTTTAACGCTGCTCGCGCATGCGCAGAAGGCGCCGCACGTATGCAGCTCTTCCTTGTCCGTGACGTAGTGGTCCCGTACTGCGCATGCGCCTGGGTGTTGCGCACGCAGTACGAGCCAGTCGGGCAAGGAAAGCGGCCGCCGACACGGAGTGTGGGACATGGAGCTATCTGGCCGTGGTCAGAGGCGTGATGTTTAGCCCTTCCATGTCACAATTGCCCCTGTCCTCGATAGGGGCAGGGGCTTACCGTGCCGGGAGCAAGTTCATGAGGATCAGGATGTCTGTTTTGAAGCAAAGTGTACATTACACAATATACAGGCAGCAATATATGCAATATTAAATATTAATTCTTGTGTACATAATTTTAGTGTGAACCATAGTTTTAACAGCAGAAAAATAATAATAATGAAAAAGCATATCCAAAGGGGAATGATGTTCCCGTGGGGGATGTGTCGGATATGTCCCAAAGTCTGACATACCAGAAAAGATGTTTATATCTGGGGTTTGTTTCCAAGGTGATTTTAAAGGTATAGCCACCAATTAGTTAAGTGGGGGAAATTTCTATCACAAATTTACAAATAAATGGAGGGATGGATGGATTAAAATTAGAGTTTTAAAGCTATAGGTTGCTACCAAAGATTTGTGAAAGGTTTCTCCACCATCATCTCACCTATCACCCAGTTGACTCGTCAGCAGGTCCAGTTCCAATGGCCCCAAGAAGCTCAGGTAGCCTTTGACAAACTAAAAAATCTGTGTATTTCTGCACCTGTATTACAGCACCCAGATCCAGCTTTGCCCTATGTGTTAGAGGTGGATGCCTCAGAAGTAGCCACAGGGGCAATCTTGTCCCAATGTTAGGGTCTAAGGCTCTTTTCCATCCTGTGGCTCTCTCCTCCCATAAGATGACTCCACCAGAGAGGAATGATGACGTGGGTGGCCGGGAACTGTTGGCCATTAAATTTGCCTTGGAGGAGTGGAGATATTTGCTTGAGGGGGCCGCTCATCCCATTATGATCTTTACCGACCATAAGAACCTAGAGTAGCTCAGAACAGCTAAACGTTTAAGACCTCGGCAAGCCCGATGGGCCTTGTTCTTCTCCAGGTTAAAATACACATTACATACCAGCCAGGCTGCAAGGATAGGAAGACAGATGCTCTCTCCAGAATGTTCCCGGATACCCCTGTATTAGCGGAAACAGGTACTACCCTTTCTGCACAAAATGTTTTGCTTATTCTGCCCGACCTGAAGACAGCAATTAGACAGGCCTCTGCCCAGTGTACTAAACCAGAGGTATCTTCTTTTAGGAGTCAAGAGGGTTTTCTGTGGTTTCAAGATAGAATTTTTGTTCCACAAGAAGTAAGACTTCAAGTCTTAAGGACTTTTCATGATCAAAAGCTTGCCAGGCATTTAGGGATACGGAAAACCTCCAAATTTGTTCAGCGCTCCTTTTGGTGGCCCAGCCTGAAATGGAATTCTGTCAGCTCCTTTATCACTTGCCAACACAAAAAGGGGTCCAATGCCAAGTCTTTGGGTCTACTGAGACCGTTACCCATTCCTGAGGAGTCCTGGAGAAAGATATTCATGTCTTTCTTGTAGACCTATCTCCCTCTGAAGGATTTACCACCATCTCAGTAGTAGTAGATCGCCTTTCCAAAATGGCACACTTCCTACCTATGATTGGCACACCCTCTGCTCTGGATACAGCTAACGTGTTCATTAAAGAGATAATCAGATTACACGGGTTACCAGACAACATAATTTCCGACAGAGTAGTGCAGTTCATTTCCAGATTCTCGAGAGATCTCTGCAAGTTAATATTATTGTTATTATTATACAGGATTTATATAGCGCTAACAGTTTGCACAGCGCTTAATAGAAGTGTGTCTATCCTCAGCTTACAATCCACAGGGCAATGGTCAAACAGAAAGGACAAAACAGACCTTGGAACAATATCTTCAATGTTTCTGTACCTGCTCTCAAGATGACTTGGTTTCTCTTCTCCCCTGTACAGAATTCACCTATAATAATTCTTTGCATGCTGCCACCAATCAGTCCCCGTTCTGGACAAATTATGTGTTTCCTCCCTCCTTTTTACCAAATACCATACCTGAAGCATCAGTTCCTGCTAACAGGAATGAGGGAATGAGAAGAGAGATGATAACTGGCTTTTCTAAAAGGGATATGTACACTGAAAATCAGTGTCCTGATTATCAGTGCAGTCCCTACAGTGCCCACCAGTGCTACCAACCTGTGGCCACCAGTGCTGCCAATCAGTGCTGATCAGTGCCCTCTCATCAGTGTCACCTATCAGTGCTGCCTACCAGTGCGTATCAGTACCACCTATTTGTGCCCATCAGTGCCACCTATCAGTACCCATCAGTGCCACCTATCAGTACCCATCAGTGCCGCTTACCAGTGAAGCCTCATTTGTGCCCACCAGTGCCTCCTCTTTAGTGTCCATCAGTGTCCATTGGTGCAGCCCATCAGTGCCCATCAGTACAGCCTCATCAATGCCCATCAGTGTCCATCAGTGCAGCCTATCAGTGCCTGTCAGTGCAGCCTCATCAGCGCACATCAGTGAAGGAGGAAAATTACCTGTTTGCAAAATTTTATAACAAACTATGAAAATGGATGTTGTTCTTTTCAAAATTGTTGGTCTTTATTTGTTTATTTAGCAAAAAATAAAAAACCCAGTGGTGATTAAATACAGCCAAAAGCTCTATTTGAGTAATTTGGGTAGTGTTGCTTGACCACGCAATTGTCATTCAAAGTGCAACAACGTTGAAAGCTGAAAATTGGCCTGGTCAGGAAGGGGGTAAAAGTGCCCAGTAAGCAAGTGGTTAATACAAGAAAGGATTTTACTTTCTTTGTAAACCGCTGCTTGGCATTGCGTTCTATTATTAAGCTTATGATCTACAAGAACACCCAGATCCTTCTCCACCATTGATTCCCCCAGTTATACTCCCCGTAGTATATATGATGCATGCATATTTTAAGCCCCCAAGTGCATAACTTTACATTTATCAACATTAAACCTCATCTGCCACATAGTTGCCCAATTAAACAGTGCATTGAGGTTGGCTTGTAAGTTGGAGACATCCTGTAAGGACGTTATTCCACTGCAAAGCCTGTTGTCATCTGCAAAGTCTGAAATAATAATCCCAGACCCTATATTGTGTATAAATATATTAAAAAGTAATGCTCTTGGGGATGGCGACTCAGATTACAAACAAAAACTTGAGAGAGGTTTTATAATTTCTTTATGATCTACAAAACGTCAAAAAAAAAAGTTTAGGTTCTTTTAGGCCAGGTTATGGATAGATAAACAAGAGAAGTAGAAGAAGGAACTTGGTTGAGGCCTTTGAACAATCTCAAGAACCTCATTTTTTGGCAGGTTTAAATGGCTTAGCACACATGTGGCTGTGTGGTGCAGTATGCCTATTCAATGTCTAGTATTTCGGCTGCAGTGGACAGTGGCCTTTAATTGTTTTACTTTCTGGTTGAGCTGCAGCAACATGGGGGCTCCATACTCTCCTACATCCATCTGAAAATGGCCTAAACTCTACAGAAGAAAATACATTTGGATCAAAGTATATCCTTTTTGTAGTTCATTGTTTAACCACTTTACCACTAGAGCATTTTGCGGTCTTACGTCTGGGCCACTTTTTGCGATTCGGCGCTGTGCGACTTTAACTGACAATTGCGCGGTCGTGCGATGCCGTACCCAAACGAAATTGACGTCCTTTTTTTCCCACAAACAGAGTTTTCTTTTGGTGGTATTTGATCACCTGTGCGATTTTTACTTTTTGCGCTATAAACAATTTGAAAAAATAACAATATTTTTAACATTTTTTTATATGAAATTTCCCCCAAAAAAGATGTAAAAACCAATTTTTTTTTACATTTTTGGCCAATTTGTTTTCTGCTACCCATGTTTGGTAAAAAAAATCGCAATAAGCGTATTTTGATTGGTTTGCGCAAAAGTTATTGCGTTTACTAACAAAGGGAAAGATTTCTGTCATTTTTGGTGTTTTTTTTTTTAACGAGTAATGGCGGCGATCTGCGATTTTTTTTTGCGGGACTGCGACATTGCGGCGGACAGATCGGACCCTTGACTGACATTTTTGACACTTTTGGGGGTACCAGTGACATTACTGCAGTAATCAGTGCTATATATATGCACTGTTACTGTAAAAATGACACTGGCAGGGAAGGGGTTAATTTTATTGGAGAGGGAGGGGTTAATGTATGCCTGGTGCTTACTGACGTGTGTGGGGGGAGGTGACTGTGTGAGACAGGGACAGATCGGATGTCCAGCTATGCTGAACAGTCCGATCTGTCACTCCCTGTCACTGAGGAGATCCGCCCGCTTGTGTTTACACAGGCGGGCGGATCTCCACACTAGATCCCCGACGATCGGGGCAGAGCAGCGGCGATCGCCGCTGCTCCTCCCCTGGCCCGACTCCCGCTGTGAATGAAAACAGCGGGAGCGCGCCTCCGGCGGCGCGCGAGCGCCGCCTACAGGGGAGGAGTCCAGTCCCAGGAAAGCCTACACAGGTCGTGAGTACTGAGGATTGCCCCTGGGGGTTCGCCTGAAGTCAGAGGGGACCACTCCGGAAGAGGTTCTGGGATCCAGTGCCAGCTAGTTGTAAAGGGGGTACCTAGGTTGAGGACCCTGAAGCTACAGAGGGGGTACATAGTCAGTGGACCCTGAAGAGTTGAAGTTAAAGGGGGCACCTGCAGCTGGGCCCTGAATTGTACAGAGTGTGTCAGTTGCAAGTGCAGCTATACAGAGTTCTACTCTACTAGCTGGCCAAAGCGGAGGACAGTATTCAGTGACTTCCACAGCACAACAGTGTCAGGAGTTCTGCAGTTCTCAGTCCTGGATCTTCTGGATTAATAGTCAAGGATTCAGCACTTCTGTGCTCTACAGGATATTTACAGTGTTAGTGAGCGTTGGCTGGCGCCGGCTGGCATCAAGGAAGCGCCAATGGGCATTTTTCAGGAGCAAAGTCCCACATGTAATTAGTTCAAGCCTCAAGGAGTATCTCACTCATTCCCTTTGCCATCCCCTTTAAATCAAATAAAAACCACAAACAAAGATGCCGGAGTTGTCGCTGCTTCAGTTGTCACACCCAGGGTCACAGCTCACATGAGCTGAAGAGGGTACCGGTACTAATGGCAGACCCACATCAGGCCACAGGCCTGGAAACCTTGCTACCCTCAGTTGCTTACTGGTTTCTGTCCTAGGCCAAAATGATGTCATACATCCCAGGAGAGACTTTCCCGGCTAAGCACACCCTCCTGCCTGCATCCACCAGGTGGATTCCGGGAAGTAAATGCTGCATGAATCATCTACCCTTACTCAGGATAGCCACAACTAGAAATGCTGGGGGGGGGGGGGGTATTCAAGTGATTTCTACACAAAATAAAGCATGGAGACCTGGATGGATGGATACGTTTTCTCTGAATATTAAAAATGAAATAAATTGTGTTTTTGGTTTGTAGTGCTCAGATAGAGTTACATTTTGCTTTAAATAAACAGCTGCTTATTTATTTTCCCTATTTATTTTCCCTTTTACAGGTGTCCAAAGTGCTGAAACCGAGGTTGGGAGCTAAGCAGGCCAACTGTTTTTCCAGTAAGTACAGATTTTAATTAGAACAGTCATACAAAACTAGAAGAACATTCTCTGATATATATTTATTTATTTTTTAGCATTTTTGTAAATAATATTTTTCCTGTAAAAATGTGCTGTTAAAGCAGTTCTAATATATCTGAGATAAAAATATGATGCTTTAGAGCAGACTGTGGTGCTGCAGAAAATGCTGCCTTTACCATCTAGATCCATGCTGCTAAATTTGGAGTCTGGACACTGGGGGTAATAATCCAACATGGCTTCACCCAGTCTGTAAGATTAATCAAGAAATTAATTGGCACACTTTGCTGGTTAAACAGGAGTCTATCCAAGTTGGATGAGACTAGAACAGCAGTTCTCAACCTGTGGGTCGTGACCCCTTTGGGGAACGCACCGCGGCACCTGAAAAAAGAAAATAGCCACAGCTGGTCCGAAAGGTACACTGCGCATGCGCTGCCGCCGCTTGGGAAAGCCCATACATATTCTCGGGCAGACAGCGCATGGGCTGTGACGTGTTGGCGCCGGGCAGCGCCATTTTTAAATGCAAGGCGCCACACCAAACGGTAAGTGAGACCCCTCAGCAGCCCCTGCATCTCCTCAGGAGATGCAGTGCTGCAGGCATGGTACAGGAGATTCGCCGGGAGAATCTCCTGTACCATGCCCGCAGCACTGCATCTCCTGTACTATGCCCGCAGCGCTGCCTCTCCTGTACCATGCCCACAGCACTGCATCCCCTGTACTATGCCCGCAGCACTGCCTCTCTTGTACCATGTCCACTGCTCTGCATGTACCATGCCCACAGCCCTGCACCATGCCCGCAGCCCCTGCATCTTCTGCACCATCCCCGCAGCTCCTGAATCTCCTGCACCATGCCCGCAGCCCCTGAATCTCCTGTACCATGCCCGCAGCCCCTGAATCTCCTGCACCATGCCTGCGGCCCCTGCATCTCCTGCGCCATGCCTGCAGCACCTGAATCTCCTGCACCATGCCCGCAGCCCCGGAATCTCCTGCACCATGCCCGCAGGGACATCAATGCATTCCTATAGAAAAACGGATGTAAATGGATGATCATTCATTTACATCCTTTTTCATCCGCTTCTGTCAACATCCGTTTTTTTGAACGGATGAAAGCCCTATATTTCATCCATTAAAAAAATGGATCGAACAAAAAACGGATGAAAACAGATGACAAGGGATGAAAAACAGATGACAACGGATGACAAGGGATGAAAAATGTATAAAAAAATGATGATAACGGATGAAAAACTGATGACAAAGGATGAAAAATTGCTGACAACGGATAAAAAAGGGATGTGAAACTGATGTTGACTGAAGAAAACTGATAACAAAAAAACGTGACTGAACTGATGAAATTAATGATCCATATATGTGAAAGGGACCTTATTGTCAAAGCTTAATTGAACAAGCTGAAGTTAGAAGCTGATTGGCTACCATGCACAGCCGCACCAGATTTTCAGGGCTCCAGTTTTACTAAATCTACCCCACAATGGTGAATTAGCCTGGGCTGTTTTCAGTTCATTCCATTGAATAGCTGAATTGGTCGCGTTTGGAAGGTGGTACCACAGCGGGGATAAGTTTTGATGTGCCGCGATTGCCACGTATATGTGCATCCTATTCACTGCCTTTGCAGTTTAACCACTTAACCTTCAAAAGGTTTTACCCCATTCATTGCCAGTGCTTTTTTTGCTATTCAGCACTGTTCAACGTTTTTTTTTTTTTTTTTTTTTATTATTTTTGTGGAAGTTTTAAACACAGTACAAACTTGTAAAGTGATAACACAAAAAGAAAAAAAAAAAAAAAAAAAGAAAAGGTAAGAAGTCATACAACAGCACAAGTGGCCAGCATGGCCCTAATTAACCTCCCTGGCGGTATTCCCGAGTGCGGCTCGGGGTGGGACTTCACTGCCATAAGCGGTAACCGCGAGCCACACTCGGGGTGCCGCCAGGGAGCATCACTGGATCCTTGTAGAGGTTACTTACCTTGTCACCGGGATCCAGCGATGTGTCCCTTGGGCATACGGCGGATGGATCTTCCGCCCGATGCTGTGCACACAGTGCAGAGACAGAGCTGCCATCTGCCTGCTCAGCACGGGATTGGCGGATCGATCCCCCGCTGAGATAAACTGAGTATGCTGATGGACTCCCATGTGTGAAAGGGGCCTAAGGTTGCATGTTTTTTTACTTCCTCCATTGGCAAGTGTAAGGTCTAACTGAATGACATGTAGTTTGCCATTGCCAATTATTATTATTATTATTATTTGTTAAAATAAAATACTTGCTTTTCTTTTTTTTTTCATCCTTTGCGGCACTTCAGTGTACTGATCTCCTAAACCTATTTGCAGCTACTTCCTTTCTGCATGTATTCCTGCAATGACTGCATGTAATTTCTCTGAACACGTTTCTTGATGGTGAACACAGTGGACCAAGGGACCACTTATAGTCTCAATCGATAGCCCATGTCACAGGTTGAAAACACAGGGGCACTGCATTGAATCAAAACATCACTGCCCAATTTATTATAAATACTGTTATTCAGGAATTATATAGCGTCAACAGTTTGTGCAACCCTTTACAATATAAAAGGAGACAGTACAATTACAATACAAAAAAATACAATACAACAGGATTAGGAGTGCCCTGCACATAGGAGCTTACATTCTAATAGATTTATTGTATTTTGTAGTGTTTTGGCAACTCAATCACAAAAAATGGTCTGCCTTAATGCAACGCACATTACCAAATTAAATAATGTTATTGAGCATGTGGTAACACACCATAACGCATTACACAGATGTGAAGGAGGCCTAACATTTATCCTATACATATATATACACTCTCACCGGCCACTTTATTAGCTACACCTGTTCAACTGCTTGGTAACACAAATTGCTAATTAGCCAATCACATGGCAGCAACTCAATGCATTTAGGCATCTAGACGTGGTGAAGACGACTTGCTAAAGTTCAAACCGAGCATCAGAATAGGGTAGAAATGGGATTTAAGTGAATTTGACCATGGCATGGTTGTTGGTGCCAGACGGGCTTCTCTAAATATTTCAAAAACTGCTAAACTACTGGGATTTTCACTCACAACCATATCTTGAGTTTACAGAGAATGGTCTGAAAAAGAGAAGATATCCAGTGAGCAGCAGTTGTGTGGAGGAAAATGCCTTGTTGAGGTCAGAGGAGAATGGGCAATCTGGTCTGAGATGGCAGAAAGGAAACAGTAACTCAAATAACCACTCGTTACAACTAAGGTATGAAGAATATCATCTATGAATGCACAACACATCGACCTTGAAGCAGATGGGCTATAACAGCCGAAGACCACACCGGGTGCCACTCCTATAAGCTAAGAACATGAAACTGAGGCTACAATTTTCACAGGTTCACCAAAACTAGACAATAAAAGAGTGGAAAGATGTTGCTTGGTCTAATGAGTCTCGGTTTCAGCTGCGACATTCATATATTAGGGTCAGAATTTGGTGTAAACAACATGAAAGCATAGATCCATCCTGCCTTGTATCAATGGTTCAGGCTGGTGGTGTAATGGTGTGAGGGATATTTTCTTGCCACACTTTGGGCCCCTTAGTACCAATTGAGCATCGTTTAAACGCCATGGCCTACCTGAGTATTGTTGCTGCCCATATCCATCCCTTTATGACAGGGGTGGGAAACCTATGGCCCGTGGGCCGTATGCGGCCCTCAAAGTAATTTGGTCCGGCCCCCCGTGCAGCTGAGTCTGTGTCTCTCAGCTGATCTGTCAGAACAAAGTCGATGTTTTCCTGTAGAGTTCCGATTCCGTTCTGACAGTCTGAGTGAGTCAATGGCAGAGTGATATCAAATGCACTCCGCCTGTTACCAATACAGGAAACATCGCCTCTTCCTCCAGCGTGGCGCCGCTGCTAGCCAGCATTTCCCGCCAGCAGCACACAGCAGTACCAGACAGAGCCAGCAGTACCCACCGCAGTACCAGCCAGAGCCAGAAGTACTCACAGCAGTACCAGCCAGAGCCAGCAGTATCAGCCAGAGCCAGCAGTACTCACAGCAGTACCAGCCAGAAACAGCAGTGCTCACAGCAGTACCAGCCTGAACCAGCAGTACCAGCCAGAGCCAGCAGTACTCACAGCAGTACCAGCCAGAGCCAGCAGTACCCACAGCAGTACCAGCCAGAACCAGCAGTACCCACAGCAGTACGAGCCAGAACCAGCAGTACCCACAGCAGTACCAGCCAGAGCCAGCAGTACTCACAGCAGTACCAGCCAGAGCCAGCAGTACTCACAACAGTACCAGCCAGAGCCAGCAGTACCCACAGCAGTACCCACAACAGTACCAGCCAGCAGTACTCACAGCAGTACCAGCCAGTAGTATCAGCTTGAGCCAGCAGTACCCACAGCAATACCAGCCAGCAGTACCCACGGAAGTACCAGCCAGCAGTATCAGCCTGAGCCAGCAGTACCCATAGCAGTACTAGCCAGACATACCAGCCTGAGCCAGCAGTACCAGCCAGCAGTACCCACAGCACAGTACCAGCCTGAGCCACCAGTACCCACAGCAGTACCAGCCAGCAGTACCTACAGCACAGTACCAGCCTGAGTCAGCAGTACCCACAGCAGTACCAGCCTGAGCCAGCAGTACCCACAGCAATACCAGCCAGAAGTACCCACAGTACAAGCCAGCAGTACCAGCCTGAGCCAGCAGTACCCACCAGCAGTACCAGCCAGCTGTACCCACCAGCAGTACCAGCCAGCTGTACCCACTAGCAGTAAACGCCAGCAGTTCTTTTCAAAACTTACCACCACAAAGAGTCGACTGAGCTCCAGACTGACCGACGCAAATACCAGCTAACATCACACACCTCACCAAAGAGAAGCAGTTGCAGCCATCACATTAGGGGTGAGTTATTTAAATGTTTGACCAAATATAACAGGCACATTTTTAAGTTGATAATTTTGTACGGACCACAAATGATTTTATAAATACCCAAATGGCCCTTGGCAGAAAAAAGGTTCCCCACCCCTGCTTTATGACTACAGTGTACCCATCTTCTGATGGCTCCTTCCAGCAGGATAATGCACCATGTCACAAAGCTCCAATCATTTCACCACTGGTTTCTTGAGCAAGACAATGAGTAACTGTACTCCAATGGCCTCCACACTCACCAGATCTCCATCCAATAGAGCACCTTTGGAATGTGGTGGAACTGGAGATTCGCATCATGGATGTGCAGACGACAAATCTGACGCACCTACATGATGCCATCATGTCAATTTGGAACAAAATCTCAGAGGAATGTTTCCAAAACCTTGTTGAATCTATGCCATGAAGAATGAAGGCAGTTCTGAAAGCAAAAGTGGGTCCAACCCGGTACTAGCAAGGTGTACCTAATAAAGTGGCCAGTGAGTGTACAGTATATATGAAGAATCCCAATGAGCAGGCGATACACGTATAGGAGGGAGGAGCCAAGCCTGTGACGTCACGCAGCCACTGCAATCCGTGCGGAGTAGTGAGCAGACAGACGTGATAAACATTCAAAGTGTTTTTTATGTTATATCTTGTAAGTGTGTTTTTAGGGGGGCATTTTAATAAAAACTGTTGAAATGGAGAGCACTATGTAGTCTGCTCTTGTGATTACATGAGGTTTGCTGAGCAGTAAGAGGAGCTTACAGAGCCTGATGCCAGGAGGGGAGATCATAGCAGGATATTGCAGGAGTGATCTTATATAAAGCTAATTGATCTCATCTTTGAGGTGAGCAGGTTTTTCAGCCGGTGGTGGTTTGCACTATCACTAAATGAAGGGGGATTGATTAACACTGCAGTGGATCACATTTAATTATGGACTTTGTTTTTGGGGGAATTTTAACATGAATTTTCTTGTTGCTTATAAAAGGACTTTGAGTAATGGCACATATTATATAATAGTTTATGGTGGTTTTGGGTTGCGCTGCACTGTAAGAGTATGAGTATATATATATATATATATATATATATATATATATATATATGTATATATTGTTGATTATCTGCTGGAAAATCCTGGGGCCTTATGAGTTAAAATAAAAAATTAAACTATTTCTCTCCTATTAGACTAGCAGGGCTAGAAAATAAATGTTCTCCTTGTCTAGAGATGGTATACTATACATAAGGATTCTTCTTCCTCTTCTATAACTGTATAACATGAACAGATTGCAAGCTTTCCAATGATTATTATTTTTTAATTACCTTAAACTGGTGGCCAAAATGATTCCTAATTAGACATAATTTTCGCAGATTGAGCGGGAAGCCATTTGTTTCACAATCCGTAAATGGCTCTCTCTTGTAGAGAGAAAACAGTAAAGATTTGTAACCGATTAATGTAATTGTTTTCATGAAGAATATGCCCTTGCCTTTGTGACTGTTGAAAAATGAGAGGGTTTCCTCTTGGCCTTAGGCCTGCGAAGGACGACAATGAATCAAGATTGTCTGGTGGAAAACAAAAACAGAACCGCTTTGTGTTCTTTGAAAGGAAATATTGGAACCTGTGCTACAAATATTTGAGAGACGGTAAAGGGGTTCTTTTCAGTGAGCCTTAGACAAAAATATCTGCCTACCGCCTTTGTAAGGAAAAAATTAGGTTAACGAATAGGGTTGGGTGGGTTGGAATTAAATGCAATAATATAATATAATATAATATAATATAATATAATATAATATAATATAATATAACATAGACATATATATATATAGCTATAGTGCATGCAAGCTATTATTAATCTTCAGAATGAATGCTGCATTGCTTGCAAGCAGGTATGAGCAATATTTAAATTATATTTCTCTGAAATGTTGGCAAATATTGTGAGATTTCTGTGAATTGCAACACTAACTTTGGTAAAATATTTTGGAGTCCAGAAGAAGGTTTCTTTTCTGGTCATTTTAATAGGTTGCTGTAGGCTTTAAATGGCTCCGAAGGGGAAATAGAAGCTCCTTTCAACTACCCTAGAGCAGTTCTTATGCCAAAAAATTACCCCTTGTTAGTCTAATTATTTTACATTTTTTCACAGGAAGAAAAAAAAACAGACAATAAGATCAAGCAATATAAAAAATTAAAAACAAAAGTATAAAAACACAAACCAACACACACACAAAAAAATGATTAAAAAACCCACAAATACAAAGAATACTAAAGACTAAAATAATCTACACTAAATACACAAAAAACCCACAATCTCTCCTCTCATCAATTCTCTCTAACCAACACTATGAGCAAAATTGAAACTGCCTGTTTTTTCATGGCAACATTAATTTCCACTAAATCTCTCTGCTCATCCCTGTCAGTCAATTAATGACCTGAGTTTTGAGTTGCTTAAAACAGACTATTTGTCAAAAAATATCTGCTGAAATGTTACAAAGCAGGAAAAAACTATGAAAATGAAGCAGAATCGCTCAGTATTCCACAAGACTGATTTCTCTTTATTATGTATCACTCAGCAGACTGCAGCCGTTTGTAGAGCCCAGCAGGTACTGTCAAAGGTATGACTGCACATATTTTCCACTCCAGTGTTTTCCTGACTGTAGTCTGAAGGTTTGACGCCTGAGCACCAGTTGTATAATTAACGGCTCAGGTAATTAGGGTAATTTGACTGTAACTGTGATGTCATTATTTATTTTGGTTTCGGTGGAGAACCTGACCAGACATACCGGTCAATCAGATAGTGAATTAATATCTATCTAGCTAATGCTAAGACTTATCTTATTTACTATTACACACCTAGGTTATTCTGAACATGAATTAAAAAAAAATGCCTTTCTTTTCATTGAGGCTTTGTTTGCATCTAAGCATTCACCAGAAATATCTATATATATATATATATATATATATATAGTACTGTGCAAACATTTTATGCTGGAGTGAAAATGCTGTAAATGAAGAATGCTTTCAGAAATAGCAATAAAAAGAAAACAGAAATAAAAATGGAAAGTAAATGAACAGAAGAGAAATCCAAATCAAATCAAAATTTGGGGTGACCACCCTTTGCCATGACAGCCATGTCTGTCATCTGTTGGTCCACTGTGTTTTATCAACTCCAAAGTCAGCACAGCCCTCTGCCAGGAAATTCTAGAGCACTTCTCTCTGCTGACCAGCTTTATGGAGATGCTGATTTTATTTTCCAGCAGAACTTGGCACCTACCCACACTGCCAAAAGTACCAATACCGGATTTATTGATTATAGTATCATTGTACTTGATTGGCCAACAAACTCGCCTGACCTAAACCCCATAGAGAAGCTGTGGGGTATTGTCAGGAGGAAGATAAGAGACAACAGACCCACCAATGCAGACAAGCTGAAGGCCACTATCAAAGCAACCTGGGCTTCCATAACACCTCAGCAGTGCCACAGCCTGATCGCCTCCATGCCACGCCGCATTGATACAGTAATTCATGCAAAAGGAGCCCCGACCAAATATTGAGTTCATACTATAATGTGCATGGACATACTTTTCACTAAGCCAACATTTCTGTATTAAAAATCCTTTTTTTTTTTTATTGGTCTTATGTAATATTCAAATTTTCTGAGATACTGAATCTTGGGTTTTCACTAGCTATAAGCCATAATCATCAAAATTACAAGCAAGAAAAGCTTGAAATATGTCACTCTCTGTGTAATACATCTATATAAAATATATGAGTTTCACTTTTTGAATTGAATTACTGAAATAAGTTAACTTTTTGATGATATTCTAATTTTATTAGATGCACCTGTATATATAGTGCGTATAGAAAAGAATCATTCCCCTTTAAAATAATCACATTTTGTTGCTTTACAGCCTGAAATGAAGATAGGGACAGTTTTTGTTTTACCCAGCTGCATAACAGTGAAAGATACTGTATAACACCAACATGTCGAAAAATTAAAATAAAAAAATTCAAAAACAGAATCATTAAGTTGGAAAAAGGATCACCCCCTTATGTCAGTATTTTGGTTAACCACCTTTTGTTTTAACTACAGCCTTTAATCTGTTGGGTTATGTCTCTACCAACTTTGTACATCTAGACTTTGCAGTGTTTGCCCATTCTCCTTTGCAGAACTGCTCAAGTTCATTTGAATTTTATGGTGACTGTTTGTAGACTGCAGTCTTCAAGTCATTCCATAGATTTTGGGCTCTGACTAATGCTGGCCATACATGTACAGAAGTCTGGGCTCTGACTAATGCTGGCCATACATGTACAGAATTTAGTTTGGAAATGTTTGTTTAAAGAAAATTAGTTAGATTTTCTAATCATTAGTGGGGTCCAATCCATGTCTGTTTTCGACTGCAGTGACGGGAAAATTTGAAGGGGTAGGAAGGAAAACTTTTCTTGATCTTACAAATTTTCAGCAGTGTATGTAGTTATCGCTCAAAAATTGCATTAATTTTAAAATTGAATGTAAAAAACAAAAGACAATTTTCAAACGTTGTTTGTCCATTCTTACGAACATTCTCATCCAAAACTCTTTACCTATATTGCCAGCATAAGTCATGCAAGGACATTCACCTTCTTCTCCTTCAACCACTGTGTGGTCATTTTTGCTGTGTGATTTGGGTCATTGTTAGGTTGGAAGGTAAACCCATTGGCATCTTTCTGGCAGAGGGCAGCATATTTTCCTCAAGAATTTGATGATATTTTGCCCCATCCATTTTTCCTTCTATCCTGAGGAGTACTCGTGTCCCTGCTGCAGAGAAACACCACCATAACAGGATATTACCACCTCCATGCTTTACTGTAGAAATTGTGTTATTTGGATATTGAGCTGTATTAAAATTCCGCCAGACATATCGTTTGGTGTTGAGGTTAAATAATTCAAATTTAGTCTCATAAGTTGCACGAATAAATAAAGCTGCATAAAACAAAAACCGTGTCTGTCTTCATTTTAGGCTGAAAAGCAACAAAATGTGATTATTTTAAAGGGGGTAATTATTATATATATATATATATATATATATATATATATATTTATATATGTTATACAAATAATTATCTTGATTGCTCATTCAGATCCTGCTGGCCTGTAAAGCTATCTATATATGGATTCAGATTTGGCCTGTTCAAGAGGAATCGATCTAATGATTGGCTCCTCTTGAATAGACCTGTAGGTAAATTTTCATTTGACCAGTGACTGCATCTCACTTGTGTGGATAGGGAAATCCATCCAGTTTTTTTGAAACAGCCATTGGCTGATCGAAAAAAAAAAAATGAATTATGTATGGCCAGCTTAAGTCTCCTGATCTAGCAATTAGCCTCACTACATAGGTTCACACAGGAAAGCTCTATTTTGAGTTTGTTCAAGGTTTTACTGAAGCCCTGATAAAGGGGGATTTTTCTGACCCCCCAAATTGGCCACTGTGGATACTAGAGCAGTGGAAGGGTCCTTGAACATCACGTGACCATCTAGAAGACTGCTCACTCTATGGTAAGTATATAGGGTATTTGTAAATAATAGGTTCAGGAAGCAGGGTGTGGGGATGGGGTTGGGTAGGGGGGCCCTAAAGAGGTAGGGATGTGCTTTAATTGCAATGAAAGAGTTAATTTTACTATATTATATAATTTCTTTCCAGTATACCATGATGAGCAAAGACAAGCAATAACACCTCCAGAGGCATTTACTCCAGGGCTGAGTCATGGCTATAATGGGGAACCTTAAGCAGAAATTCGGGTGCCAGTCACTTTTTGTTTTTTCAAAATTTTTAATGTTCAACTGGAAAGGAGGCCAAGGGGGTGAGGTTCAGGGGTCCCAGATACCATAGCGAATCAATTACAGACTCTTTAGATCCAGAGCAAAATCCAGCTTCACGGTGTCAGGACCTTTAAGCACATTTTTAGATCCACTAAGTCCTCCAAGTGTGTCACCAGGGCCTTCTGAGAGACCAGCTTTCATCCTGACTCTGCTCTGTGTAGCAAGGGGGCCTTCCCTGGATCTTCTCATCTTGGTACGGCTTCCTCCACAGCGGGCAGGACAGCCTCAGGACCACCTCAGTGTACACAGGCTCCTAATTGGCTTGTGGGCCTAATCATGGGGCTCCCTGCAGTAGCACCTACTCAGGTCTCAGCCTGAGGCAAGAGAGCTGGCACAGGAACTGTCCCAAATATTTATATCCTCCCCCCAGCATGCGCCAGTGGCCATAAACCTCTTACTGGGCTGGCTAAAGGAAATACAAATATTCATAACTTCTACAGGTGACAGTGAGAAATTCACAACCCAACTGAGCTTAGAGAAAAACAACAATTTGGAACTGTACAATCGTTTTGAACTGCATACAGCTCAGCCAAAACAAAATTGACATGGTAGCCAGTTTAGGACCAGGGGCTACAACTGTGATAAAGAAATTAATTTTACTATATTATATAATTTTTTTCTGTGTTTTTTTTTCAGTATACCATAATGAGCAAAGACAATGGGACGGATTTACTAAAGGCAAATAGACTGTATAAATGAGCAGAAGCTCTGTTGACTTTCATCATCCAATCTTGTGCAAGCAAAAATTCGTTTTTTTTAAATTTTCCTTTCACATGGTTAGGTACTCTTTGAAACATGTAAGCTTTACCTTATTTACTAAGCGCTAAAGCAACTGCACTTACAGAGGGCAGTTTCACTTTGCAAAATGCACTATTTGCCTTTAGTAAATCAAACTTTCTTTCAGGCTAGATGCATGTTACAACTGAATATGAATGCAAACAAACCATGCCCTAACTTATATGCACAAAAGTGCACATGTTGCATGTCTTTATACAATGGAAAGTTTCTATCTAGCTTTAGGGTTCTTTTAGGGAGTGGTAAAAAGGGCAGCTGACCCGTGGCCCTACCATAGGTGTGCGCAGCCTATTGCATTAGGGTGTGCACCCTAAAGCTCAAACACACGTGAGGGTGTGTCTACATATATATATGACCTCGGCACATAAATCTCCATGCCGGCACAGTGAAAGAGAAGTATGTTAACACTTCTCTTATGGCAAAGTTTGTAAGCGGGAGATATTTCCCATCTTCCTATTGGCACACAGAGCAATAATGCAGATGCGCATGGGGTGATTAGGGTGTGCCCGGGCACAACTGGCACACCCTGTGCGCACGCCTATGGGCCCTACTGTCCTTTGCAGCCACCCACATGAGTCCAATGGGGTTGTGCAGCAACCACGTGCAATGTACTCAATTGAGGTATTACAGGGTAAATCAGGTGTTAAAGGAGGCAGTATATATATTGCGTCCCCACTGCTTGTCAAATGCAATCTGAAAAGTCTTTTGAACATAGATCAATCCTCAAAGGGCACCGCAAATCTGAAAGAGCCCTAAAAGTGGATGGAACTCTAACTGGATGATATTTAGTTTTCTAAAGCATTGAGTATTAGAAACAGTTTCCATGGGGTTTTTCATTAAATACTGCTTTTACCTTTTTTCATCCTTTTTTATTTCAGTCCTGTTGATCTCCTGAAACCTCCTTTGGTGACTTCCTGTCTACATATACACACTCCAGTGTGCACTGCACACCACTGCACTGGACTGGGATCATGAATGTCTGATGTCATTGCGCACACCACAATCACGTGAGGGACGTTCCTAGGAGGAGACACTCCACCTCCTCATACTCCTCAGTTTGCACTACGGGCAGTAGTATAAGATGGGGAAATGCCGCTCGTAACGCGCCGCAAACTGATGACACACAAAACTGCTGGAAAAAAAATCTTGGGAGCAAATTTGCTGCCCCTCTCCAAGTGCTACCTGGGTCCCATGGTAGGGCCCTGGGCTCAGGTAATGCACAGAGATTAAACAAATCCTCCTACATAAGTTGTACCTGTTTATCTACAGCAGTCTGTTCTGTACATCTATTCAAAGTGCAGAATTTACAAAAAAATCTCTTAGCTCTGAAAAGCAGGGGAGAGAGAGCTGAAGTTACTTCAGTGAGGAGTGTTGGAGGGAAGAGATCACACCCCAGCACACAGGAACAGAGCTGAGGCTGTCAATCACAGGCTGAGTCCTCCTCTGTCACCTCTTTTCTCTTGGTGTCAGGAAAACCTGTCAGAAGTGACTCATACTGATAGAGGAACCAGGCAGCAGACAGAAATGAAAATTAATGCTCTGGACTTAGACAAGTACACACTATAAAGCAGTGATGGCAAACCTTGGCACCCCAGATGTTTTGGAACTACATTTCCCATGATGCACTCTGCAGTATAGCGGAGTATCATGGGAAATGTAGTTCCAAAACATCTGGGGTGCCAAGGTTCGCCATCACTGCTATAGAGGAATATGATTTGTTCATATTTCATGTTTGAGGTTTACAACCACTTTAGGAAGCAAGATCGTAGCATTATACAGCCAACTGAATCAACTTAAAAAACAATTTCAGTTAATTTTCTACCATTGCTGGTCACTTAGAAGAGGAAAATCAACAGTTTTGGCATCTTATGTGTAAATCTAAAGTTGCATGGAGTTGAGAACGTTGGAGACTGCTCTGCTCGGACACAGCAGCTAACTATTTATTGGGACTGATTTACTAAAGATGCAGAATCTTTTCACCAAGCAAAGTGAATGTTAGTAAATGAGGTGAACAGGTGTTAACTTGAAATTCCCAATCGCACGAGAAGTGAAAAAAAAAAAAAAAAAAACCTGAATTTTTTTCTGGCTTATAATCCATTGATTTGGAACATTAACCATGAAACAATGAAAGGTGAACAGTCTTTACTTCTTAGTAATCTACCCCAGCATGTCAGCACCCAGAGAGCTTTTTGTATTAGATTGTAACATTCCCAAGAACACTGACAGCTGTTTTGGCTTTACTGTTGAGTTTGGGGCCAGTTGATTCATCCATCCCATGTTCACTGTACTGAGAAAATGATAAAAAAAAATATTGCTCATTAAAAATAGATCTTATTCCTCGAGTGGCTAAGCATTTGATTCCAATACTCTACATGGAATTGTGTCATTTATCTGCACAATATTCTCTACATCGTCAGCTGGAGGTGGACACAAAGGGTCAGCCAATAAGCTTGAAAACTGCAATGAAAAAATCAAAAAGAAAATCCTTTTTGGCATCTTCAGGCAACACCGGTGAGAGATCTGCTTTTTTTTTTTTCTGTTTTGGCTATTGTTACGATGATTAAAATGAACTGCGTGAACAATAATCGAGAGCTGGATTTAGGGAAATGAAAAATGTATGAAGGTGGCAGATGGCCAGAGATTGAGTGGCAGAATGTGGGTGGATATTGATGAGGAAATTCCACCCACACCTGACACATGTAATACTTAAAGTATTATTTAAATGGGAAGCTAAATTACAAGTGTCCTTTGAGGTGAACTTGAGGAAAAACAAAGTTATGTAATAAAGACGTCAAATAGAAACCTGGGTCTCTTCTATTTTTCTTTTTTTATATACATATTATATTTAGCACACACACACAAAAAAGAAAAAATAATACTCCTTATATTTTAAGCTCACATCAGGGAGCAGTGAACGAAATTAAGGAGTTATTATTTTCTCCAAATTTTGGTGAAAATCTGGATATTTTGGCAAAATTAAGCTATATTGGTGAAATTGTGCAAAGTACTCTCTGCGCTGTGAAGGAGCCAACCTCCTGAGAAAATAAAAATAATAATAATAATATTATTAGTATCTATCCATGCAACAACGCTTCCTAAATCCAGTGCTAATTATCATGCATGTGTACAAATATGTGTCTCACTGCTGCCACCGTAAAATTATTTGAAATACCAATTCTCAAAGTGTAAAAATTCCACTTCAAAGTGGCGCTGTGACTTAAATGTTAATATAAGTGTAGCACAATTCCCAGCCGTTCTGCTGGATATGGGTCCCCCTGGGTTACCGCTAACAACAACAGCACATTTAAGCATGTTTCTCCAAGTGTGAGCACTGAGACAATGACCAGTCCAGTATCTTTGGGTTTTTTGGTTTATTTTGGAACTTGGATGGGAGAAGGGATGAGTGGGATACTCCTTTTAACTCAACTATGCACAATTGGGCGGAGACACTTAAGAAGAAGTACTGTTTGACGCTGGTTAACGCTGGCTGAATGCCCGCCAGCGCTGACTTGACGCTGGTTAATGCTAACCAGATGCCGGTTAATGCTGAACTATTTTTGTAACTGAGCTTTAATTAAAGAAATCCTCTCTTAGCTGCCTTTGGTACTCCTTCCTGAGGTAGCTACTTGTACACTTTTGTTGCACTGCTGAATGCTTCAGGGCCCACACTGGCACCCCCTTTCACTCTCTTATCTTCAGTGCTTAACACTTGGCACCCCCTTTCTATGCCACAACTACCGATTTGCTGGCTCCTGGATCCCTTTGACCTTCTGGAGTGGCCCTCTCTCTTAGGCAGACCCCTGGGCAGATTTTGAGTACTCAGAACACTGTTTTTCCTGGAAACCCCTGCCCAGCAGCTCCACTCGGTTAGCAATTCTGGATCCCCTGCAGCCCAGCTCAACCTCTGGTCCCTAGGCCGACTGCCTGGACCACCTTCTCTCATTTACGGGAGGAGAGACAGCCGTAACCTCCTCCTGGGACTGATGCTCCCGCCAAAAGGCGCTCTGTCACATGCTCCCGCCAGGTTTCTACCCAATCCCAGAGTGCATTGCGGCGAACTCCGCCCACTGGGACAGCTATAAACCCTGGTAGGCTATTGGGCAGGTTTCCTCCACTGTCCAACAAGAGCACTCACTGGATGCAGTGGGAGACTCCCCAAACTCAACAGACTAAAGCTGGAAACACATGACAGCCTCACTAACTGATCAGGCCCCCCTGATAAGCAGACAGGGCCACACATATACTTTTCCTAGCACCTACCTTGGAGTGACACAACCAATGTCCACGGAAAATAAAGTGTCCATAAATAAAGAGTCCACCAAATAGTGCAAAATCAACAGTGTTCAAATCTTCTCCTGTTGAGATTAATTAAATCACACACCCCTGTGACAAAGTCGGAAATGAGGAAACGCCCTGGGGCGTGGTTATGTGGTGGCCGCAGGTGACGTCAGGCCGCAGAGTAGTAGATGCGGAGGCCTGCTTGCGGTGTCCGGAGGTGGTGAGACTTACACAGTCTCTTACACAGAGAGATAGGACCTGATGTCATCTCTTTACTAACATGTGATTATTGTGGTTTTAATATGTGAGGTGAGTGGCATTCTACTTTTCAATAAATTTCAGCATACCATGTTTCCCCCGAAAATAAAACTGGGTCTTATATTCATTTTGGCACCAAAAGACACAGTAGGGCTTATTTTCGGGGTAGGTCTTAACCTGTAATGTGCTGTCTTCTCTCCCTCCCTGCCTGTCAGGGGTAGGGCTTATATTGCAACCCTCCCCGAAAATCACAGTTTTTAGGGTAGGTCTTATTTTCAGAGAAACATGGTATTTGGTTACTGTACCATTGGAGGTTATCTTTGCTTTTTTCACATGGTAACGGCCTTTAATGAATCCTGCAGAGACATGTGGTGATACTCTTTTGATCTAAATAGTTGGATATAATTCACTCAAGTGTATTGTGCCAACCATGAGAGTGTGAGGCATATGCATTTGATGCACTGCATACTTGCTGGGGAGAGGGATCACCAATGCACGCAAGGTGGTCTGTGATTTTAATTCATCTCAATGAGAGAAGATTTGAACACTGTCGGTTTTGCACTATTTGGCAGACTCTTTTTTTTATGGACACCTTATTTTCTATGGACTTTGGTTGTCATTTGTGAACACTTATATTAGTATTTAAGTCACAGTGCCACTTTGAAGTGGAATTTTTACATTTTGAGAATATATATTAGTGAAATGCGTTGGTAATAATGAAGGAGGCAAAGTCAAGTTTTTTTAGAGTGTAAGGTGCTTCAAATGCTTTCTGAGGGGGCTACATAAACTAATTTCATTTATCCTGGACCTTTTCTCGTGTCATACAAGAGACTCTCATTAGCCTCATTCACTTATTTATTTTTACAGAAAAGAGACAGTAAAAAAGTAAAAAAAGAAAACAAATATTGATTGAACACACACACACACACACACACACACTAGGAAAAAAAAAAACAATTCCAGAAGTAAATGAAACTACCCCAAATACACTCTATTACCAAAAGTATTGGGACACCTGCCTTAACACACACATTAACTTTTTTGCATCTCAGTCTTAGTCCGTTATGTTCAGTATTGAGTTGGCCCACCCTTTGCAGCTCTAACAGCTTCAAATCTTCTGGGAAGGCTGTCCACAAGGTTTAGGAGTGTGTCTATAGGACCATTCTTCCAGAAGCGCATTTGTGAGGTCAGGCACCGATGTAAGAGAGAAGACCTGGCTCGCAGTCGCCACTCGAATTCATCCCAAATGTGTTCTATCGGGTTGAGGTCAGGACTCTGTAGAGGCCAGTCAAGTTCCTTGACCCCAAACTCGCTCAACTATGTCTTTATGGACCTTGCTTTGTGCACTGGTGTGCAGTCGTGTTGGAACAGGAAGGGGCCATCCCCAAACTGTTCCCATAAAGTTGGGAGCATGAAATTTTCCAAAATGTCTTGGCATGCTGACGCCTTAACCACTTTACCACTAGAGGATTTTGCTGTCTTACGTCTGGGCCACTTTTTGCGATTCGGCGCTGTGCGACTTTAACTGACAATTGCGCGGTCGTGCGACGCCATACCCAAACAAAATTTATGTCCTTTTTTTCCCACAAACAGAGCTTTCTTTTGGTGGTATTTGATCACCTGTGCGATTTTTACTTTTTGCGCTATAAACAAAAAAAGAGCGTAAATTTTGAAAAAACAACAATATTTTTCACATTTTTTTTATATGAAATTCCCCCCAAAAAAATGTAAAAATCTAAATTTTTTTAAATTTTTGGCCAATTTGTTTTCTGCTACCTATGTTTGGTAAAAAAAATTCACAATAAGCGTATTTTGATTGGTTTGCGCAAAAGTTATTGCGTTTACTAACTAAGGGAAAGATTTCTGTCATTTTTGGTGTTTTTTTTTTAACGAGTAATGGCGGTGATCTGCGATTTTTTTGCGGGACTGCGACATTGCGGCGGACAGATCAGACCCTTGACTGACATTTTTGACACTTTTGGGGTTACCAGTGACATTACTGCAGTAATCAGTGCTATATATATGCACTGTTACTGTAAAAATGACACTGGCAGGGAAGGGGTTAATTTTATTGGAGAAGGAGGGGTTAATGTATGCCTGGTGCTTACTGACATGTGTGGGGGGAGGTGACTGTGTGACACAAGGACAGATCCAGGGTTCAGCTAATCTGACCCTGCCTGTCACTTAGGAGATCCGCCCGCTTGTGTTTACACAAGCGGGAGGATCTCCACACTAGATCCCCGACGATCGGGGAAGAGCAGCGGCGATCGCCGCTGCTCCTCCCCTGGCCCGACTACCGCGCCGAGAAAGGGGAGTGTCTGATGACGTAGATCTACGTCGTCAGACGATAACGAGCAACTATGCCGCAGTACTATTACCGTACGCAGACGGCAAGTGGTTAAGACTTCCCTTCACTGGAACTAAGGGGCCAAGCCCAACCCCTGAAAGGAAATTTTTTACAAAATTAGAGAAAATTCTCCTGTTAGATACTTGTCACTGGAAAGTTGTTTTCATTTAAAGACTTACCTCCACCTTTTGTTCTGGTGACAGCCCCAACACTTTGGATTTTCTTTTCTATTAGATTTCTATTCTATTGTCAATAGTCAGTAGGAAAAATAGAGAGGGTGAAACCCCCCCAGCGGAGGACACAGACAGCTATAAAAGTCTGGCAGAGTGTCTAACTCTTTCTCACTCAATCCAAAACAAAAAAAAATAGCTTTTGTATATAAGTCTTTAAAGTGGTATTAAACCCCAAACCAAAAAATTATATATATTGCAGCTTACCAAGCATAAGATGTGGTGGCTGCACTTTTTTTTTTTTTTTTAGACTTTTTTTCTCAGTTTTCACCTGGTGATCTGGCCAGCAACACGGGAAAGGGGGGATTTACTAGAACTGGAGCAGTCAGAAGCTGGTGTAGCTGTGCACGGATGTTGACAGAAGCGGATGAAAAAGGATGTAAATGAATGATCATCCATTTACATCCGTTTTTCTATAGGAATGCATTGATGTCCCTGCGGGCATGGTGCAGGAGATTCAGGTGCTGCAGGCATGGCGCAAGAGATGCAGGGGCCGCAGGCATGGTGCAGGAGATTCAGGGGCTGCGGGCAATAAAACCTTGAAGCTGATTGGTTTCTATGCACAGCGGCACCAGATTTTCCACTATGCGCTTTTAGTAAATCAACCCCAATGAATATTTTTGTTTCCTTTTGGCTTAAAGGTTTTACTTGGATAAATAAAAGCTGTCGATTGCACACCCCCCTGCCTGTGTTAAATGGTTTCTCTAACCTGTAAACTGATACATCTGGAAGAGAACTTATTCTTTTTAAAAGCAACAGGCCTCATGGCTGGATCACAATATGAAAATAGAAGAAAGAAAGCCTAAAAAAAGAAAACTAATGCAGCCATCACATCTAAGAATTGGTAAGCTGCAACAAATGTTTGCTTTTGGGTTTTTGAATTTGCCATTACTATCTCATACAGTATGGCATTCTAGAAAAACTTCATACTATATGTAATGTGATGTCTTTTTATAATTCTTGTAAGCTGAATTTGAGCCAAATTCTGATCTTTAGTACAAATACACAGTTTTTTTGATTATGTAAGCCATGAGCAATAAAAAAAAGGAATGAAGAGAAAAGGGAACGAATGGCCCCCTTTTATTCATGGGGTAGTGGCAGGTGAGGATAGTTTAGGAGAAGGAATAGGCAGAGTTTAAGTTGTCAGGCAGTTTAGAGCCTGTCAGAGTTTAAGATAAGCTGATTGGCTATAGGGTTTAGTTAGCTTACTTGAGTATCTAGGGAGAATAAGCCCCTGACCTGTCTGAGCCGGTTTCTCCCGCCTATGAAGATGTTCAAAGTTGATTGGCTGAAGGGGTTCAAGAGGACCCATTTAAGGATCCCCTCACAGAGGAGCCGTCACTCCGTCGGTCAAGCAGCGAAGAAAGAAGACAGCCCAGCGGTTCCAGCGGTTCCAGCGGTTCCAGCGGTTCCAGCGGTTCCAGAGTCCATCGTCGGCGGGAGCAGTTGTCAACTGTCGGTAGTCCAGCCAGCGGTCGGGGTGGAAGACGTCAGCGGCGGCTTTCCTGGGAGAAGAGGAGAAGAGAGGAAGAAGAGGAGTTAGGCGCCCCCGCTTACCTCAGCCGAGATGAGCCTCCTCAGAAGACTGATCGAGCGGGCGGGAGAAGATGGCGGTGAAGATTGGCTCCGGCGGTGTTTCGAATTGCCGCTCGTCGCTGCATCCGAGGGAGCGGAAGGTGAAGACCGCGCAGGACCGGCGTCGACGGTGGCCGCCGGAAGAGACGTCGGAAGAGGATCGGGTGACGCGGCGGGCGCAGAAGGAAGATCGTCATCGTCGGTGACACCGGGCGTGGAAGACGTCACGGAGAGGGGTGTGCGCAGGCGCGCCACACCCGGAAGAACCGGCCAAGGAATCGGGCCGGCGAAGAGGCGGCGCACTCCGCGCCAACGGTTCTCCCCTCCGGCGGACGTCAGGCGCGCCGGGAGGGGAGGTGAAGACTCGCCAAGGAGAAGACCAGCGGGAAGACCTGCTCCAGGACCCGGAGCGAGGGCCTGGTCGGAAGCGGCGGGATCGATCGGCGGGACCAGGAATCCGGAGGGGATCGCGCCGGCGAGACCAGGTGAGGAGAACTTCATGGACACAATGCCAGCCCCCACATTGCTCGCTAGGCCCCCAGGGAATCTGTCTCTCACACCAGCCAGACATTTGGACTTCAGGCCTTCTGGCACACAGCAGCCCGGGCCACCAGCCCCTACTGGGGCCCCTAGGCCCCCCGGGACGCAGCAGCAGGGGTCACCAGCATCTGCTTTGAGCAGTGGGCCCCCGGGAACACAGCAGGTTACCTCAGCTATTAACACTGGGGGTGCTGTCGCTCAGGACAGTACCCCCCTGCCAGCCATTTCAGGTTTACTTCACAATTTCTTAAAGGATTTTAGGTCTCTGCTTGAGACCAGTCCGGTTACTGGGTCCTGCACTGGTACACCGGCCAATTCTACAGCAGTATCTGCCAACCCCGTTGGTGATATGGGGTTATCACAACATGCCCCTTCACCTAGGGATGTCTGGGTTCCTCATATGGGCAATTTGGAGGTTGAACCTCATAGGCCCCAGAGCTTGCACTCTGAGATGTCTGCTTCTTATCTCCTGGCTCAATCACAAAATTTACCTGAGACTTCCCTTAGGGAAACTCTCACCTGTGAAATGTCCCCGCTAGGTTTCCACCTATCCGAATCAGTTAAGGAGAGGATATGGCAGGGACATTTTATTGATATGTTGTCACTGTTGCCTTCAGCTAGGGATTTTGTTGCTAAAGGGGATAGGAAGGATGATGAGGAACGAAGGCGCCCTGTTTCCAAATCTTTCAATAACTGGTTGCAGGGTTTCTTTATTTTTTCATCAGTAATGTGTGAGAAATTCCCTACCAAAAGTGTGGGGCTTTTTCAACACGCAGATATCATATTAGAAGCGTACAAAAATTTCGGTGGGACGTCATGGTTCCAGTATGACGTGGCTTTTCGCCAAAAACTGGCGGTGCAGCCTGCCATGAAATGGGGAACTAAGGACGTCAGCCTTTGGCTGGACCTTTTTCTCCCCCAGAGGTCTATTTTTTCCAGACAGCCCTTTCCGAGTCAACAGTCCCAAGCAGCCTCTCCGGGTTTTCAATTTAGAAAAGGAGTGTGCTTTAACTTCAACGAATCCGTCTGTAAGTGGCCGGGTTCGTGCAAGTATCAGCACGAATGCGCCTTTTGCTCTGGGGCCCACCCCATTGCAAAATGCTTCAAGAAGCAAGGGGGTCAGGCACCGGGTTTTCTACACAAAGGCGGTAACCCCAGTGAACCTCACCGCCATGCTCCCGTGGCTCCAGCGCTACCCAGACAGGGTGAGAGCCACCCTACTAATTGAGGGCTTTCAGGATGGTTTCCCTCTTCCCAAATTTTACGGTAAGGGTTGTAAGTTGGTAGATAACCTTCGATCCGTGGCGGGTTTGGAATCGGTTGTGGCCGAAAAGGTAAGTAAAGAAATCGAGTTAGGTAGATTCGCTGGCCCTTTCTCTGTCCCACCTTTTGAGGATTTTAGGGTCTCCCCTTTGGGCATTGTCCAAAAGAAGGAGCCTAATTCTTACAGGCTTATTCATCATTTGTCGTTTCCTTTCGGGGATTCCTTAAATGATGAAATAAGCGAGGTTTTAGCTACGGTCCAGTACTCTTCGTTTGACGATGCCTTGGTTAAATTAAGGGGTCTGGGTAAAGGGGTTTTGATGGCCAAGGCGGACATCAAATCGGCTTTTCGTCTGCTGCCGGTTCACCCGGACGCCTTTAATTCCCTGGGGTTTTTCTTTTCGGGTAATTTTTATTTTGACAGATGTCTCCCCATGGGATGTTCATTGTCATGTTTTTATTTTGAGTGTTTTGCCACCTTTTTGGAATGGGCAGTTTCGCTACTTTGCGATTCGACTGACATCGTCCATTATTTAGACGATTTTTTGTTCTTGGGAAGGGCAGGGTCTACAGACTGCTCGCGCTTGCTGAATGGTTTTGTTCAGTTGTGCGAGCTGTTTGGGATCCCGTTGGCACATGAGAAGACGGCTTTTCCGTCTACTTGCATTCAATTTTTAGGCATCACAATCGACTCCGATGAGATGGAATTTAGGCTCCCGCTAGACAAAGTGTCTAAATTGAAGTTTTGCCTGCTCACTTTGATCCGGAGACGTAAGGTCCGCCTTAAGGAGATGCAGTCCTTGCTTGGTTTGCTGGCGTTTGCTTCCAGGGTTATTCCCCTGGGTAAGCTATTTTCCAGGAAACTGTATGCAACGATTGCGGGTCTGAAGTCGCCAAATTCTTACGTGAGGTTAACTCAGGAGGTCAGGGAGGATATGCTGGTGTGGTTCCAGTTTTTAACGGATTTCAATGGCAAAAGTCTTTGGCAGGAGGAATTTGTTCTTGACAAGGATTTTTGTCTCTTCACCGATTCAGCGGGTTCGGTCGGCTTCGCCGCCATTTGGCGCACGCATTGGTGCACTGATCGCTGGTGCCAGAAATGGGTTCAATTGGGTTATACACGCAATAGTGTTCTTCTCGAGCTCTTTCCCATTGTGGTGGCCCTGGAGATTTGGGGCCATCATTTTCGGAACAGAAGATTAATGGTTCGGACTGATAACAGGGGGGTGATGTTCGCTATCAATTGTTTGTCTTCAAAATCCCCTCCTGTTATAGCCTTATTGCGGTATTTAGTAGCTAAATGCTTATCGTTTAATATTTGGATTAAGGCGACTTTTGTCCCCGGCAAAGATAATGGTTTGGCGGATGCTTTGTCTCGCTTACAGATGGAGCGATTTTTTACGCTGTTTCCGGAAGCGGACGAGCTGAGTTGTCATTACCCGAGCCACCTATGGCACATAGTCTAGACTTGGTAGCAAAGAATGTTTTGCGTTCTTTGGCTCCGGCGACCATGGCGGGATACCAATCAGCATGGTCATTGTGGGTATCGCATCTTCAGTCCTTGGGTGCATCCCCCAATAGTTTTTCGGAAAATTTGGTTTTGTCCTTTTTAAATTCCTTATTCCATAGGGAGTATGCTTGGTCTCATGTAAACAAAATTCTGGCAGGAGTATCCTTTTTCGTTAAGTTAAAAAATTTCCCTTCATGCTCTTCCTTTTTTACAGTACGTCAGGCCCTGAAGGGTTACCGTAAAGCGAAATTCTTGCCCGATTCTAGGAAGCCCATTACTGTCCCACTTTTGGAGAGATTGTGTGCAGTTACGTCGGTCGTTTGTTTTTCTTTTTATGAGTCGGTCCTTTTTCGGGCGGCTTTTTCGTTGATGTTCTTTGCGGCACTGAGAATATCGGAGCTGGTGCCGACGAGTAGGACGCTTAGCTCTGGTCTTTTTCTCTCGGATGCGGTTTTATCTGACGTGTCATGCTGCATTTTAATACGCTTCTCTAAGACGGATCAATTGGGTGTTGGGAAGCGCGTTGTTTTACACAGGTTTCGCAACTCTTCCATATGTCCGGTGCGTTTATTACAAAAATTTTTGACAATCAGATCGGCCGGTTCTGCATTCTTGTTCAATCATCGGGATGGTAGGCCATTGACTGGCTATCAATTCAATGCTGTTTTTAAAAAATGTCTCGTTCAATTGGGTTTGGAAGAGGAAAGGTTAACTTCACATTCATTTCGTATTGGCGCTGCTACTGAAGCGGCAAGATTGGGTCTCGATGATCAAGTTGTTAAAAAGTTGGGCAGGTGGAAGTCGGATGTTTTTCAAACTTACATCCGCCCTGACACTGTTTGTTAAAAAATTTTTCAGGTCAATGTCTGGACGTGTGGATCATCGGACATTCGTTCGTGCACTGGGCTCGTGCACGAGCCAGAAGACGTCCTTATGGCGAAAACATCGGTTTAGATCCCAATTATTTTAGGGTTCAGTGGTTTAGCAAGCGAGGAATGCTGTGGTCGGAATTTCGTCCGGAAATTTTTAGACTACTGCAGTTTCTTCCCCCCCCGGATGTATTGGTGGTACACCTTGGGGGGAATGACGTAGGCAGAGCGAGAACATTAGACCTGATTTTTGCGATCCGGGATGACTTGCAATTGTTAAAGTCAACGTTCCCTTTTTTGACCATTGTTTTTTCAGAGATTATACCTAGACTAGCTTGGTTCAAGCACTGTTATTTGAAACCGCTTGAGAAAATCCGTAAGCGCGTAAACAGGGCTTTGGAGAAGCTGCTGCGCGTCGTTGGTATTTTATCCTTTCGGCATATAGAGCTGGAGGGAGGTACTATTGGATTATACAGGTTTGATGACACCCATTTATCAGACATTGGCCTAGATACTTTTAATGCCAATCTGGGTACTTGCGTGGAAGAGGCCGCGTGGTGGGGGTGTGCCAGGCGGGTGTGAGCCGCCTGCCTTTTGGATGTGTCGATGTATTTAGTTGAGTAATGACAACCTGGGTCGTTGGGACCGGGTTTGTTCTATACTGCTGTTATTTAAAGTTTAAAAGATTTATCGATCTTTAATGTGTAAAATAATAAACGGCCGCGGCCTCTTTCATTCCAAATTTAAGTCTGAAGGTGTCTTATTTAATAGTTATAAGTAAGCTTAAGGAAATCCTGCCTACTACCCCATGAAGAGAAAAGGGAACGAATGGCCCCCTTTTATTCATGGGGTAGTGGCAGGTGAGGATAGTTTAGGAGAAGGAATAGGCAGAGTTTAAGTTGTCAGGCAGTTTAGAGCCTGTCAGAGTTTAAGATAAGCTGATTGGCTATAGGGTTTAGTTAGCTTACTTGAGTATCTAGGGAGAATAAGCCCCTGACCTGTCTGAGCCGGTTTCTCCCGCCTATGAAGATGTTCAAAGTTGATTGGCTGAAGGGGTTCAAGAGGACCCATTTAAGGATCCCCTCACAGAGGAGCCGTCACTCCGTCGGTCAAGCAGCGAAGAAAGAAGACAGCCCAGCGGTTCCCCTCCCACCCCCCCCTTTTTTTGTTTGTCGCGGTCAGTTTGTTATTTTAGGGTCACCTTCGGTCACGTCGAAGGGGGACGTTTGTTGTATTTTAAGTTGGATGTGTCGATGTATTTAGTTGAGTAATGACAACCTGGGTCGTTGGGACCGGGTTTGTTCTATACTGCTGTTATTTAAAGTTTAAAAGATTTATCGATCTTTAATGTGTAAAATAATAAACGTCCGCGGCCTCTTTCATTCCAAATTTAAGTCTGAAGGTGTCTTATTTAATAGTTATAAGTAAGCTTAAGGAAATCCTGCCTACTACCCCATGTGCAATGTGTTTTGTATCCAATAAAAATGTTATCTAAAGTGACAGAAATTTAAGAGAATCTCAACATTTCTTCTAGGGATCAAGCTTGGCTCTGCCTCTTCCTGAGCCTCCCTATTAGACCTTTAATATGAGGGGAAGTCTCACTGACCAATAGGAAGGTATGAAAGGTGGCAGAGGATTTCCTAAACCCAACTTCTGTAGGAAAAATTGGGATCTGTATGAAATTTCACCTGCCGATATGTCTGGATTTACCAATAGTTCTGAAAAATAGCTGACTTTACATATTTGTTTTCTAATATTCTTTTTGTTCTTTAAAATATTATATTATAAATAATAATATAATAATAAATATTATAATACAGACACACACATATATATTTAATTGTATATAATATATATATATATATATATATATATATATATATATATATATATATATATATATATACTCACTTTTGTTGCCAGCAGTTTAGACATTAATGGCTGTGTGTTGAGTTATTTTGAGGGGACAGCAAATTTACACTGTTATACGAGCTGTACACTCACTACTTTACATTGTAGCAAAGTGTCTTTTCTTCAGTGTTGTCACATGAAAAGATAAAATAATAAATAATAAAATATTTACAAAAATGTGAGGGGTCTACTCACTTTTGTGAGATACTGTGTGTATATATATATATATATATATATATATATATATATATATATATATATATATATACACACACACATATATATATATATATATATATATATATATATATATATATATATTGCAAGCTCTAACAAGCAGGGCCCTCTGATCCCTTTTATACCAAATTGTATTGTAACTGTAATATCTGCCTTCATTTTTTTAAGCACTGCGCAAAATGTTGGTACTATATATATATATATATATATATATATATATATATATATATATATAATAAAATATATTTTAAATAAACCCTCTGTTGCATTTGGTGGGCAGGGTACCCCAAAGACTGCAACCGTTTCAAGTGAATATGGTAGCCCTGCAACAGTCTATTGCACGTAGTTTGGGTGGTGGGGCAGATTTCTAGGGGTTAAAACAAGTGGTAAGAGGTGAAATAATGCTGCCTGTCAAACCCTCTTTGAAAATAAATGCACTGTCTATCACTCTTCCAAGGGTTAACACTGCTGTAAACTAGCTCTTAAATAGGGGGGTTCAGGTTATCACAGAAAGAAATGATAATGCTATGTGCAGAGGCACAGTGCACAGAAGGTTAAAAGCTCACTGGATTTCTGGCAGGATCAACAGGTATTTTCTTGAACTTATCAAACAGACATAACAGAAAAGCTTTCAATTATATATTTAACAGGCCAAAAGGGAGACAATAAGTGTACATACACTTTAAGCATTTTTGGTTTTGATTCATAGTCCTTGACCTCGGCCTGTTCAGTATAAAGTTGCTTGCTTATGTCCATGGCCTTTACTTTGCCTTGTGACATCGTTTTCCTCTCCTGGAAAAAATTACCTCCTGGATAGAAGCCCAAATGGAATGAAACACTCACTATTGCTATAGTTTAACAAACTTGTTATGTTGCAAACTTTGACAAGGGAAAAAAAGGACAGCCAGAGACTCACATAAAATAATTAGATTTCCAAGAATGAATTCGTGGCAAGTCTACAATGACATAGGCCTTAGGCAACAAGAACACAGGCTCTTCCATGTTTTTACATGCAGCTTCTATAGTATATACAGTACTGTATAAAAGTGTTAGGCGGGTGAGAAAAAATGCTGTATATTAAAAATGCTTTCAGAAATAGAAGTGTTTCTTTTTTTTATTTTTATAGTTTATTTTTATCAATTAACATAATGTAAAGTAAATAAACAGACAATAAATCCAAATCAAATCAATATTTGGTGTGACTACCCTTTGCCTTCAAAACAGCATAAATTCTTATAGGTACACTTGCACACAAGGGGGTTGATTTAATAAAGACAAATAGACTGTGCATTTTGCAAAGGAATTTGCTCCAAAGTTTAGTTTGCAAAGAATACCCAATCACATGCAAGGAAAATAAAAGAAGCAGGATTTTTTTCTTGTACATGATTAGCTGATGGAATATGGCTTCATCTTATTCACTAAGTTCTGGAGTAAATTCCCATGCAAAGTGCACAGTCTATTTGTCTTTAGTTCAGGAGTCTCCAAACTATGGCTCTCCAGTTGTTCAAGAACTACAATTCCCATCATGCCTAGTCATGTCTGTGAATGTCAGAGTTTACAATGCCTCATGGGATGTGTAGTTCCGAAACAGCTGGAGGGGCGTAGTTTTGAGATCCCTGCTTTAGTTAATCAACTCCAATTTTTTAAGGCATTTGGCAGGTAGGTTGTTTTAAACATCCTCTGTGGATGTAGGCTGCCTCAAATCCTTCTGTCTCTTCATATAATCCCAGACAGAGTCGATGATGCTAAGATCAGGGCTCTGTGGGGCCAAACCATCACTTCCAGGACACCTTGTTCTTCTTTATGCTGAATATACTTCTTAATGACATGGCTGTATGTTTGGGGTCGTTGTCTTGCTGCAGGATAAATGTAGGGCCAGTCACAGGCCTTTCTGATGGTATGGCCTGATGGATACGTATCTTCCTATATTTCTCAGCATTGAGGACACCAATGATCCTTCCTGATCAAATCTCCAACTCCATTTGCATAAATGCAGCACCAAACTTGCAAGGAACCTCCATCATACTTCACCATTGCTTGCAGACACTTATTATTGTACCGCTCTCCAGCCCTTCCCCAACAAACTGCCTCCTGATACAGCCAAATATTTCAAATTTTGACTCATTAGTCTAGAGCACCTGCTGCTATTTTTCTGCACCCCAGTTTCTATGCTTTCGTGCATAGTTGAATCAATTAGCCTTGTTTCCATGTTAGAGGTATGGCTTTTTTTGCTGCAATTCCTCCACGAAGACCCCTTCTGGCCTGACTTCTTCAGCCCGTAGATGGGTGTACCTGGGTCCCACTGGTTTCCACCAGTTCTGTGCTGATGGCACTACTGGAAATCTTCTGATGTCGAAGGGAAGTATGCATGATGAGTCTTTCATCTGCATTACGTTTCCTTGGCCGACCTCTGTGTCTAAGGTCCTCAACATTGCCCGTTTCTTTGTGCTTCTTCAAAAGAGCTTGAACAGCACATCTTAAAACCCCAGTCTGTTTTACGGACACAGTATATTTACCTTGTGTTTTGTTGCTGTGCTCAGTCTTCCCATGGTGTATGAACTGTGACATGGAGAAAGACACAAGCGCCTTCTAAGTGCAGCATGCGGGAGACTTCAATCAAGCAAAATAATAACTACTCACTAAGGTAGGTGTACAATGTGCATGTCGCGCTAATAGGTGGTCATCAACATCACAGTCCAAGGGGTCCCCAATCACGGTGATAGCATTGTTTCTGTGGTCAAGGGCTGACTCGGTGGCTTCCGCTGCTCCCCACACCATGGAACACAAAGTCCCGTCGTCAGGCTGACCGTCACTGGCTGATGTCACTTTCGGGCTGTGATGTCTAGACGTAAGGCGACGCGTTTGCAGAGCATGCATTCCTTTATCAGGCCTTAAATGTGCCATATTAGAAAAGGTCTTTTATAGGCACCAGTAGGGTTCTGATCTACAGGAGCTCATGGGGGCCAAACAAGGTGACTATATTCACTGGATGCGTTTAACCTTACCCAACTGATGCTAAAAACAATATAACACATGTAAATGCAAGGAAAATAAGTATGAAAAATTGGGTATACAAATGGTAAGTACCAGAATAAAATATGGATAAAACTCACAATTAAAAATCATAAAAATTACAAAAATTACAAAAATAAGAATTAAAATAAAAAATAAGAAATAAAATCCTGAGTAAAAAATAATAATAATCATAAGAGTGTATATAAATTGCACACATAGAAAGCACACATAAACACTAAACAACCTTTAAAAAATCGAATGAGACCATTAATTCATAACTAGCTTCCGTTTGGTGTTAAAGGACCGTGTGCTGATTATTTTGACTGTCAACACTACCCAAAGTCAGGTATGTATGGTGTATCATAAGATGAGGTGGTAACATATATATGAAAAAAGATTATTAAATACCTTCGACATTGTTTAATGTTTATTTTTATGGTAACTATACGATTATTTTATACTACTATTTTAAGTACTTACTTTAATGTATCTAGCTAGACCTTAAGGGTCCCGCTGGAAGTCTATGGTATACCTAAATGAAAAACATATAATATGTTAATATATTTTGATATATGAACCGACCCATATATGTACATGGGAATACATATAAACTTTATATGTTGGGGAAGGTGTGGTGTAACACAAGACCAACTGGGGTGGTGTGTATTGTAGTTCATTGGACTCATATGAAACCCGGGCCTCTAGAGATGTGTTCTTTCACAATAAGGTATTTGCTTCTATCCCTTCGTTAAGACCCCCCCACGTGAGGGTGTCCAGGGTGTATATCTAGAAAGTTTCCCTAAAGCAGGGTCATTTAAAATGCTCCGCCGGTGGGAAAGAATCTGGAATGAACTTGATGGCCCAAACCCTGAGGCCCATGGAGGATTGGTCATGTTTTTCGGCAAAGTGTCTAGGGACACTATGTTTGTCCTTGCCTCCCTCAACCAGGCGGTGATGCTCTCTAAACCTTTTTCTTAGGGTTCTAATGGTCCTTCCTACATAGAACTGGCCGCAAGGGCAAGTCAAACAATAGATTACAAATTCGGCAGAACAGTTGTAAAAATGTTTGATGGGGTATGTATTGCCTTTTACAGTAAAATCTCTTTGTTCATGATGTATATATTTGCAGGTTAGGCATAAAGCTTTCCGGCATTGGTACATCCCTACCAGTGGGATGAGACACGGAACATGTGTGAAGGATGTGGATTTCATTTTAAGTTTGCTGGGGGCTATTAGGTTTTTGATGTTCCTAGCTTTCCTATATTAGCTCGGGGGGGGGGGGGGGGGAGAGTGGATTTTAAGTGCTGATCCTCCATTAAAATGAGCCAATGTTTGGCTAAAATCTATTCTATTTTCCTGAATTTGAAATGGAATTGCGTGGTGAAGCAGATGGGTTGTGTGTTGGGGCCTTGGGGTTCTCCAAAAACTGGGCATTGATCTGATAGGTAATGGGAGTGAGATTGGTTAATTAGGGGTTGGGGATACCCCTTTTCGTCAAATTTTTGTGTGAGAAAAGCATTTTGTTCTTTGTAGTCGTGTACTCTTGTACAGTTCCTTCCTAAACGACAGAATTGGCTTTTTGGGATATTCGATATCCACCTGGAAAGGTGACAACTCTGAAAATGTAAAAAGGAGTTGCCAGCTGTTGGTTTGGTATAATAATTTTTTTTTTGCTGAAATCTGTCCATCTTGGTGGTAAAGCATAAGGTCCAAAAAAAAAAAAAGATTTTACTGTAAACGGCAATACACACCCCATCAAACATTTTTACAACTGTTCCACCGAATTTATAACTTATTGTTTGACCTCCCCTTGCCGCCAGTTCTACGTAGGAAGGACCATTAGAACCCTAAGAAATAGGTTTGGAGAGCATTGCCGCCTGGTTATGGGAGGCAAGGACAAACATAGTGTACCTAGACATTTTGCCGAAAAATATGACCAATCCTCCACGGGCCTTAGGGTTTGAGTCATCAAGTCCATTCCAGATTCTTTCCCACCAGCGGAGCGTTTTAAACGACTCTGCCATAGGGAAACTTTCTGGATATACACCCTGGACACCCTCACGCCGGGGGCCTTAACGAAGAGATAGAAGCAAATACCTTATTGTAAAAGAACACATCTCTAGAGGCCCAGGTTTCATATGAGTCCAATGAACTACAATACACACCCATCCAGTTGGTCTTGTGTGTCACCACACCTTCCCCAACATATAAAGTTTATATGTATTCCCATGTCCGTATATATGGGCCCGTTCATATATCAAAATATACTAACATATTATATATTTTTCATTTAGGTATACCATAGACTTCCAGTGGGACCCTTAAGGTCTAGCTAGATACATCAAAATAGGTACTTAAAATAGTAGTATAAGACGACCATATAGTTACCATAAAAATAAATATTAAACAATGTCGAAGGTATTGTAATAATCTTTTTTCATATATATAGTTATCACCTCATCTTATGATACACCATACATACCTGACTTTAGGTAGTGTTGCCAGTCAAAATAATCAGCACACGGTCCTTTAACACCAAACGGAAGCTAGTTATGAATTAAAAGTCTCAGTAGATTTTTTAAAGGTTGTTTAGTTTTTATGTGTGTTTTCTATGTGTGTAAGTTTTATCCATATTTTATTCTGGTACTCGCCATGTGTTTACCCAATTTTTCATACTTATTTTCCTTGCATTTACATGTATTAGATTGTTTTTAGCATTAGTTGGGTAAGGTTAAACGCATCCAGTGAATATAGTCAACTTGTTTGGCCCCATGAGCTCCTGTAGATCAGAACCCTACTAGTGCCTATAAAAGCCCTTTTCCAATATGGCGCTTTCAAGGCCTGAAGAAGCAGCGCATGCTCCGCTAACGCGTCACCTTACATCAAGACATCACAAGCCAGAAGTGACGTTGCAGTCAGCCCGAAAATGAGACTTTGTGTTCCACGGCGTAGGAAGCAGCGGAAGCCACTGAGGCCGCCCTTGACCACAGAAACAACGCTATCACCTCCATCAGGGACCCCCTGGGATGTGATATTGATGACCACCTAATAACACTACATGCCCATTGTACACCTACCTTTGTGAGTAGTTATTATTGTGCTTGATTAAAGTTTCCCACATGCTGCACTTAGAAGGCGCTCATGTCTTTCCCCATGGACTTTTAAATTTTCCTTTGTTCAGTGCCTATGATCGTGGACTTTTGGGTTTACACAGTGAACCTTTATTTTCATCAATATTATTGTTTTGTATGAACTGTGACATGGAAGTGACTTCCACATCCTCACCTTAGTAGCAGAGTTTGGCTGTTCGTCACCCAGTTTTAAGCCTGCTACTCTGCTGACTTCTTTCAGGTAAAGTGCTAAAAATGTTCAGCTTTAAAAAAACAAAAACAAAAACCTGTTATTCTTACCTGCTCTGTGCAGTGGTTTTGCACAGCATAGCCCTTATCTTCTTTTTTTCACGTCCCTGGCTCCTCCCCTTTGACTAGTACCCCCAATAGCAAGCTGCTTGCTAGGGGGGCACTAGTGCGTGCTTGCTCCCCAGCCCTGCTCTATGCGTCAATAAGACAGAAAAAGCTGTGGCTTGGCCCCGCCCCTTTATCTCCTCATTGTTTTACTGGTTGGGATTGACAGCATGCTGTTGTCACAGTTATTGAGGAGAGGGAGTCCTGGGACAGCTGAGGCTCTCGTGCACACCACTGGATCGAGAAGGGTTCAGATAAGTATTGGGGGGGGGGTTGTGGGTGGAGCAGCACACAGAAGGTTTTTACCTTCATGTATAGAATGCGTGAATGTAGAAAACCTTTAGCCTTTACAACCACTTTAAAGATTATGTTTCAACCTAACTGTCAGTCACCGCTCTCCACTCTTCCCCTCCAGCGCTCACTATAGTGCCTGGCTGGAGAGGTGCCTGGCTGGCTCCAGCTCCCAAGCTTGCACTGAGAAGTGGAAACAGCTGTCAATCAGGCAGCTGGGTGAATCCCGACAATTATGCCGGGACCCTTTCAACCCTGAAGCAGCCCTGCCATGTCAGATGATCGCAAGTCATAGCCCACTGTCAGCTGACTCTGGGTCACAGAAGTGCAAAAGTAGGTGTACTCCTACGACCTACAAAATAATTATGGCTAAAAAAGCTTCTCTGTTAGCACTGAGATTTTGTTTGAATGTGATAGATTCTCTTTAATTAACTAAACGCGATCTTATCATTGTTTTTTATTTTTTTATTAATAATAATACTTTTATTCTTTTTATTTTTTTATTTTTTGCATGGTGTGAACCAGATCAGAGTTCATTTTTATAAAGACCCCTTTGGCTTTTAGATAAAGAGGACCTTTTCTAAAAACTTTGGGGCAATTTTCAAAGCTTGCAGCTGGTGTGAAGTGCTTTACCATGCTGTATTTTCATCTTCCATAGAGGGGATTTGGTATGATTACAGATAACGCACACAAAATGATTGTGCAGAATATTTCTTCTTAAAGGGTATCCATGGTAAAAATATCAAATCATATAATAATTTTTACATTGCATTACAATTATTTCTAGCCTAGTCCTATTATTCTAACTGATCTTGAGGTTGATAAACTTACTTTGTAAAACTTCCCCCGCATTTACTTCCTAGAATTCTGTGACACGCAGTGCTGTATCTTGGCCTAGGCCAACAAGGCCCAGGCCTAGGGCGGCACTTTGCAGGGGGGCAGCAAAAAAGCTGCTCTCCGCACAAAAAAAAAACAGCCTCCTCCCGGGCCCTGCACGAAAAGGGTCCCCGCTGGCTTGCGCTACACTTTTAGTATAGTGCGTCTTATGGGGTAAATTGGGCCAAAGGGAAGAGTCCAGGAGGCAAATCAGTCTGGCACCCCCATAAAGTGGTCAGTGATGAGGCTGCACTGATGAGCAGTAATGAGGCGGCACTGATAAGGCTGCACAGATGGGCACTGATGAGGCTGAACGTATGGGAACTGATGAGGCTACGCTAATGGGCACTGATAGACTTTTGGTCTGTGGTTCACAGATGGCAGGGGGGGGGGGGGGTCATAAAAAGTAAGGGGCATGACCTTTACAGGAAGGGGTGGGTCATATGTAAATTAGGGGGTGCACAAGTTTAGTCAGGCCTAGGGCAGCACAAAACCTAAATACACCACTGGTGACACGTAGTCACTGCCATCATTTCAAATATAAAGAGTAAACACATCACAAAACAAGAATGCTTTTGCAATAAAGCTGTATTCAGCATGTAAGCACAATTATACAAAAGGCACAAATATCCAAGTATGTCATATCACATCAAGCATTAATACAACATAGGTATTTTCTCCACTGTCAATTCTAATTCATAAGCAAAAAGAATACATGCATGTAGATAAGCAAAGTCCACATTACTTAGTCGTATAACAGCTGCTGCTAAAAAACACATACAAGAATTTGATAACCAGAATGGAATTCACTGCCAAATGAGGCAGGAGGTTTCTTGAAAAATGGGGTTCCTAAATTCCTGAAATTTTGGGTTCTTCTACCTCCTTACCCTCTTCACCAGGGTCTGTCTCTGCTTTTCCTTTTTTCATTTTTTTTTTGTGTTTATTTTTTACATTTTTTAATATTATTATTAACCACTTGACCTCTGGAACATTTACCCCCCTTCATGACCAGGCCGTTTTTTGCACTATGGCACCTTGCGTTACTTTAACAGAAAATTACACAGCCATGTGATGCTGTACCCAAAAAAATGTATGTCTTTTTTTTCCCCACAAACAGAGCTTTCTTTTGGCGGTATTTGATCACCTCTGTGTTTTTTCTTTTTTTTCCCCATAAACAAAAAACAATGATGATTTTGAAAAAAACCCTATATATTTTACTTTCTGCTATAAAACACTTCCAATAAAAAAAAAAAAATTGAATAAATTAAATTTCTTCATAAAAAAAAAAAAATAATAATCCTGGTAAGTGTATATTAACCACTTCTGGACCAGAAGGATTTGTCCCCTTAATGACCAGGCCATTTTTTGCGATTCAACACTGCGTTATTTTAACAGACAATTGCGCAGTTGTGCGACGCTGTACCTAAATAAAATTGATGTCCTTTTTTCCCACAAATAAAGCTTTCTTTTGGTGGTATTTGATCACCTGTGCGATTTTTATTTTTTGCGCTATAAACAAAAAAAGAGCGACAATTCTGAAAAACAAAACAATATTTTTTACTTTCTGCTATATAACATTCCCAAAAAAATGTAAAAATCAATTTTTTCATCCTTTTAGGCCAATTTGTATTCTGCTACATATTTTTTGTAAAAAAAAAAATCCCAATAAGCGTATTTTGATTGGTTTGCGCAAAAGCTATCGTGTCTACAAACTAGGGGAAAGATTTATGTCATTTTTTTATTACTAGTAATGGTGGCGAGCTGCGATTTTTAGCGGGACTGCGACATTGCGGCGGACAGATCAGACCCCTAACTGACATTTTTGACACTTTTGGGTGGACCAGTGACATTACTACAGTAAGCAGTGCTAAAAAATATGCACTGTTACTGTAATAATGACACTGGCAGGGAAGGGGTTAACCCAGGGGTGATAAAAAGGTTAAGTGTGAGCCTAGGGGAGTGTTTTCTGACTGTGGGGGGGAGGGACTTGTGAAATGAACACAGAGACCTGTGATCCTATATAGAAGGATCACAGGCGCTCTGTGATCATTTCAGAGAGAACAACGGTCTGCTGTGTTTACAACAGCTGACCGTCCTTCTCTCTCAGCGGGGAGCAATCGCAGGTGCCCAACGGCAATCGATGCTGGTGGTCCCGTGGATCGGCATTCCCTGCTGCCTAGTTGGGGCTCCTGCGAACCGCAGTACAGGTACGGCGATTCACGCAGCCGAGCCAGCCTGTTGCAGTATATATGCGGCAGGCGGTCGGCAAGTGGTAAATTTGTTTGCTCAAAAGTTAAAGCACCTACAAACTATGGTATAATTTATTATTACTAGTAACTGTGGTGATCAGTGTCTTATAGTGGAACTGCGCTATTGTGGCAGACATTCTGACACTTACTGACATTTTTGACACTTTTTGGGAACCAGTGACAATAATACAGTGATCAGTGCTAAAAAATATGCACTGTCACTGTACTAATGACACTGGCAGGGAAGGGGTTAACATCAGGGGCAATCAAAGGGTTAACTGTGTGCCTAACCTATCTCACAAGGGACACAAACTCTATGCCTTTCTACCTGTCAGAATGGCAATCTGCCTTGTTTACAAAGGCAGATCACAGTTCTGTATCTCTGACTGATGATCGAAGGGTGTCGGCAGATATTGAGTACCCGGCACCTGCCGATTGGCTTGGTAATCACAGCGGGAGCGAGCCGCCAGTGCGGCCCCTAACCGGAAGTGTGGGATCACGTATATATATATATATATATATATATATATATATATATATATATACATATATATATATATGTGATCCGGCGCACAGCTGTCGCCCTGCAATACGGTGGACGACAAGCGGTAAAAGTAGACAATTCATTATCACATGCAAGCAGCCATGATGTAGAAAGACACTGTATGCAAACAAACATGTCGAGCATGGGCAGAAAGTGAGACCAGAAGGTCCCCATGCCAAAAAAACAGTTGCAAAACATAGAATAAAGAAAGGGAGACAAGAACAATGCAAGATAGGACTGTACCTGTAAACTGTACCCAGACAGCCATCTGAGGGGAGGCAAGAGGCACATTCACCTATGCTGCCCATGGTGCCCACATCTGCTTTGGGTTATGCTTATGATTAATAAGACTAGCAACTTTTTCATGAATTATAATTTAATTATAAACCCATGTTTCAAATGTCGCAATGAAACTAAGGGTGACCTCTATGCTATGAAAAAAAGACCAATCACTGCATAGGACCAGGTAAGCTTGGTGGAGAGTCATTTAACAAGGTAAATTGAAGTTGCTTCAAAATGAAAGAACCTGTAACTCTGCGGAAACATGGAAAACACCCTATTCCAATAACTCCAATAACCCCTTATTTTCGGACATTCCCGCTAGATGTGGAGTTGGCTTGACGTAAAATAGTGGGCTTGATGTAAAAACACGGCCAGCTTCTATAGTAGCTGGGAGTGTTTTTAAAGTCTGTGATGTTCACCATCTGTGTCCTATTAGGGAGGTTTCACCTCCTGTCCTAATCCTACAGGAAGTGAGTGAAAATCCTCTCCAGTTTCCACTGGAAAAAGTGTTTCTATTGGAAGATTCCTTCTCTATTCCTTTTTGGTAACAACGCAAAGTTTAGGATTTCTGTCACTATCAATCCCAGTAACAACTGCCATTAGAGCAGCCCTTCTACACTCAAGACCTAAAAAAAATATAGATATACATTCGGTTCAGCTGCATTTATATTATTCTTTTACTTCTCAAATCCACCTGTACCCAATCAAGTCAGATATTGACATGTTCTGACGGAACTTGCTAGATTTGGGATAAGGAAATATAAAGCCGGCCATGGGTCACTGTGTGGGCAGGCTGATATAGCCCTATCAGTTGTTATAGCCGCTTGCAGTAATCATTGTATTCTCCTGGTCGGAAAAGCTCCCCGCGCCCCCTTCATCGCCGACAAAATACAATAGTGCTGCGGGAGGCAGTCAGTGTGGATTGTGGAATTTAGCCACTTTCCTTCCTTCCATCCATGGTGGAAGGAAAGAAAATTGAGTAATATATGAGCTGATTAATCCCTTTGCACTTAAGGCTTAAACAAATATAAATGCCTAAACCCAAATTTGCAATTTTGACATGTGTTAGTAAAACCGTACAGATCACCACAACTACTTTGTGCATCCAGGTGGATTACACCTTGTTTTTTTCAGGACAAATTGGGCTTACATTTTGTGGTAATTGGTTATGAATATATATGGATTTTTTTTTTATTATCAAAGGAAAACTGGCCCAAAATATATAATTTTTTTTTAATGTAACTGTATATTTCTTGTTACTAACAGAATCTACCATCAAAGAACAACCCAAAATAAATTCTCCTGCTTCTGACGATCGCAGCAATACCACGTATATGTATGTTAGCTGTTGTTTGTACCTGTAGTACAGCCCAGACACAATAGTGCGCATTTTGCTTTAATCTACCAACAGCACACTGACACTGACACTAACTGACACTGATACTAATTTAAAAAAAAATCCTGTCCAAAAAAATGCTGACCTTTCACCATGATCTTGACCTTTGACCCTAACCTTGACCCCTCAAATTTGATCTAGGTATTTTTTTTTTTTTTTTTAATAATTTTTTTTTTTATTATTTTTTTTTTCTACACACACTTTTTTTTTCTATCTCTGCAAGGACAGAGAGTGATACAATTTATCTGTCTCGTCCATTTACAGAGACAGAAAACACAGGGGCGGCCCCACGGCAAAATGCCTAGTCCAGTGGGGCCGCATATTTGCATATGATCGGTGTGAAGGGGTTAAGAATGGAGGGAAGAAGAGATTGAAAAATGTATCAGTAGCCCTCTCTGAGTGTACAATGTAGGAAAACTTAGTTGGGTTCCTCCGTAAGCAGAGGAGCTGGGGGTTAAATTGTTTAAAGTAGTTTGGCAGAGCTCCAATGGTTGAGTTTCTGTTTGCCTCCTCCTGGCTTCTAGAACCGCTGCAGAGGTCTAGAACTTAGAGGATGGAGGGGCAGACATGAGGCCTGAATATTTATGAAGTCTCCCCCAATCCCTGGGTGAGGGTGGCCCAGAAGGTGGAGAGATAGCCCACAAATATTCTGGAGCCTGGCCATGTGGGAGCAGAGTACAGGGTCCAGCTGCCTGGAGGGGACCCCCATGTTGGGGGGCTCTGCCCCTGAACAGACAAAGGAGCCTGAGGAAGAGAGAGTAAGGTAGAACAGCAGAGGAAGCCTCACACCCTTTTAGCCTCAGCTAGGCCTACCAGAAGCCATCCTGGGCGCCATTGGGACCTGTCCAGCAGGAGACCTGTTCAGCAGTCACATGTGTTACAGGATCTATCAAAGGGACTGTGAAAGTAGCTTCAACCACTACACCCCAGAACCCATAGAGGAAAAGCAACCAGGTGCAATACCCAGCTAGATTTCTAAAGGGACAGCTTAGAGCCATTTAAAGCCAGCACAGCTACCCTACACCTCTTGCTTGGGAATCTAAGGAGAAGCAAGGTACCTTGGGATTTTCTACAGAGAGAAAGCACCTGTATTCAGTGTTTGAAATCCTTTCTTTAACTAGTTGAGCTGATCAGTTTTGTTCTAAGGGAGGACAGCCCAGTGATTTTTGGTAGAAGGAGACAGTTTCAAGTCCTCCAGTTGAATTCAAGCTACAGTTCTGGGCATCCCATACCTTCCCAACCCTATCCAAGTGTATCCCCCAATAAACCAAAATACAAAACAAAGCACCCTGGACTGGTTTTTGACTACTGGGTGAATGCCAAACATTCTTGTTGCCTGGCTGTGCATGTGAGAGGGACCTAAAAATCCAGCGGATCCTAAAGGGGTAGCTCCACTGATATGGTTATTTAATGATAGAATAATTAACCATGGCGAAAAAAAAAAAAATTATGGCTGGAAAATTTTAACTTTCAATGTTACTGAGCTCCAGATTAAAGAAGAAGTATGAAAAATCCTTTTGTTTAGGGACAGGTAATAATAAAGACTTGATTTGGTTTTAGTCATTAATTATACATCTTTTTTTTTTTTTAATGCAGAGAATCGTTCAGTGGATTTTGGTGGCAAAAAAAGCCAACTAAACTTAGTGAGCTGATCATTCACCAGTTTATAAACATTCCCCCAAACTAGATAAATGATATAGTCTTGCATGAACATGACAGAACAAAGTGCAATATTGTGTCTGTGCTTTCACAGGGTGATTGTGTGTATATTTCCTAGCTAGCAGAATGACTCATGTGACCAGAGAATGTCAATCTATGTTCTAAATCAAGAACAAGACAAACACATTGTGAGTATATTCAGAAGCATCGTCACAAAGGAAAATAATAAATGGTACACTTGTACAATGAGCACTTTTATGTTACAAAAAAAATTACTCTTTGTTTAAAGTTTATGTAAAACCAATTAAGGAACTTCTTTTATTTGCTTTTTTTTGCTTTGTTGAATATACCATTAAAAGCGTTTTGTAATATCTGATTAATATGTGTAAAAATATACCTGCTGATCCTGCCAAATATCCACTAAACTGCTAACTTCCTATGTACCTTACTTCTGCTGCATTGAAATCTCAAGTGCTATCAACTCTGCTTGATTCATATCTGGGAACTATAGAACACTACCTCCCTATCATCTGTAGATGAGTGGGTGGGTTTTTTGTAGACCTTACACGTTTCCTGTCCTAGGATGACAACAATGCTCCTCCACAGACAAAGTACAGAGAGTGAATAAGCATTGTCACTCGAGGATAGGGAGTGTGTTATTTGCAGAATCACCAGGTGAAAATAAAAGAAAACAACAGAAAATGAAAGGGAGGTAAGGTGCAAGATATTACATTTTTGTTCTTGGGTTTAGACTATAACCACTCACAGTACACACATAAACACTGGTTAGGCACATATCTAACCCTTTGATTGCTCTACAGATGTGGCCAAAAGTTTTGAGAGTGACACAAATATTAATTTTCACAAAGTTTGCTGCTTCAGTATTTTTTGATCTTTTTGTCATTGTTAGTTACTATGATATACTGAAGTATAATTACAAGCATGTCATAAGTGTCAAAGTCTTTTATTGACAATTACATTATTACATTGTGAACTGCAGTCTGAATGTCATTCCACAGATTTTCAATGGGGATTGAGTCTGGGCTCTGACTAGGCTATGCAAGAACATTCACCTTTTTCTCCTTCAACCACTGTGTTGTAATTTTTTCTGTATGCTTTGGGTCATTGTTATGGTGGAAGGTAAACCTTCTTTCCATTGACAACTTTCTGGCAGAGGGCAGCAGATTTTCCTCAAGAATTTCATTCATTTTTTCTTCTATCCTGACAAGTACTCCAGTTCCTGCTGCAGAGAAACACCTCCATAACAGGATATTCGCTCCTCCATGCTTTACTGTAGGAATGGTGTCATTTGAATGGTGAGCTGTATTGGATTTCTGCCATACATATTGTTTGGTGTTGTGGCCAAATAATTAAATTTTAGTCTTATCTGAGTCAATCTGGCAATCTTACACTAACTGATACTTTTTCAAAACCAGTGACACTAATAGAGTGATCAGTGCTAATAATAGACACTGGCACTGTACTAATGACACTGGCTGGGAAGGGGTTAAAATCTACAGCCGTGGCAAATAGTTTTGAGAATGACACAAATATTATCTTCACAAAGTCTGCTGCCTCAGTTTTTATTATGGCAATTTGCATATACTCCAGAATGCTATGAAGAGTGATCAGATGAATTGCAATTGATTGCACAGTCCCTCTTTACCATGAAATTAAACTTAATCCCATGATAAACATGTCCACTGCATTTGTGAAGAATGCTTCAGGGTGCCCTAAAAAGTCCAACAAGTGCCAGGACTGTCTCCTACAATTGATTCAGCGGTGGGATCGGGGCACCACCAGTGCAGAGCTTGCTCAGGAATGGCAGCAGCCAGGTTTGAGTGCATCTGCACACACACAGTGAGGAGAAGACTTCTGGAGGATGGCCTGGTGTCAAGAAGGGCAGCAAAGAAGCCACATCCCTCCAGGAAAAACATCAGGGACAGACTGATATTCTGCAAAAGGTACAGGGATTCGACTGCTGAAAACTGGGGTAAAGTTATTTTCTCTGATGAATCCCCTTTCCAATTGTTTGGGGCATCCGAGAAAAACCCTTGTCCGGAGAAGAAAAGGTGAGAGCTACCATCAGTCCTGTGTCATGCCAACAGTAAAGCATCCTGAGACCATTCATGTGTAGGGTTGCTTCTCAGCAAAGGGAGTGGACTCACTCACAATTTTGCCTAAGAACACAAACACAGCCATGAATGATACAAAAACATCCAATGAGAGTAACTTCTCCCAACCACCCAAGAACAGTTTGGTGATGAACAATGCCTTTTCCAGCACGATGGAGCGCCTTGCCAAAAGCTAAAAGTAATAACTAAGTGGCTTGGGAACAAAACATCTGAATTTTGGGTCATGGCCAGGAAACTCCCCAGACCTTAATCCCATTGGGAACTTGTGGTCAATCCTCAAGAGGGGGGTAAACAAAAGAAAAAAAACACAAATTCTGACAAACTGCAAGCATTTATTTTGCAAGAATGGGTTGCCACCCGTCAGGATGTTACCTAGAAGGTGATTGACAGCATGTCAGGGCAAATTGCAGAGGTCTTGAAAAAGAAGGGTCAACAGTGCAAATATTTACTCTTTGCATAAACTTAATGTAATTTTAGCCTTGTTGGACAGAGCACACAGCAGGCATGGACAGGGACGTTATATTTCTTTCACGGCGCACTGGGTAACTCTGTTGGCAGCTTGGAAGGATGCAGGACAGGTTTCAGTGCTAGAGCTTGTTCTGCCACCATGCCTCCAATAAGCTGTTGCTAATTCTGCCTCATCTGTCTACTCCACCCCCTCCTCTTCTTCTTACTCTATGTCCTCTTCTGCTGAATTGTCCTCTGAACGAGCAGTGCTCCCTAAGTGTTCAAGGGGCTACGTAAGCAGTCAGGCTAAAAGATGCCATGCAGTGCTTCAGTTGGTCTGTCTAGGGGGCAGGAGCCACACGGGGCCAGAGATTCTGTCAGCTCTGCAGGGGCAGGCTGAGAGGTGGTTGACGCCACAGCAGCTTGAGACAGGAATGGTTGTATGTGACAATGGCACCAACCTTCTCTCCGCTTTCCGACAGGGAACCTGACACATGTTCTATGCTTGGCACATGTTCTGAATCTGGTGGTGCAGCATTTCTTTAAGAGGTACCTGGGTCTACAAGATCTTCTGAGGCAGGTCGGAAAAGTCTGTGGCCATTTCCGGCGGTCATACAATGCCAGTGTTCGGCTTTCTGACATTCAACGGGAACTCAACCTGCCCACCAACCGCCTCGTTTGTGACATGCCCACCAGGTGGAACTCAACATTGGCAATGCTGCAGCGCCTGCACATGCAGCAGAGGGCCATCAATGAGTTCCTGTGTGAGTATAGCACAATGACAGGCTCAGCGGAGCTTGGCTTTATTTCGCTGCTGATAAAGTATACATGCACTGTCCTGTCACCATTTGAATAGGCCACAAGGATGGTGAGCCAGGACAATGCATGCATCAGTGACACTATCCCTCCTACTGGAGCACACACTTTGTGGAATCATGGACAGGGCACTTGAGGCAGAACAGTGGGAGGAAGAGGAGGACTTCTTTTCCTCACAAGACCCCCTTTATGCAGATATCATTCCTGCTGGGCCACAAAACACAGGAGCAAGAGGAGGAGGAGGAGGATTGTGGCAGTATTGATATAGAGGATAACATTCAACAGTCTTCAACAGTCTTCAAGGCATGATTGTCATTCTCTCAAAACCCCTGGAGTTGTACGTGGCTGGGAGAGATTGCTCCTGACAATGTCATCCTTAGTGACCCAGAGGACTCAGATTTGCATGCCTCTTCAAACTTACGCTGCATGGGCTCCCTGATTCTGCAAAGTCTGCAAAAGGACTAGAGGATTCGTGGTATCAAGGAGAGGGATTATTACTGGTTGGCAACCCTTCTTGATCCACTTTACAAGGGTAAAGTTGTAGAGCTCATCCTGCCTTCGCAGAGGGAGCAGAGGTGAAATATCTTGAGGACGCCTTGAAGAAAAATTTGTGTAACAACTTTCCAGACACTGGGAGGTTAACATTCCCTAGATGTGTTTCTGAGGCATCGTTCAGCCAAAGGAGTAGAGGTGGAGAAGGCGGCCGGCTGACCAATACCTTTAAACAATTTTTTAGTCCTCAGCGCCCAGGGCTGTTAGGTTTAAGCAATCACTGGCAGCGTCTCCATCATATGGTGCAGGATTATCTAGGGGCAAGAGCAGACTTGGAGACCTTTCCAACTGAGCATCCACTGGGTTACTGGGTCTTGAGGACGGACCACTGGCCAGAACTTGCTCAATATGCAATGGAGCTACTGGCCTGTCCTGCTTCAAGCATGCTTTCCGAATGGAAATTCAGTGCTGCTGGAGATTTTGTGACGGATAAAAGAGTGCGCCTGTCCACATACTATGTTGACCAGCTGACATTTATCAAAATGAATCAGTCCTGGATCAACAGTAGCTATCAAGCCCCTGATGCTGATGTAACTGATTGAATTTGTTAGGGGTCTGGTATCCCTTGAAGACTGCTTTTGCTGCCTATTCTATTCCTGAATCTTTATTTTGCTAGCTTTCAACAATGTTTTTGGTTTAGGGCACCACCAACACCCAAGGCCCAATTGTTCTGCCCCTGTATGACAAGTACATGCGATTTAAATTTTGTATGGAATTTTGAACAGCAGGGCCCCTTCCTGCGCCCAGCAGTAGTAACTGCGAGGGGTTGCATTGTTCAGGCACCACCAACACCCAAGGCCCAATTTTTCTGCACCTGTATGACAAGTACATGCGATTTCAATTTTGTAGGGGTTTTGGAGTCATGCAGTACATTAGTGATTCTCTGAATTGTTTGTAATTGTGTGCATTTTTAATGTTTGTAAAAAAAATTTTTTTGTATTATTATGATGATTCTTTGATGCTATTGTAGCATTTTGATATTTTACTCTGAAACAATAAAAGATAATTTTTATACATTTTTGCATTAACATTTCCCATTATAATTCTTTGGTATCGCAATGTTCCTTTCCCCGATTGCTAATTCAGTTTGGGATTGATTTTTTTGCAGCAGGCTACATACATCGCATGTGAAAGAGAAAAGGAGGCGTAAACACCTAGTGCATTACCCTTGGACACCTTTAAAACTTTTCATTAAAATGGAAAAAAAACATACATCGCACAAATGCGCCACTTTACAGGCACATTAAGGGGACCCCCCCCCCCCCCAGTAATGATATTTAAAGGAATTTTTCACTTTTAATTTTTTTTTCACATTAAACATCATTAAAATCACTGCTCCTTTAAAAATGATCATTTGATTTTTTTTTTTGCATTGGTACATGTCCCCCAGGGCAGTACCTGGACCCCCTTACACATTTTTTGGCAATAACTTGCATTTAAGCCTTTAAAATGAGGACTTTTGATTTTTCATGTTCGACTCCCATAGACTTCAATGGAGTTTGAAAGTTCTAACAAACTTTTCCCCCGTTCGCGGTGTTCTGGTGCCAACTGAACCAGGGGGTGTTCGGCCCATCATTAATGATCACCTTGTAAAACAACCCATTTGGTTAAAATCTAAATAAAAGGCAAAACATTTCTGTATAGATATAAAAAAAATTTATAAATACCTCCCCCCCCCCTTTTTTTATAAGTGATCACATTGTCTCTGTTCTCAGCTGCATTAGAGCTGGGGGGAGAAGAAGCAATAGTACACTGATCTTCCCAGTGAATAGCTCTGCAGTGGGGAAGTGTCAGGACAAGTCTGATCATTGGAGGAGAGCATACTGATTTCCCAGCAGAGCTAGAGATCTGACCACAGTGTGCTCTCCTGCTTAGTGTGGTCAGTTTTTAACAGGAAAGAAGAAGGACTGGCAGGAACACCAGGGATTTCACACAAAGGAAGCAATACAAAGAGAACAGGATATTTTTTCATATAAGCACATGGTACAACAGGCACATATCAATCAGGAATATGAAATTCTGGGGTAACAAACACTTTAACCACTTGCCGACCGCCTGCCGCAGATAAACTGTGGCAGGCTGGCTCAGCTGCACGAACCACCGTACCGGTACAGCGGGCGCGCGCGGGGCTAGGGGCTGCGTGCGTGCCTGCTGTCCCTATGATGTTCTGATTTGGTTAAGAACTGATCAGTCATTAGGTCCAGGCCAATGATTTTTGGCCTGGACCCGTTGATCAGTTCTGGCCAATGGCAGAGCATCCTGTGCCCATGTAAAGTAAACACAGTCACAGGATATGATGTCATCTCCTCTCCTGGAGTCCTTTTTGGTTCCAGCAGGACAGGAGATAAAATCTACCATGAATACAGAACCACTAAACTGACACCAGTACACATAGGCACACATTTAACCCTCTGATCATCCCCCTAATTAACCCTTTCACTCCCGGTCACAGTGCACACTATATACAGTACAGATAAAATTTTCCTGATCACTGTATTTAGTGTCCTTTGTGACTTCAGTTAGTTTGAGAGGCAGTTAATAGTAGTTAGAGGCAGTCTCAGATAGGTTTAAGGTACCCGCTATATATCCCCTAAATCACCTGATCAACCCCAGTTAACCGCTTCATTGCCCTGTCACAGTGTCACTATTATATTGTACAGACAATACAACAGGCTATACATGTAGTTTCCGGATTTACGAGGGAAAAGATAGCAATGTGGAGCCCCCCAACTGCCAAGACTACATAGAGAGCAGTGGCAAGATTGTTTGGGACTTGATATCACCCTTATTCGGAAAGGGGTACCATTTATACGTGGACAACTTTTATACAAGCGTGCCACTTTTTAGACAACATTTTGATTTTGGAATTGGCGCATGTGGCACCGTGCGACCTAATCGCCGGGGCTTTCCCCAATGGCTTGTAGATTCCCCACTTAGGGGGATAGAGCCTGCTTGAAGTCTGATATATTGCTTGCAGTGAAGTGAAGGGACACACACAGACCCAGACTTCAAAGACCAGATGATGGCACCGTATTTAGTTGCCCATAAGGCCAGACACTGGTAGAAAAAAAGTGTCTATATACTTATTTAAATTGGCTCTGCTGAACGCTTATGTGCTAAACAAAGCATCAGGAAGAAGTGGATCCTTCCTAAAATTCCAGAAAGAGATCATCACAGCCCTTCTGTATCCAGAAGGTGCTGTGGCCCAAATTCACAATCCAGATGCAGTGAGCTGGCTGCATGAGAGGCATTTTCCACATGTCCTCCCTAGTACCCCTACCCAAAGAACACCCCAAAGAAGATGTCTTGTCTGTAGGAAGTGTGGATTTAGGTGTGACACCCGTTATTTTTGTCCCTCCTGTCCTGGCCAACCTGGTCTCTGCATCGAGGACTGTTTCCTTTGCTACCACACACTAGTAGATTATTAGTATAGGGTACAGCACGGCACAGTCTAGGGTACACTTTTTCACACAGGGTCTCGAACAGTGTAAAAAAAAAAGTTACAAAAAAGAAATAAAATAAAAAAGCCAAAAACAATTGTCGTTTTATTGAGTTAATTTTCTGTTCTTACTTTACTTTTCTACTCTTTCTACTTTTACTGTACTTTACTGTATAATATACTTTTATACTGTAATGTTTTATTGTTACTCTGTTTTATTGCTAACCATTGTTTGCTTTGCAGGTACGCCCATCAGCTGCAGCCCTGATTTGTTTATTCTGACAGCAACAGCGTTTGCTCTCACCACATGCATAATCAATGAGTGCAGCACTGTAGGAGGTTATTTCACAACTGCAGTTAAAAAAAGAGCATATATGGTGAAGCATAGGGGATGGGGTGGACACAGAGGGCAGATCTCCCCTATGCTTCGCCATTTATTTCTTAAACTTTTCTTGGCAGAGATTTCTTCATCCACATCGATCGATGTGAAAGGAGGAATCTGCTATTTTCTTTTTTTTCCTTCAGCCCATGGGCTGAAGGGAAAAAAAGAACATTGCATGTGTGCCCATCATTAAAAGTGGGTGGATGCTGGGAGGTCTAATGGTGGGCATACCACACACTTTCTGGTATCGTTTTTTACAGCCAGCGGTCAGCTTTCATGTAAAAGCAATCCTAGCAGATTATTGACTGCTAGACTGCCTTTACAAGCAGTGGGATGGGACTCCCCCCTCCCACTACCTTCTCCAGTTTTTTTAGGCTCTCCTGTGCCACCAGCTAACCCGAGACTGCAGCCGGAGGTTCTGTCAGCTGACCATATAGCTGATTGGCTCCAATCATCTCTATGCCCTAAGATACCGGAAGCTATGAGCATTTCATGACTTCTGTTTCGCCAGATATAAACAGCGCCATTGAGAAATTGGGAAAGCATCTTATCACACCTATCTTGGTGTGGCCAGATGCTTTAAGGGCAGAGGAGAAATCTAGACTCCAATAGACCCCAATTTTTTGAAAAGAGAGTACCTGTCACTACTTATTGCTATCACAGGGGATATTTAAATTCCCTGTGATAACAATGAAAATTATAAAAAAAATAAATAAATGAAAGGTAAAAAAAAAAGCAAAATAAATAATACAAAAAAGAAACATTTAGGCACCCCCCCCCCCCGCGTTTGCACGCAAAGGCAAACGCAAGCATTGGTCTGGTGTCATGTAAGCAGCAATTGGGCCATGCATGCATGTGAAGTATCGCCGCGAACGTCAGATCGAGAGCAGTAATTCTTGCAGTAGACCTCCTCTGTAAATCTAAAGTGGTAATCTGTAATGACTTTTAAAGGCTTTTAAAAATGTACGTAGTTTGTGGCCACTGCACTGGCGTGCACAATTTTAAAGCATGTCATGTTTGGTATCTATGTACTCGGCATCAGTACATATTTTATATATTACCAAACAATTGGGCAATAGATAGTGGATTTGTGTTTTTTTTTTCTGCAAAAAATTTAGTTTGGAAAATCTCTGCGCAAATACCGCGAGACAATAAAAATTGCAACACCCGCCATTTTGTTCTGTAGGGCCTCTTAAGCTTCTAATATTGGACATAAAATGCCAGTACAGTTTAAACGCCCCCCATATGACCCCTTTTTAGAAAGTAGACATCCCAAGCTATGTGCTGAGAGGCATGTTGAGTCCATGGAATATTTTATATTTTGCCACAAGTTTCAGAAAATTTTTATTATGTTTTTTTTACACAAAGTTGTCACTAAATGTTATATTGCTCACACATGCCATGGGTATATGTGGAATGACACCCCAAAATACATTCTACTGCTTCTCCTGAGTACAGGGATACGACATGTGTGAGACTTTATGGGAGCCTAGCTGTGTACGGGACCCCGAAAACCAATCACCACCTTCAGGTTTTCTAAGGGCATAAATTGCTTATTTTACTTCCTCACTACGTATCACAGATATGGAGGCCCTAAAATGTCAAGATAGCACAAATGCCAGTACAGTTCAAACGCCCCCCCATATGACCCCTTTTTAGAAAGTAGACACCCCAAGCTATTTGTGAGAGGCATGTTGAGTCCATGGAATATTTTATATTTTGCCACAAGTATCGTAAAAAATGCAGATTTATTTTTATTTTTTTTACACAAAGTTGTCACCTAAATTATATATTGTTCAAACATGCCATGGGTATATGTGAAATGACACCCCAAAATACATTTTGCTGCTTCTCCTGAGTACAGGGATACCACATGTGTGAGACTTTTTGGCAGTCTAGCCATGTACAGGACCTCTGAAATCCAATCACTGCCTTCAGGCTTTCTAAGGGCATAAATTGTTGATTTCACTCCTCACTACCTATCACAGTTTTGGAGGCCATGAAATGCCAAGACAGCACAAACCACCCCAAGTGACCCCTTTTCAAAAAGTAGACACCCCAAGGTATTTGCTAAGAGGCACGGTGAGTATTTTTCTGCTCTCTTTTGTTTTGGAAAATGAAGAAAGAAAAGGAAAATGTATTCTTTTTTAAATTTTCAAAACTTTGTGACAAAAAGCGAGATCTGCAAAATACTCAAAATGCCTCTCAGCAAATAGCTTAGGGTGTCTGCTTTCTCAAAAGGTGTCAGTCAGCCTATATCATTTCTTGAAGTGCTAAAATTTGCTTGAAACTGCTTACTTTCTGACTGAAAGTAAAGGCTGCGTTAATTTCCAGTAAATACGCCATAGTTCGTAGACGCTATAACTTTTGCGCAAACCAATAAATATATGCTCATTGAGATTTTTTTTATCAAAGACATGTAGCTAAATACATTTTGGCCTAAATGTATGACAAAATTTTTTCTAAGGGTATAGCTTTTTAACCCCTTTTCTGAGTAATCTGCAGCCGCAGGCATGTTGAGACAATTACATTAAAATCCCGGTCTATTCTATATCAATCCTCTGGGGCCGGCCTGGACTTATTATTGTAATCGTCTGGACGTGCCTGTGGCTGCAGATTACTCCCGCAAGTGGTTAAAAAAATAGTTATCCAGTGATTTAGCCAGCTTGTACACAGAAGAAATTAACATTCTTTTTGACAGGATGAATAACTCTGCAATTTTTTTTAAAAAAATACATCCTTTTCAGTGGGGCACATTCTTTATCTCAATGGAAACTGTCCCTAACATGAAAAGGCCAGTTGGTTGTATTTGCCTTCAGGCCAGGAGTTCCCTTGTCCTCTCCATTTAAACACTTATTTACTAAGCTAAAGCTAGGTACAAAAAGAATATTGGGTGGAGGAAAAAAAAAAACGTATATAAGTACTGGCACCGTCCCCTAATATAATAAGAAGTGCAAAGTATATTCCAGGTCTCACTGGAGAAGGGGAGGGATTTGAGTGTGCCCAAAGAGACAAGTTCAAGATAGCTAAAAACCATAAGTTTTATTTTGGTGACAAGATTAAAATGACAAACAAATGTAGTACGTTAAATACTACATGTTTACATGTAATCATACAATAAAAGTATTTGGATATTGGATGATCCCAAAATGTGGGTACAGATCGACGCATTTCGCCCACAATACAAGCTTCTTCAGGATCCGATTTCCAATAAGTATAAGCCTACAAAAAACATCCACAGAGCATGTATGCAAAGGAATATCATATTAACCTCTATCTTAGAAGGATAGGGGGTCCTTAGGTATAAAATTGAACATAATGTTGGATCTGAGTGTTGAAGATATGAGTAAGGATGCCAATAATAAGGTGGAAATCAATAATAACCACATGTATATCACAGAGAAAGGGTAGAGTGAAGTTTAACTAATAATCCCCAAACAAGCCCAAACATGATCAGATATAAAAGAGTCCAAAATTCATATCCAAGATGGTATAACCCGTATCTAAGGAGCACAAAGAGTTTCCCCTGTCCTGAATCTGGTAGGAGTAGTGCCACCAAAAGTTTTTTTCAGTTCAACCCAGAGGCTGAATGAAAAAAAACAGAGAGATCGCCTATCACTGAAGCCTGTCTAGGAGGCGGGACTTTGTTACAGCGGTCGCTGGAGGAGGAGGTCCATGTGTGACACTTGGGGCGGACCGCCCCTCATCGTCATGGGTGCCCTCCCCTTCCTGCACACCCACAACAGGGCTGATCCTGGGTGTCACCCTGTGTGCCATGCCCAGGAAGGCAGCGAGCGGGCAGTGCCACTTGAGCTTCGGCGACCCCTCTCTGCCCCCACTTCAAAGGCCAGTACTGCAGGACATGGCTACTAGCAGGAACGGCCTTCCTGCTGTGGTTCCTGATGTGTATGGAGCCTATTGGCCCCATGCACATGTGGTAACACTCTAATGTTCATCAATGCTTGGGACCAGACGGATCTGTGGTCCTGTGAAGAATCTAACATTAGGGCAGTTCCCCAACTTAGAGATAAGTGTGCAGCAATAAAGTTTCTCTGAAACGCGACCCATATCACTACATACTGTAACTTGTATGTTTGCATTAGGAAGGACATGCTGAGCCTGTTCCCCCTCCACCAGTCCAGCTTACCTCTGTTACCTCACTTCTGTGACAGAATGGGGTTCCACCAAGCACTTATCATGGCCCTCCTACATGCTCTAACTTAACTCTGCTCTTCCCATACCATGTGACTAGGCCAAAGATCTCCGTAACGCTAGTCTGCTCCCAGCTGCTATGGGAGATGGACTGCTGGGGAAGTAGCAAGAACACTGACCCCCCTCGCTTCCAAAGAACCTGTCACCTTACCAGGTACCACACTTGATGACTGGTTGCTGTAGCTTGTTTCTTTACTTGGTTACTCATAGCAACTACACTTCTCTTCCTTGTCTTGCAGAGTTGACCTTTAGTAGTTGTGTTACTAAAATCCCATAATGCTTTACAGATCCAGGTTCATTGAAATATGCCAGAACCAACATGCACCCCTTTTAGTAACTTCAGACCAAGGCCAGAACAGCTTAAGTTAACTTTTACTGTAGAAGTGCAACGTGATGATATAAAACAAACAATGTCCTTCATCTAATCCTATCTAACATAATGTAGTTACATCAGTAACCTGAGGTGAGAGACCGTATAGGCATTGTTCATGACTTCAATGTGGTCTGTGGCTCCTGGTGTCCTCAGGGCTGCCCTAGCGCTCACAGGTGAGTCTCCACACCGTTGGTACTACACTCTCCACTTCTATCTTAGAGTCTTTAAAATGAAAGTAGAGATTGGGTAAGTGGATTGTGTGCAACCATTTTTTTTAGAGCAGGGAACTTGGATGAGTCATAACAGAGCTCTCTCTAGTGGTCAATCCACAATTCTCTATATTCAACACAACATATGGCATTAAAAAAGTCACATCAACAATAAAAATATGGGATCTATGGGAAAACATTACTTTTTCCCTTTAAACAGACCAAAATGTGAAATGATTAAAGTGGTAGTAAACTCAGCTGCCTTGCATTTAAATAAACATTAGGGCAATCGCTGAAGTCAACACAAGATACATCTCTATATCAGCTGCTTATAAATATGTTATTATCATATAATTTTGCCTTTCTTTTATTTCCTTGGATGCTTGCAGAAGCCGGCACAATACTGGCTCCTCTATTTCCCATAGGATGGCAAAAGACCGTCTTAACTGACAGCACATGATCGTGCCATGGATGAAGGAATAATTGCTCATGCGCCATTAATGTCAGTAAAGAAGAAATCGGGCTAAATTTTCTACAGTCTGAAGTGCGGAAGATATAAAGGACATGGGGCAGTAAGTTACTCTGGACTTTTGAACTGATGCATGCATTGTGAGTTTACTATCTCTTTAACTTCCCCTTTTCTTTAGGCCAAACTGTATACTGCATCCAGTATTACATCACCAGACAATATACATAATATCAGATGATGAGCAATGTCTCCTTTTGTAGAGGATTATTGCTCTGAAGTCATAGGCTCACTTCTCTCCACATGTTGTTAAAGTCATACGCAACGCTATCCATTTTTTGTAGTCTTTTTCTTTTCCAACATTAAAAAGAAATAGATCACTTGTAGCTCCAGCCTAAAATAATCATAAAAACCTTTACTTTCCTTTTTGTTCCCTGCTTAAAGCCGAATTCCATACTAGACAGATGTGGGTTGATTTGCTAAAACCGGAGAACAAACTCTGGTGCAGCTCTGCATAGAAGCCAGTCAGCTTCTAACTTGAGCTTGTTCAATTAAGCTTTGATATAACAAAAAAAAAAAAAAAAAAACTGAAAGCTGATTGGTTTCTGTGCAGAGCTGCACCAGATTTTGCACTCTTCAAATCAACCCTGATATTATCTAAATCTAAGTATGTGTGTTTTTACTTGAATATTGGTGTGCTTTGTGTGTTTCTTCCAGATCTGTGCAGTAGACCAGCATGGAACAATTCCTCTGTGCAGAAACTTCCTGTAATCATGACCAGTCACTGCTGCTCTCTCCTCTTGTACAGGATGACTGGTCTTGTATCCACTTACTTGTAGTCTTCTGAAGGCAGCTGTTAGTGGGTGGACCTCCTGGGCCACATCAACAGCTCAGCTTTTTGAACAAACTACGTGCAGTATAGTAATAATGTCACTGCTATTTTTAGGGTAATATCAGGGTATGCAAAGGTATTTGATGCACACAAAGTGGATTTAAAGATCTCCTATCTCCGTTGACGTCCGCTTTTGGAGGAAACGCGTCAAAAAAGGAGCGCCGCAACGTCATCATTCATCGCCACTGACCGCGCTGCAGGCGGCCGCGGCCCCATCTCTCCACTGTCGTGTCTTTATTTGGTCCAGAATCAAGTCGTCGTATGTAAGTGTACTGTGCATTCTATTATTAAATAGTTTAAAAGGTACAACACTATTGCACGATCTTTTCATTTTTGGGATACCGTGAGACAACTAAAGGCACCAGGGGGGACATACCCAGATCTAGGTACCAAGGAAGGGACACCATCCATCCCCGGGAGAGTGTATGATTAGCCCCAATCCAAGAGTTTTCTGGTAAGAGGCACATCCTCTCCTTTGAGTGTCGCTTTATAGCTGGGATCCTTTGTTGTTATCTTTCATCTGGATCTGTGTTATCTATACGCCCTTACACTTCCATTTCTCTGGTAAGGAGCCAATCCAGATATGGTGGTGGGATCACCTGCACCTTAATTGCTGTGGATTTGTCACTGAGGAGTCACCTTATTCACAACACACATGAACTTTTGTTTGGATTGGACTTTATTTACTTTGTTCTTATCATTATTATTATTACTAGTGTGTTTTGATTCACAACACGTCTGTTCAGTTTTTGTACTGTGGCACGTTAAGTTTGGTTGTAATTAACATTTTTGTTATATGCAATATCACTTGGTTTATCAAGAATTAAATCACGTCTTGGTTTATCCCCTTTCAGGGACAACCCCGTATAAGTTTAGCGCACCTATTTTCTCCCACTGTCACAATATATATTTTTTAGGTTTTGCAGCTTTACTATACTGTATCCAGCACACTTTTCATATAACACAAAGTGGATTTAAAGCCTTTATGGCTATTGAGGAATATATTACATTATGCATTTATGTTCAGGAGATTCAGATCTAATTGCAGCAAATACAGTCATCAGAGCAATGCTTATTGAATGTGTTTAAGGGAACCTGTCACACTCACTGACCTGATCAACATAGCATTTTAGGAACCAGACTTCACATGAACTTTCACTGACTGTCTTCTTGTTCTGGGTCAGTGATTCTGCAAGTATTGACTCCAAACACAGCCAGACAAGTAGAGTTTAGAAAAGGAATTTAATGGAAGCCTGTCAACTCTCTTAGTGGAAGTTATTTTAAAAAGCTTTAAAATAAAGAAAAACTGTAAAAGAAGAGAATTTAAAATATTCATCTGCCTTGGACTTTGTTCTCTTGTAGAGCTATTATCTCTGACAGAATAATCAGCTTCCAACACTTCCTGGTGTTTCGGATATCTGCATCCTTTGCTGCACACTGGGGTTCAATCCATTGGCCTGTAAAGTGCACTGTATGACACAGAGTCGGTGGGAGGAATCATAGCGCATGATGGAGAACCAGGCATCTGACAGTCCTGGAAGTGTGTCAGATGTTGAAGATTCTTCAGTTGGGTGCGATCTTAAAGAGTGTGAAGATCCAAGACACTGGACAGCTTAACAGTAAGACGGGTGAGCAGTAATGTTCTTTATTTGAAGGTTTTTTTAAATAAAATGTTATTGCCACGTGGGCAGGACCTATGCGCCTAGTTCATGCCTTGCCCAAAGGTAAAAAGTCCTTCAGTGTAAGTCCTTTGCTGGTGGTTTCCTGGCTCCAGATGAAATACCATGCGGATGACCCAGTAGCAGGGACTTTGCGCTCCGATGGGACTACATTGCTCAGCAGACCCTCCTCAGCACTCCTATGTGGACCCTTCTCCCAGAGCCTTCCCCTCCTATATATATAGACCCATTTCAATGGACAGGACCTAAGAAAACCCAGGAAAGAGTCCAGACCCTTCTCATCCTGGACAATGAATGGTGTGAATGGTTGATGTTAATATGTTGATGTTAAGTTTATTCAAGAAAAAAAAAATAGAACTTATAGCAGTTAAAAAGTGAAAGTTCCATCTTATCAATTCTCCCTGGGAGTTGGACTGATCTGAGCCAAACATATGTCATATAAAAATCAAAGTGGCTCCTTGTACTTGTTACCTCAGGCTTTCTCATTGCATTGTTTTCATTCTGTTCAGATAATAAAACCATTACTGTTATATTTAATAACATGATGTTTCCTTGTAAATAGCTTATCCTTGTTATTTATGATCTTATCAGGAAGTTTTTTTTGTAATTTTTCAGAGATTGGCTGCTTAACAGGTCCAAAACTAGTGGCTCATCTTCTTGGTTGACTGATGGCCAATGCCATTTAACCCACTTGCTTGAGGTCCAGGCTGTCATGGGAGCACATTCTCACAATGCTTAGGCTCCCAGCACTCCTGGACTGAAAAGCACTCATATGTAATTTCATTAGCATTGTTCAGGGATCCCCACCGCCACCATGGAGGAAGAGGAAAGACCTATAACATCATTGAACTGGCTTCAGGATTTAAAGTTGAATTCCAGCATACACCTAACTAGCCTTAAAACCATCCATTCCTTCTCCTAACACCTGTGCTTACTAATCTGTTTAAGAAAAATATGTATACTTTTCTATTTTCAGGCTGCTCTGATTCGGTCCCATGATCCGGCTCCCCTGTGTCAGCCAGAGCTGCTGCAAGGGAGAGGAGGGAGCCCCAACAATGAATGGGTACTTAGGCCTATGAGTGACGTCCCTATTCCAGGCATTACCAATCTCAGTGCTCTCTCCTCTCCCCTGCAGCCAGTGCTGTCTGACACAAGGGAGATTATATTACTGGACTGGAGAGGCCTAAAATAGTTTAGGTATATCCATCTTTTATACACAGGTTAGTAATAATAGGTGTTAAGAGCGGGAGGGGACAGTTTTATGGCTAACAAACAAAGGGTTGGGGGGGGCACACCCTGAACATGCATTTCTAAAGCTGGTGCTGCTATAAAAAACCAGTATACATATATAACTACAGAGGATAGCACACACATGCAAAAGAAATGACTATCAAATATAAAGGCAATCAAAAAAGAGTAAAAATGGGGATTTAGTCCCACCATATGGCCATATCGTGCTCAAGCCCACCACTACATCAAAGTACCCCATTATCAGTGGGTCCTACACTATGCATAAAATGAAGGATAAATCCAACCTCTCTATACAATTGGAGATACTTACTCCTTACATGGGAGAGATGTGCAACTGCACTGTAAGGGACTCCTCCTATATCTGCTTGCTGGTGGACACTGATAACGAAGTACAGGTATGGGAGGGTGGGGTGCTCAGTTTTAAGGCTAGTTAGGTGTAAGCTGGAATTCTACTTTAAGGTATGTATAGGGTTCTGTTTTAGAAAAAAAAAAGTGACTGTGGGGATGGCTTCAGGAAAGAGTTGTGTTTTTTTTTTAAAGCTAGATTTTTTTGAAATGCCTCCATAAACATCCTTTGGTTGTGTTATTAGGGTTAATTTACCAAAGGCATGAAATGTGTTCACTTTATGAAGGGAAGTTCCATTTTGCATGGTAATTCTCAGAGTTTAATGAATCCGGTGAAATTTCACTATGCAAAGAATACCCAAAAACGTGCAAGGGAAATAAAAAAAGTAGTGTATTTTGCTTACACATGATTGGATGATGGAAGTCAACAGAGCTGTGTCTCATTTACTAAGCTCTGGGGAATTTCCTTAAAAAATGTATTATCCCTATTGTCTCACTGGTTTTCTCAGAGGCCTGTTGTGAGATACAAGTCCTACAAGACACAATCTACAGTATTTCACAAAAGTGAGTACACCCCTAACATTTTTGTAAATATTTGTTATATCTTTTCATGTGACAACAATGAAGAAATTACACTTTGCTGCAATGTAAAGTAGTCAGTGTACAGCTTGTATAACAGTGTAAATTTGCTGTCCCCTCAAAATAACTCAACACACAACCACTGGCAATAAAAATGAGTACACCCATAAGTTAAAATGTCCAATATGGGCCAAAAGTGTCAATATTTTATGTGGCCACCATTATTTTCCAGCACTTCCTTAACCCTCTTGGGCATGGAGTATACTAAAGCTTCACAGGTTTCCACTGGATTCCTAGAGACTTTGCGCTCCTTTACCTTACATTTGGGGATGCCCCACAGATGCTCAATAAGGTTTAGGTCTGGAGACATGCTTGGCCAGTCATCACCTTTACCCTCAGCTTCTTTAGCAAGACAATGGTCATCTTGGAGGTGTGTTTGGGGTTGTTATCATGTTGGAATACTGCCCTGCGGCCCAGTCTCCGAAGGGAGGGGATCATGCTCTGCTTTGGTATGTCACAATCTATTTTGGCATTCATGGTTCCCTCAATGAACTGCTCCCACCACCATGCTTGACTGTAGGCAAGACACACTTGTCTTTGTACTTCTCACCTGGTTGCTGCCACACATACTTGACACCATCTGAACCATATGAGTTTATCTTGGTCTCATCAGGCCACAGGACATGGTTCCAGTAATCCATGTCCTTAGACTGCTTGTCTTCAGCAAACTGTTGGTGGGCTTTCTTGTGCATCACCTTTAGAAGAGGCTTCCTTCTGGGACAACAGCCATGCAGACCAGTTTAATGCAGTGTGCGACATATGGTCTGAGCATGATGCTCAACTACACTGCAAAGTGCATGAGCATCATGGGAAATATAGTTCCAAAACATCTGGGGTGCCAAGGTTCGTCATCACTGGTCTGAGCCATCTTTATGTAGAGCAACAATTCTTTTTTTCAGATCCTCAGAGAGTTCTTTGCCATGAGATGCTGAGCTTCCAGTGACCAGGAGGAGAGAGTGAGAGCGATAACACCAAATTTAACACACCTGCTCCCAATTTACACCTGAGACCTCGGAGCACTAATGAGTTACATGACACCAGGGAGGGAAAATGGCTAATTGGGGCCAATTTGGACATTTTACTTAGGGGTGTACTCATTTTTGGTGCCAGCAGTTTAGACATTAATGGCTGTGTGTTGAGTTATTTTGAGGGGACAGCAAATTTACACTGTTATACAAGCTGTACACTCACTACTTTACATTGTAGCAAAGTGTGATTTCTTCAGTGTTGTCACATGAAAAGATATAATAAAATATTTACAAAAATGTGAGGGTTTTACTCACTTTTGTGAGAAACCTGTATGTCTACTAAGAATGGGATGCAGATGCTTCAGGTTTCCTCAGAAGACTGAGAGTCATTTAGGGGAGTTTAACAAAAGAAGCCCCCCACATCCATTCAGGAATCAGGAGTCTGGAAAAGACATAGTAAAACAAATAGCTATTTCTGAAGAAAACGGTAGGGATTAGGAACAAAATTTGCAAAATTCTTGCAATGTATATAGAGCACCCAAAGGTTTTTTACTCAATAAAAGTAGAGTAAAACTTTTAAATAAATATAGGAAATATGCAAATGTGAGTTGTAAATTTCATCCAAATTGTAGACATATAATCATGTGTATCTATATTAAAACCAACTATTCCTACAGTTTTACAATAAATTCTTTTGAGCTACTAAGACATTTTGCACAGTTGATACATCATTTTGCCAGGTAAGGTGGTCAGCCTGATATTCTGTGATTTATTTCAACAGTCTCAAGCCTACATACTCATACTTTTTGTTGGAATACAATATGCACATTTTTAGAAGCTAATTAAAGTTATAGGGAAAGAGTTTATATATAATAATATTACACATATAACAATGCTCTATTTCAAAGGGTTATATTATTGTAGCAAAAAAAAATGTTAGGTTAAATATTTTCCTATTAGCACATTTACTGGCAGCAAGCGCTAATGTGGAAAGTGTCACCCTGAGACAGATCTTTAAAGTGAGTTTAATTTGTTCCAGTCCTCCACTGCCTCTTAATATTATTCAGTGATGGGTGATCAACGCCTTGATTTTCTATGGAAATATTTAAATTGACACATTCCGTTTCTGTCTTTTCATCTTCTGCCCACAGATGAAGTGGGAGGGCTGGAAGATGAAAAAGAAAAAAAAATGAATGTGAGGCAATCATTATTTATTACACAAAAAAAACTATACCTAGAACATAAATGCAATAACATAAAAATACCCTGTACTTATATCAAAAGAACAAATATAATATCAACAGGTATTTCATATTTAGCCAAAAAGTAATTCTAAGGTGTATGAGCTGTTTACAAGTGAATGTTAGTAAGAAGGATCTTTATTTTGAATAGCCAATTAAGTGCTAGCAAAATAAAATGTATTTTAAATTAACTAACAATTGATTGCCATTTTTAAGTGAACATAGCCTCCCCTTTTTAACTAACATTAATTTTACGAAGTGAGCATTCAATTTGCTAAGTGAATAGCCTTTATACCTTTACCAAATAAACCTAAATCTGTTTGATTTTTTGAAGGAATAAAAACAATTCACCACTAAAAGTTAATGTCCACTGAACATAATGACTTAGATTAAACTGTTTTCACTTTGGATGCCCAATCATGTGCTAGCAAAAAATCGAGTTATTTTCCATTCATATCACATGTAATTGGGTATTTAAAGTAAACACACCTTCACCTTAATTACTAACATTAACTTTAAGAAAATTTCTACTTCTTTCCCTTGTTGCTCTGTTTCATGTCAATGTACTGTAGCTAACTGTTCATCTTTACATATATTTAGAAAACTCCAAGTTAGAAAAATGCAACCTATGAACCCAACAAAATGAAAAAATAATTTACGTTTTTGTCTAAATTGTGAGTTCCCCTTTTTTATAATTGCAGCCAAGTCAACAACATATGTGGACAAATGATTTAAAAGTCCATAAAGCCAAATCCAGGAATTTAAATAGATGGTTAATCACCTGAATAAGCTTTAAAATAAATAACGAGCAAAACTGTTAAAACTGGAGAGTGCCAATTTTAAATGAGATAATTAATTGAAAACAGCCTCATCTTTTTCCTAAATCTTTTCCTAAGGTTGAAGTGTAACCCCAGCGTAGTTGACAGAAAAAATCTAGAAATTGAAGAAACTGACGTGTGCCTTGCCAAAATGACTGCTAGGTGGGAAGGTCAGCCTTCGTTGCCGCTGTCTGAGCAGTCATAGTGATATCATTAGAAAGTGAAGCGATCATCTGCATCTCTTTAGGTGTGAGAAAGACAGAAAGTAGCAAAAATTAAAACTATTGCAGGGGTTGCCTGGCGTTTGACTTCAAGCTCTATACAGAAGAAAAGCAGTGAACAAATCACATGAACAGAAATGGGAATTATTATTCCCATCATTATAATGGGGATTAGAATTATACTGTACAAATCTATACAAGGATGACATTTCTTCTGTTATTATGGGATTGTACACCCCATTAACACCCATCATACCATAGGAACATACCTAAAATATAAAATAAACTTACAACAAGGATTGTGGAAAAGTTTAGGCCGCGGCCACTTTGTTGAGTTTAAAACAATTTTAGTTATGAAATGAGCTTTAACTTTTAATACCAAACAGAATCACTGTTAACCATTAACAGAAAAACATGCTTAGTCACTAAGACTCAAGCAGCAATATCTTGTACCAACCAAATAACAGTTTACCAACCAATGTCCACCCACAAAGTGGGCAACATTACCCAAAAGCCAGGTTACCAACATGGCCCCACCCCACAGCCGCGGCCTAAACAAAATCACTCTTTACAATCCAGCATTGAAAATGCAATTACCAATATTGGAGAAAATGTACCAAAACCATACCTCCAAAACTTTTGAAATTTTTAAAGAGGGACACCCTTTTACACAGTAAGTAGCAAAGGACATGTCCCTGATTAAAGGGACCTCAAAGATCTAATATGCAGAAAATAGATGGCTAAACAACACAAGTGCTTTTTTCTTACCTCCACTATAATGGCCCTCCAAAATAACAAATGCAGTAATCTAGAGGCTGGAAAAAAGTTTTGTGCAGCATAACACCTTTGGCAGTAAAATTGTACATTTTGTATAGAGATGTACACATCAGACCAAAATGAGGGACAACTGAAACTGCATGAGAAACAGAGGGATTTGATCCCAAAGGAGTGACAGTTGGGCTCTATGCCAAACGCTGCTAGATCTCTGATGAATCTCTCCAGTTTACAACAGGGAAAAATTAAGTCACTAATAAAGATGATACAGGAAATCAGTATATCAATCAATTCACATTTTATGGTAACTTTACCATGAACTGAAGCCCAGGCCTAGAAAACCATGAATTGGAGACAGAACAGTTCCCTTTTTATTTAAAGGATCAAATATTTTGAATCCACCTAAATCATTCCCTTCTGGGTGAACAACAAGTTTATCCAACACAGCTCACACTTGCAAATAGGGAATATGAGCATCCAGCTATTCCAAATACATACCCCATATACCCTGCAAGAGAGCTGGAATTTTAACAGGAGGAAAAATAAAATCCTCTGCATCAGAAAACATATGAATGTCAACTATTCATACTATAAATTTTTTTAAATATTATTATTATAAAAGGTGGCACGTAATACATGCAAAGAGCAGGCTAGCCATAAAGAGCAGGGCGCCCATCTACATCCTGATGCACTCCCTATGTAGCAGCTGCATATCCTGAACCATCAACATCTTTTACGAACAGATTTAAATTATGATTCTGATAAAGGAAAGCTATTCACATAGAACAGAAAAAGAAAGGAAAGCCTTGCGAATAGTGAAAATTGCTAAATCAGCTTTATTGGGCAATGCGAATGTCCTAATGCATGAAGTGATAACTGCCTATCTTTGTCTTGCTAATCTGATTCTGAATACACTTCTGTCTAGCAAGTTAACAACTTACCTCAACTAACCACCAGACTGAACGGAGAGGGAGAGCAGTTCTAAAGTATTTTATATGCAGAAGAACAGATTTATTCCATAGCAGTACCGAAATTACATGTTACAATGTTGAATACAAATTGTGACCCGTTAGCAGCATATAAACATAGCTTCTAATGTCCGTTTTGGAACTTCTTATCAAAAGCGGAAATTATTTGCAAAGTCATTGTGTCTCAAACTCCTACTAACAGTTTTGATGAAGGAGTGTGGAAACAACCACTTTGATACATATCATACAAAGGCCAAAAGAGTTCTGAAGAGTCCTCAAAGGAGAAGAAACCAGTGGCATAAAGAATGCAGGTTGTTTCAGCAAGGGAATTGAATATCATATTGCATATAACTGCAAGAAAAAAACTAGTGTTAAGGAATTTGTAGGCCTTTGCTCACTGCTGGGGTAACTGGTGACCTGAAACACTGGAAACAAGGCAAAACAAAGCATTGGCTATTAAATTGTGGTTGCTGATAAGTAGGTGTTCTTCAGCACTACCGTGGCCCTGTGAACTGTCCAGCCCACCTGACACTCTAGGTGCAGACATAGTGTATACACCATTAAGGAACACACTGACACAGTATACATGAGCTTTAATGTTTACTCAATGAATAAGCAAATGATATTATGACAGTCAGCTAAACCCAGCATAAACTATCAGAGTTCAGCAGGACTGACATAGAAAAACAACAGATAAACAGGATGTTATTATATCAAGGAACAGTATTCAATGTAATATTCTATAGGTATATGGATGTTCTTTACTGTAATACAGCAGTACTCAAGCTAAAGGAGAACTCTGAGCTAACCTACACTGTCAGTATTATAAATAAATATAGCAATATAACTAGAACATGTCCCCTTTAAGCGCAACTATACAGTAGTGTCCCTACCCCTTAGCAAGGCCTTGCTAATGTTCTTCACTGGCAGTTGGAGCTCATAAAAGACAATTCCCACTGTGGTTTAATATAGCAAGATGCTAACTTGTAATCCTAAGTGGTTTGATATCTGCTTCACTGGTTGTGTTCTGGGTAAAGTGAAGGTGTTTACTTGCAGTTTGGATCAAAGACATGCGCCCTCTCACCAACTCTGATGTCCGTCTGTGTGGGCCCTTTGGAACAGGCGATGTGGTCTCTCATGCTCCGGCGACTGGAAACTTGCTGCACTCTGCTGCCTCAGGATATTCAGCCGACCTCCGCTTTCTCTCTCAGCGACACTGCAGTGACATCCGCAGTGTAGTGATAGGCATCCGCCCCGCTGAGTTCTGAAAAGAGGTCTGGCCTTGTGCAGTAGGCCTCAATCTGCTGTCACACACGCACTTAGCAGGCTGATGTACACGCGGTGGGTCCCAGGAGCAAGAGAGTTTCCGATCTGTGCAGCAGATAGTTTTACAACCCCTCCCACGATGCACCACTCCCCCTTTGCTTCCTGGGAATATAGTTTCCTGAGCAATCCAAGCTTACAATCAGCACACTGTAAAAGACTACAGCTCCCACAATGCCAATCTTCCAGTTCCTGCAAGATGACGATCCCATCTAAGTCTTGCATTAAAGCGGAACAAGACCGATTCTAACCAACAAAGATAAGTCTGCACACATAAACATGGTAGTCTGGACCCGGCTACAAAATGTTTTGCTACCCTGAAAATCTCTTACTTTAACCTAAATATAAAATAAAGACCAATAAGGACCAGATATCCTAGACAGTGATTTGCATAAAAAAGCTATTCTAACATTCATCATTAGGAGGCTCTGGAGGCTGGACTGCTGGTTCCAAAGTGCCACAGCCACAACAACAAGGAAGAGCCCAAGTGAACAATATTCTTAGGGATACCATGTAAGCACAATAATCTGGTCAAAATGCTGAACACTATTTGCCAGAGCGGAAATGACCACATTCAATAGAATCTGTTGCATCTGTAGACAACTGGAAAATGCTCATCTAAAACAAATTCTGACCTGCCACATAGAGATAACATTTTAAGTTGAAATACTCTTTTACCTTCTAAAATAACCAACATGCCAATAAGGCAATTAAAGGCCTGAGATAAGAAGCACCCAGCCCACTAGTAAAATTCTGCTCACAGGCATAATGTGTGATACAAACACCAAAAACCAAAGAACAACTGGATCACATAAACCCATATACTTGTTTCTGATAAGGTGGTTCTGAAAAGATACCGAATCTCGATTATCGAATCCATACCGAAAAATCTTCCTCCAGCAGAAAGGTTTGTGCTCGAGAATCCTATTGGATATATCGCCTGGACTCCCTGACACCGGGGGGCTTAAACTAAGAAATTGAGGTGAACCCACTACTTTAAAACTACTACCGATTATCCTAAATATAGCAATACTTCATATCCTGCATTATTTCTCCAGAATACTTCATATTCTGCTTTTTCCCCTACCTTGAAATACTACCACCCTCATCTCAATTAACTACGAGAAGCCCCTCTCCATCATGGACTTATCTCATTCCTAGCTTTACGTGCCTATACATATGATTATATATGCATTATCTCTTATTTTTTCTAGGTTAAATATTATCAATTTTTTCATAATTTTTTTTTTCTTTACCTCTAATTTCATTTTTATTATTTCTATTTTTATTTTCATTTTTATTATTGTTTTTTTAATTTAATTTAATTTATTTATTTCAAACTTTTTTTTTTTTACAACTGATTGTATACACCGCATCTCCGCAGCAACAGGCCCCCACCCCCCGGAGACTCTCTGTCATATGACTTCCTGTTTCGGCCAGATTACTCATTGTATATACCGCATCTACACAGCAACAGGCCCCCACCCCCGGAGACTTTCTGTCATATGACTTCCTGTTCTGACCTGATGACTCATTGTATATATCGCATCTCCACAGCAACAAGCTCCCGCTCCCTGAGTCCCTCAGCTATAAAACTCCCAGTTAGACACACAAATCAGCATTGCATGAGGAAAGAGCACGCATGCTCCGAACACGAGCACCCCCCTGCCACTATTGGATGTAAGCCTGGATACTGAACGCTGCCAGAAACACAGGAAGTGTCGGACTCCACCGGCACAGCCAGGACCACGGCCGCCACACAGTGTACTTCCCTAACATCCCTGCAGTGTTGCAGATGAACCATCACCATTTGCTAAACAAATATTTCCTCTGTGTGAGTTACTACGTTGTTTTTATGTAATAAATAACCTTTTAATCTACATTGAGGTGGCGCTGCTTTTCTTCTCCTACCCCTGAAAAGATACCGTGCCTTTTGTAGGAGTCTAAAACTCTATCCTGGCATATTCTATAACAACACCAAGGAAAAAAATGGGGAGCAAGGCAGAACTGTGATTCAGCATCCAAAGGGACATGATATCTTACATTACCCATCAAACCGGAAGACCAGGGGATCACTTTCCCCATGCTCACTGGACTCTGGCTTGGAGAACAAACTTCGTAGCAGGCAACAATGTTTTCCAAAGCAGATGTCTGCAGCACTGTAGTAGAAATGTACTGTGATTTACTAAAAGAGAAGTAGAGCCCTGTACTGAATTGAGAGAAGGAGGAGGAGCATTGGAGAATGCAGATCTCTGAAATTCGAAACTTGCGTGGGTGTAAGATGTCCGTCGCTGCTTCGTGTTCTGTCCCATTAGAAAACCTATTGGAACGCATAGCGGCCATGTTGAAATGCGTGGAGCATGCGCAGTAAGTTGTTCTCGTCCAAACGTCACTTCTGTTGCAGAATCTGATAGGTAGCGGCATTCTGATAGAACACCCGCCAAAAGATTTGTCACCAATCCAGTGCTCAGCAGCTGAGGTAAATCTTCCTAACAACAGCAGGCAGCTTGTCACTTGAAACACAAAACAGAAAGAACCAGCAAAGCAGCCATAGAGAGACATGTACCTAACAATCATCATAGCCCTCTATTAAGAGTAACATTTATTTATAAAACAAATGGGTGTTTTGGGTGACAATCCCATGGGGGTCACTTCTCTATTTTATTCTTTTATGGCCAAGACGTTCTCGACCTCTACCAATCACATACCTTTCACCATCACATTTGTGGTCAAAAAGCACCCATCAAGCTGCCTCATTTTTCAGTGTGTTCTTTCTCCTCCTTAGGACTCATACTGGAGACAAACAACTGTCAGAAAAGGAGCTCATCAGAGCACTGATGGTAAGCAAAGATGTCGGAGTTCACCATATGCAGGACATGTACAGCAGTGGTTTAGAAGCTAATTGCCAGCATTTATATCATAGGCAGGATATATGCAGAGCTAAGTAAGAAGATGTGAGGGAGAGATCCTGGGTAGGCAACAGAAGCCCAAATTATAAAATATAGAATAATGGCATACAGAGACTTAGTTATATAACCAGTCCAATATAAGTGACCGTTGAGCAGCTTGTTATTTGACAGTTAAACAGCAGGGTATAGACACAGAAGGAAAATCATATTTCAAGGTCCAGGACAGTTACAAGGAAAGAGAGATACAAACAAGAAGAAAAATCATATAATGCATTGGCATCTTCGCTCAGAATAAAAGGAGTTTTTTCAGCTGTAGCCTTTTCTAGCTTTTTTTTTTAGCAAAACTACACTCCCACAAAAGCTTATGGCTCAAAATGGTTGATAAACGCCAAAAAAACCACGTTTTTCAGCATTTCTTGGCGTTTTTCAGCTTTTATCAGAGTTAGAACGTTTTTACAGCGGAAAAACTCGCCTCAAAACCCACTAGTTCTGGGATTTTTTCCAGCCAGAAAATACCCCTGTCAAAAACTGCTGATACCAGCCTATGTGTGCATCGACACAGGATAACATTCTGGGGAGTTTACCGGCTGCAGAAAAAAACGTCTGACGCCAAAAACAGCAACTTTAAAAACATCCAGTATGCATGAGGCCTTAGACTTATAAAAGCTGCAACCCTATATACCAAAGAGTATTTGTAATAATCCGTTTTTATTGCATTTACTCACTATAATAGTCTCAAATTGTAGATTGCGTGACTTCAGTTTCAAGAAATCACACAGAACCAATTGATACTGCACCATTGAGTCAGGGCAGTGCTTCAGGCCATGCAGTCACAATTTACCAGCCTCAGTGTACATTATCTCTCTGTCAGGGGGATCATGTGTGCAGCCATGCACCAAGACATGCAGGTGCGCATAACACAGGAGTACAATTAAGGCCCGTTTCACACTGGTGTGACATACACTCCGATTTTGGGAGCACATGTCGTATGATGTTTACAAATTAATGCTTCCCTATGACAGCCATCTTAACTGGTCAAACAAAAGTTGATCCAACTTTGAAAAAGGTTCCTGCACTACTTTCGTCTGACTTGAAGTTGGATCAAAGTCGGATCCTTGTCCTAACGATCCAACTTGTGACATCCGACATGGTGATTACAGCAGCAGGAAAAGGAATTTACGTCACGCTGGGATTGTTTTGATTGGTCAAAGGACAAGTCAGACTATCTCTAAAGTCGAGGCCAAATCGAATCCTGTTCATTCAAGTCGAATGGAAGTAGGACCGATGTCGCAGGGCAAAGTCGGATCGACAGTGATACAACAGACGTTTGGTACCAGTGTAACCCAGCCTTAAGGCTAAGGTACAATTTAAAATCAAGGCACCTGTGCGGGGCTCTGCCCATCTGTGATTCACTGATAATGGGTGCAATACTCTTAAGGCAGCTAAGAAAAAAAAATATAAATGCACAATTTGTTACCTGCAATAATATGTGCATTTTAAAAAAAAAAAGTGAGACTTTAATTTTGGTCTCCTGTGGCCCAGAGTCAGCTGATAGCAGGGTATTGTTGCTATCAGCTGATGGGACAGATTTTTTTTTTTAAATCCCATCCTTCTCCTTTTATGTGCATGTCATGGCAATTTAAAAAAAAACTTATGGCATACATTTCTGAAATACATAAACATTTTACCATGTTTTATCCTGTTTTAACCACCTGCCGACCTGCCACAGTACATATATTGCGATGGGGTGGCACGTGTAGGCACAATCACGTACATTTGTCATGTGCCTGCTCCAGGTTTAGGAGTATGCTGCTCCCCCATGACTGCTGTTTCCACCGGACACAGTGAATTGATGATCCCGGTACTTTGGGCCTAGTGATCGCTATGCAGTCACGTAATCAAAATGTCAACAAAGCTGTTATGAGTGAATTAATTCATAACAGCTGTATTTCCCATGCTGTGATTGGCCCACAGCTATCACATTGTATCTGGGCCGATCACAGAACCCTGTACCATGTGATTAGCTGTAGCCAATCACAAATCACTAGGGTCATGAATAGCTAACCCATTCATGACAGTTGAAAACTTTGGTGTTACAATTGGTTTCATTGTAACAGCAAACAAAGTGTGAAAAAAGAAAATCCCTGATCAGTCCCCAGAGTATTACTCATTACTACAGTGTTACTATGGTAATGAAAGTATGTTAAAAAAAAAAAAAAGTAGAACATTTAAAATTTTTATATATTTATTTAAAAAATATAAAAATATGTTTAGTAAAATACATTTTTTTTTTTACATTAACATACTGTCACCAGTCAGTGTCCCTGATCACCTCCACAGCCGTCATATGATGACGCTGTACTGCACTGGTGTAAAAAAAAAAAAAAAAAAATACTTTTTATTCAATTTTAACATTTAAAACAAAATTGTGGCAAAAAAACTTACAACTTAAAAAAACTCACCATGCCTCCTACTAAATGCTGAGAAGCTAAATGAGATAGGCTGTGAGTACATCAGAATTTATCAATTTTCAAAGATATATACCATATATATAGTATGTAGACGCTATGACTTTCACACTATCCAATTAATATATACCTATTGGGATTTTCTTTACCAAAGATATGTAGCAGAATACATTTAGGTCTAAATGTTTGACACATTTTGATTTTATAGAATATGTTTTATGACAGAAAGTGGAAAATATTAGGGTTTTTTTTTTAATTTTCTCTTTTTTTGTTTATAGCCCAAAATATAAAAAAACACAGTGGTGATCAAAGACCACCAAAAGAAAGCTCTATTTGTATGAAACAAATTATAAAAATTTCATTTGCACACAGTATTGCATGACCGGGCAATTGTCAGTTAAGGTAGCGCTGTGCTAAATAGCAAAAAATGCCCTTTTTGAGGTCAAGTGTTTAAAGACCTTGCAAGTAGACAAAAATACCTGGTGACCTGCCAAAAACGCACCCAGCTTGAGTCCTGTTGTGGGCTGATAGCGCACATCATTTTTGTGAACTATTAACTTTGCCCAGTTGTCCTTTGGTAGACAATTCAAACCCTCCCACCCTCCTATTCTATACAACATAGGCACATAATCATTCTGTAGCCCAAGATAAGAACTAAGAATTAGCTTGTGTCTGTTTTGAAACTATGTTCTGAACCCCCAAATCAGCTGTCAATCCTGGTCCAACAAGCTGCAGGTAGGGGATTCCCTGTCCCACAGCTGATGCATACAAATAGGCGGGGGATACCTATGACATCATTGAGCTAATACAGCAACATGGCCAGATGTCATGAGCATCTCTGTCCCTTCGTATATGTCACATGCATGATGAAGAGGTCCTGCGTGGCTCCGAAACATTGCACTGTTCTCTGTGATGTGATTGTCTTCAACAAAGATTTTGGACATGATTTGATGATCTATAGTGTGCTGGTGAATATGTGCATGTGACCGTAGGGTGTGGAATCCTCCAACTGCAGCTGACTGGACCAGGAATGACAATTGACTTCTGGGTTTGTATTTAAACCCAGTTCTGAACAAATGCAAGCTCATCTCCAATAAGAACCAGGAAGGGTTCTTCTTGAGATAACACAGGAAGTGTGCATAGGTCAGCTCTGAGTTTCTGACATGATCAAGGCGTATTTTTGCACTTATCAAACAGATATCATAAAACACTTTTGATGGTATATTTAACAGACCAAATTGTACCAAACAAAAGATGTTCATCGGTAGGGTTTACCTACATGTTATTAACTATTTTTTCATTTTGATCTAGTTGACATTTCATATGGGACATAAGATGAAATGTATATCTATGTAACAGATGAGTAAACTTTATTTTGGCTTTTTATTAACAGCCCACTATACTATAGCGTTAACCTGTGATTACATTAAATACCAAATGATCTTGGGAGAAAAAGGAAAAAAAATACAACTTTTTTGGGCACTGAATGAACACAGCTTCACCCTATTTACTAACATTCAATTGCCATTCAGTTTGCTAGGTGAAAAGCCGCTATTCGTTTAGTAAATCAACCCCGCTGTATATTAGAGGTTATTAAAACAGACTTAAAGAAGATCTAATCCCAATCACTAAAATCTCATATAAGCTTTAATATGTAAATGTAATTTCCAAAGTCATTTTCATTCTTTTTAAATCTGTGGCTTATTTTAAAATAATACCTGTTAATCCTTTCTTGAAGGTCATTGTGCTGGCACTTCCTGTAATGAGGTGATAATAGTCTTTCAGTTGTGCTCTTGTGTTCAGTGCTGAGACAAGGTCCTCTGGCACCTTAGACAAGGATGCCAAAGTGAACCCTCCTCCTCTTTAATTTGCAGCCACAAAATGTTTGCGATTTGTCCCTTTTATAAAGATGCTAGAGTCGCTAGAGTCATACTTCCGTTGCAAAACATTTTTTTAATTTACAACACTAACGCAAACAAATTTCAAAATCTAAGATACAGTGATTAAACAAAAAAATTAGGAAAAAAAATTAAGGGATGATAGGAATGAAGGAATTATTAAAAACTATTTACGGTTTAGGGTAAATAATGGCTAAAATGTTGTTGTTGACACATAAAAATAATTGATGAATGCAAGCTAAAATAGTAGTGTAGCACAACCCTAGAGGAGCTTCTTGGTTTAATTGGTCCTCTGTGCTGTCATGACTCCTTAAACTGCTCAGTCCCCACTAACACACCTAGTATAGATTGAAGGCCGCTCACACCTGTGTTACTTAAGCATTAGTATGCTATCACTCTACAACAGTGCACGGAAAATAGGTCAAAAGCAACTGGTTGGTAGATTAAATTGATGTATTATAGCAAGGCAGTTAAACAATGTATGAATCGATAAACAGGCAACTAACAAGGTTTAAATATGCTGCACTAGATAATGTGAACACTGAACTATAAGGTGGCAAATAACTAAACGGTAGTGATGCTAATCCAATTTATGACTAGTGCAAATAGGGCTAAGATGATCGGAATTAACTAACCCAAAAATAAATGTCCTTGTGTGCACACTATATACTAATACAATCCCAGTTGTGAGTGAGCACGGAAAATGGCTGCAGAGTAACTGACGCCTAATTGTCAACATTAGCCAGTTATCGTTGAGGCCCTTCTGTAAGGTGGTGCACATGAAGCCGTCTCTTTAATGTTGTCCCCAATAGATGGGTGATGGGCTGTTAGGTAAGGATCAGTCTTTATTGGCATTAACTGTATGCAGAAGGGATTCAATTTAGCAGTTCCGCTCACCACTCCTGAAGTGTAGCAAGTCTGGCCCCATGTGCTTTGGCGGTCAGTTGTGCCTGAATCATCAGTCTTTAGGACCACACCCTTGCAAGGCCCAATCCCAGCATTAGACCCTCCCCGGCTCTCTCAGGATCAGTCCCTCTGAAGGGGAGCACAGACAGGTAGGAATGGCAGGTCAGTTCCCCACAGTCCACATCACTAGAGGATCTCAGTAGCTCAGTTCTCAGCCTTTATATACACCACACACAGCTCCAGCCCGCATTAGGCTCTCTCCCAGAATAGGCATGCATGTCCCTGCCTGTATTGCCGTTCTGACAGCCATAGTCCCAATTTGCCAAGCGACATTGAAATGGTATCTTTTACCATATACACCACCAGGAAGCCTGTCCTGAGCAATGATGTGCAGCCAACTGCTGGAGTGCTTGCGTGTAGAAGGGAAGTGGCTTCACAGAGCCTGGATGAAATCTGCCATTATATGATACAACAAAAGTAAAAAAAATATTTTATGAAAAAATACAACTGTTTATTATTCACTATGCTAGCAGATAAAAGATGTAAGATTGTAAATAGTTTCCTTCCTGCCACCCGCCCCATCGCATACAAAGCAGGAGGAACCACTGAGAGCGGTGGATGACCAAGACCCAACCAGATGTGTCATCTTTTCCAAGGAACTTCAGGGGACGATTTCTCATGAGTGTGCACAAGCAGCAGGAGAGGTAGGTATTTACACTGTTATTGCCACAGTAAATCCACTTCACTGATTTTTAAATGGACCCTACCTATATGCACACATTATATTTTCATCTACTTTCCTTTGCAGATGCAGTATTAAACCTGACACTTTTAGATAAGCATAATTGAAAATTTTCATTTCCATGAAATTCTGCTGAAATTCTAAAGATTTTTGCAAAATTTCCTCAAATGTATCTTTGTCAATAAAGCAGAAACATTAAAGTGTAAATTAAGGGTGCAATGTTTTTTTTGGCTCCTGAGGGCTACAGAAGCTCTGTTCAAGTACACTGGACCTGTTCCAGTTCCAAATTGACAATACATATTCACAAGAAAAGGAAAAAAATATACACAAATTAAAAAAAAAAAAAAAAAAAAACTAAATGAAATAAAACTACCCTAAAAACACATAAATATCCTTAAACTAAAGAATAACAAATGGCTAGATAATTTTCTTTTTCAAGCAAATCATCATTCTGTCTGACAACACAGATTTGTAAGACCAAAAAAAGGAAGCATTAATCCATTATTGGATCTGAACATTTTTTCTTGATTCAAACCTACTTAGCTATAATATGTGGAGCAGCACACAAGATTCAAATCCCAGCATGTGTGGTTGAGTGTTTTGTTTACAGTAGCCCCTTTTCTGGACTAATGTTGTGGCTATATTATGTGACCATTTTAGATTTTTCTTAGTCCTTCTTTTAAGATCATCTACTGTAATCTTTCATTTTCAATTTTTTTTTAGAATACATTTTAATGATATAATTCATGTATTTACCAGTTGACAGTTGACAGGTGACTGTCATATGACAGTCACAGAAAATGTATTACCGAGACCCTGTCATCTTAAAAATGTGCAGGTAAAAGCACAAACAAAGTATTTTGAATGCTAACCTAGATTATTTTTCATTTCATTAAACAATTTTACAATTGAACAAGTGCCTCTGCACTTGTTAGGGAATTGAGACTCCAGAAAGTATCCATAAGCTAGCACAACCACACCCTTTTATGCATGTCATAGCACTCTCCTCATCTGGGAGTGTATGAACCAAGAAAAAAAAGCGCTTAGGGTCAGGCTTGTAAAGAGATAAAAAATATTCAAAGTACCACGGATCAATGTGAGAATTCCACACTTTGCACCAAGTTGTATGGTAAAACTGAAGTCTTTATTTGCCACAGATTGACATATAAAACACTGAAATGCTTTAAAACAAGGCTGTGCAATGCTGATGCACCGACTAGATGGAAAGACAATACACTTTGGCTGCACCTGCCTACTTGCCCAACAGATGAAGGTGTCAACGGGGAGGTGATCATATGCCACAGCTTAAGCTGGAGCTCCGTGCATGGGGCCACTGGATCTTCCTGAGAATATGGATGGCAATGCGGCAGGTGAAGAGGCCGGTTGAGGGTGGTGCAGCGGCGTCCGGAGACCATGGATAGGGGCCAGATGACAGATTCTGTGGGGAGGTGGCCGGTGATGATGTCACTCAATGTGCTGGGAAGACAAGCCTAAGCCCCTGGAGTTGTGCAGTCGGTCGAAGGCAAGCCAACACTGAATGGTCCCGTCACCATGACGACATGTTTTGTGTGCCTGCGCCTTGTCAAGTCATGTGACGGGATGGGCCATCCAGACATTATATAGCAGAAAGGGGAGAGGAACAGCTGGGAAAACACCCAGGAGGGGGGGATGCGGATATACTTAGTGTACATCTGCCGTGAACACCTTCATCTGCAACACAGAAGATGTTTAGCCAATAAGAAATACACCAGCCAACTCAAAATAAAGAAACAGTTTAAGATATATAGAAAACAACAATGCAGATTACAAACTAAATATAAGGAGGCAGTTTAAGATCTATAAAAACAACAATTCAGATTGTGTATCTTTAAGGTTATTTGGTGATGGTTCGTATCAGTTGTAAATTATACAAAAGAACATATAAAAAGGAGAACAATAACGATAATACCAATGGTAATAAATGTAGTCACATAATACCATAGTTATCATAAAACTTTAATTAAAATAAAAAAATAGGCTTCAAGGGCTACTGGCCCCCACTAGTCTTTCTTCCCTCTCCCCTGTAGTTGGTATATACAAGGGACCAATAAACGAACAGAAAAGAGCATATATAAAATTATGCATTTCTATTTCTTCATTCAACCCATTGGTGGACAACTTAAAAATCAAAAAAGCTTCACACTTGCAAAGTAAGGCGAACTTCTCATTCTCTGTCAATGTCTTATTAAAAATAAACTAGGTCGTCATAACTTCCAAACTCTTAAAGTCCCTATTATGATGTAGCAGAAAGTGTCGGGGGACACGGTATGTTTATCGCACCTGCCTTTTATAAGCTTCCTGTGTTCACCTACCCGTTTACGAAGGGTACGCATGGTACGGCCAACATAGAGAAGGTTGCAAGGGCATCAAAGCAAGTAAATCACATAATCCCAAGAACGGGTGATGAACTGTCTTAGATAGAAAATCCAGCCATTACTGTCAGTGAGATCAGACCTGCCATGAGGAATAGATTGGCAGGTAAGGCAGCCTCTCTTTGAGTCTCAAAAATCCCTTTTCCGTGCTCGAAATAGGAGCGAATATTTAAAGTATGTTGTTTCTTGTTACTACATTTTAATTTGCTTTGTGCTATGGTGCTTTTGATAGTTTTGGCCTTTCAAAAGTGACTTGGGGGGTCTTAGGTAATGTATCGGCCAGTTTTGGATTAAATTGCAAGATACTCAAATGTTTGTGAATTATCTTGATCATTTTTTGGTACTTATCATAATAGCTGGTAACAAACTATAATATACTAACATACTTTCCTATCTTCATCTTCCTTCAGAACTCTATTGGAAGAAGGGGAGGGGGGGATTCAAATTTAAGAATTGCTTCATTCATTAGCATCCCAGGAAAACCCTCCTCTAGAAGCTTGTTTACCAGTATTTGGCCCTGCTCTACATAATCCTCTCTTTTTGTACAGTTCCGGCGTAACCTCTGGAACCTCCGGGGATATTATTGCGCTATGGAGGGGGATGACAACTGGAGTGGTGTAAGTATGAATTCCCACTAGTAGGTTTGCAATGGTTCTTGAAGATGATCTTACCATCCTCATGTGTCAGCAATAAGTTAAAAAAAATCAATCCGTATGGGTCAATGACGTGTGTGAACTGCAAGCCAAGGGTGTTTTTATTGCAATAGGATACAAAGGAGGAAAAATGTTCCAGTGCCATTCCAAATTAGCAGGACATCGTCAATGTACCTGCCATAGTATATAATGTACTGGGCGAAGGGGTTGTGATGCCAAATGTAGTGTTCCTCCCAGTATCCCATTGAAATATTGGCATAGCAGGGAGCGAAATTAGCTCCCAGAGCAGCGCCTGCCTTGTAATTTAATGTAGAATTTATCCAAAAAGGTGAAATAGTTGTGCTAGAGACAAAGCTCTGTGCCCTCAATTAGAAATTGTGCTTGTCGAGAGTTCCCTGTGAGATCCTTGTAAAGGAAATATTGTAAGGCTCTCAAACCTACACTGTGAGGAATAGATGTGTAAAGAGAGCGCACATCTAAAGAGGCCCACAGATGTTTTTTGAAAGCCTGGTCATAAAGGGGGCAAATCCTTCCGGTCCAGAACTGGTTAAGGTAGTCGTCTCTATTTTGAATAACTATACTGCCTATTTTGTCCGCCTGTTTGATAATGATATTAGCATTGGACTCTATCTCTTTTAAGACTTTATACTCTGCAGATGATAGATTTTTTGGCCTAGTGTTGCTATATTCTTTACAGTCATGAGATCTTGATAGACTGCCAGAGAGAAAGTCTCAATGAACGGGCCTTTGGACTTGATCGGAAAAAAACAAGGATTTTGGTCTAAGACCTGTGTGTTTAATATCAGGGTCCACATACCAGTCCATAGGCTGGGTTTCAGTGTGACCCTCTTACCAAAGATCTCCTGGTATATGCACTATCTCTGAGTCATATTCCTGTGTCCCTAGTTTGTCTAATTCAATAGTGGGGCTATTTTTCAAACCATCCATATTGGGCTGAGGATTGTATATACCAGAAGGTTGAGCAAAATGAAGTTTAATCGTTAACATATGAATAAATCTTTGCAAATCCTTGAAAAGCCCAAACAGATTTGGACCTTGTGAGGGGACAAAGCTCAGGCCTTTTTTAAAGAGGGACATTTATACTCTATTGAGGCTGTATGTGGATAAATTGAAATTTTTATTGTACTATTGGCATTCTCTAAGTGCTCCCTTTCCTTTCTTTTTTGTTTGGCCTTAACTACTCTTTCTTCTCTTATACCTCTGGTAGTTTTCTTTTTTCTGTTTTCACTTTCACTACACTTTTTGGTGATATGACAAAAAAAGAATTTCTGGGGGGGTTATTGGTGGTAGATGAATTGGTCATAATTGGATTGGGCTGAACACTATACTCCGTGTTGATGGGTAGATGTGAGGCCCCTTTTTTTGCTAAAAAACCCCAAGTCACGAGTGAAAGGACTATATCGGTTAGAGATGAGTAGATTAAATCGCTCTAAAGGGGCCAAGTTGGCTATTTTGGGCAAAGCCCTTGAGACTGGGTGTTGGGAAGAATTAGAGGTGGCTGGAACTGATACCATTGGACTCGTGTTGAGATCTCTGGAAGTCCTTGGACTGGGACTGTCAATTAGCGGAGACATGGATGAGGTTGTCGTTGGAAGTGTGCTATTTTCTAATGATTCAGGTTTCTCATAAGCCTGTTTATGATGTACCTGGACAAGAGTGCCATTTTGGGATGATCAAAGCCTATCATTTATGTTATATTGTTTGGATGGAAACCATTTGTTTTTCTTATTGTTCTTGTACATATTGGGGTTCCTAGGGACCATTAGGATGGATATTATCTTGAGGATTCTTTGAAAGGAATATTTTGTTTTCTATTAAAAACCTCTCCCCATTTTGTAATCCTCAATATCTCTTTCCATTTTTTAATTTTTTTTTAAGACAATTTTATCCTCAATTTTTTTGAGATGATTAGTGAACACTTCTTGCCATCTTGGATATAAGCAAGAACTGTTGTATCTTACTACCTTTTTTATTAGTTTGATCCCAAGTGTGTGCTAAATCAAGTTTTCTATTCCTCTGCTGTACAATAAGTTTAATCCATTTGGATGTACAAAATTCTGCCAGCAGTTCCCAGTCTTTTTTGAGGTCTGGGTCCAAAAAAATCACAATGTTTTTGATTCGCAGACCTTTTGGTGTAATACCCAACTCGAAGTATTTTTCTAAAAAGGATAGATCCCACCATTGCAGGATTTCGTATTCCATAGCATGTTGTAACTGAAGGAAAGCTTTTTTATTTTTTGAACTTACTGGATGGTGTGTAGAAACAATTACATTCTCAAAGGTAGATTTGGTCTTTTGTAAAACTATATTAAAAATGGTCAGTAGTCTATCTGCATCCATTTAAAAAAAAAAAAAAAGAGAGAGAGGAGGGGGGGGGGGTTTAGGAGATTAAAGGGGAAGGGCTGTGTGTGTAAACTATATATAGGTGTGGTCAAAAACATAGACAACTAAAAAAACAAACAGAACAAAAACATTAACATTAACCTCAGCCGTATAAATGTTAATAATTTCAATAATGAATCACAGGATGAAAATGCTCTATATGAGCTCCGTTATCCACCTTGATAAGCGCTTGACTGCTAAAATGACTCTAGGAACCAGGAACTCTAGGAACCAGGCAGCCATAGGTCAAGCCCAAAGAAGAAAATAATCCAAAAAAAAAGATCAGATGCCCGCTAGAGAGGTAATGGTGGAATTGTCAGCACTGAGATCCATAGCTGCTCATACAAATCTCCTGGGAAGGAGTCACAAATGTCAGCACCAAGAACAAAAAGCGCTGTAAAAATTCCACACTTTGCACCAAGTTGAATGGTAAAACTGAAGTCTTTATTCACCACAGATTGACATATAAAACATTGAAATGCTTTAAAACAAGGCTTTGCAACCCTGAAGCACTGACTAGATGGAAAGACAACACAGTGTGGCTACGCCTGCCTACCTGCCCAACAGATGAAGGTGTCCATGGGGAGGTGATCATATGCCACAGCTTAAGCTGGGGCTCCGTGCAAGAGCCCCCTGGATCTCCCTGAGAATACGAATGGCAATGGGGCAGGTGAAGAGGCCGGATGAGGGACGTGCAGCGGCGTCTGGAGACCATGGATAGGAGCCAGATGACAGATTCTGTGGGGAGGTGGCTGGTGATGACGTCACTCACCGTGCCAGGAAGACAAGCCTGAGCCGCAGGGGCAGTGCAGTAGGTGGAAGGCAAGCCAATACTGAATGAACAGTTTAACCACTCCTGGGCTGCCCACCAGCATATATACTGCGGCAGGGCGGCCCGGCTGAGCAAAATCACGTAAAGGTACGTAATTCTGTGCAGGGGTTCTCGGGGGCACGCAGCGCCGCTCCCGTTGTGATTAGACACAGTGGGAGCCAATCAGCAGGTCCAGCCACCACCTGCGATTGTGCAGGAGAATGACAGAACGGCCGTCTGCCTATGTAAACAAGGCAGACGGCTGTTCTGACACGGAGCAAGAGTGAGATATTGTGTTTCAGCTAAGTTGAAACACACATCTTTTTTGTGGACTATTTTCTGCTATAGAGTGTCACTTTAGTAAAAACAGTCTGCTGAGGCTACTGACCTTGCATCAAAGATGGCGGTGCCCAGCAGCAGTCTTGGGGCTTTTGGATGTCTACACAAGGGAAGCTTTCACAGGTAAATAACATGCATAAAATACATTAAATGCACCAATAATCTTAGGGGAAGATTGATGTTAAAACAAATGGTTTGGCGACAGGGTATCTTTAACTCCCCCCTGTTTAACTGTGTATGAGTTAGAAATAATCTGCTTCTTTTTTTCCACACAAAATGAACATTGTGTCAAAACCATATCTACTTAACTTTTTTTTTTTAAAGATCTTTGTTTTTTTTCTATAGTTTACTGATAGCCCACAGAGTTACAGTGAGCACAGAAAATTGTTCTGTAAATGTATGACTCATTCAGTGAGCAGAGCACTGTAAACCTAACCACTGCAAAATAACACTCTCTTTTTTCTTTAACGTTTTATTATTTCATAAAAACAGATTTGCATAAAACATATCGCTCAAATGATTCAAATAAAAAAATATCCTTTTCATAAAAGTATCTGAGTCCTTTGTTTAGTTTTTTAGATCAAATAATGGATGTTGCATACAGGGGCCGTGCAAGGATTGTTGTCTACAAAGGCAAAGGTACATCTAATTGAAGGTAATTTCTGGGCACATAAATGCAATTTATTACCTAATAGTTTGGTAAAATATAAAAGACGAGGTTGTAATGAGTAAATAGATATCCATGTCAAACCTTAAAATTGTGCACGTCTGCAACACTTTAAGTGCCCCTACAGGTCATCATTTTAGAGTTACGCAGCAGCACTGGTGCTAAAATTCATGCTCTCAATTCAGGATTTATAACAAGTGCATGGCAATTGTTGTTTTCATACGTAGGTGCCGCAATGCGCCCCAATGTATTTCGTTTTTATGTGTGTGTGTGTGGGGGGGGGGGGCTTTGAAATGCTTAATTTTTAATTTTTTGTATGCGACCAATAGCCCCCTATGTGATAGCACATTGGTGACAGGTTCTTCTTATGAGGACACCTGGGGTCTATTTGACCCTGGATTTCTCCTCTCTACTCCACTGCAGTTTTTGGAATACATCTGCCGCTTCCCCTAGCACTAACCCAGGAGAATGACAGTTGAGGTCCAGGAAGTGACATCATACACGTCACTTGCTGCTCTGTGTACAGGAGGGAGGCTGAGTTGACAGAGTTCTGCTAAGCTCCCACTGCCCTTCCCAGCAACACCTGTTATTACAGCACAGGGCCCACAAGAAGGAAGCTTGAGCAGGTGGGGGGGGAACACATCGTGGTGGTGGCTTGGAAGTTAGAGGCATCTTGTATCCCTTCCACACGAAAGCCGCCAAACGGTTTTACTAAAGTACACGCACTCCCAGCCAGTGTAGTGGTGGAGAGTGTTTACAAAAACACATGTCTGCAGCATTGTTAAAAAAATGTACTGCCCCCTATCCTAATGCCCTAAGGCAGCTGCCTATACCACCTTATGCTAGCGCTGAGCCTGGTAGCATAAGGAACCTTTACACTTAGAACCTAAGTTGCTTTACTAAAATACAGAATGGTGCCTTTTTTCTCTCTTACACGAGCACCTGAAGACAGATGAAGGTCAATTATCGCAATAAGTGTGGCCATTTTTACTTTGGTCTCTGAAATTGGGTCCAATAAAAATAATAATTATATCTGTGGTCTCCAAATATTTACATTTACCATTAATTTTCTTGGGTTTCTATTCATTCTCGTAGCAAACTAACAGAAGAGAGGAACACACAGAACATTTGGGCCCTGTATAGTCTGTATTAATATTTGATCATTTTACTTGTACCAAAGGAGCAGTTCATAGTGGATGAACATGACCTGGCTTGTATACTTTGGCTCAGTTCAGTGGTGGCCAACTTACTGTGTATAGGGGCCCCTGACATCCCTTGGAGGATGGCAAATAACATGAAATGCTACAGAAGGTTGTCAGAGTTTATGGATGTACTAAAGGAGATGGACAGGATACAGGTGTGATTGTAATCAGAAGATCTGCTGCAGGTCATATAATGTGGCTTACCAGTGCTTAGTTGTGGTGGCTGCATTTCTTTTTGTTTTTTCTACCTGGTGATCCAGGGAGAGGGTTTGCATGCAAGTTTATGTATGCCTGTGCCACTTGCAGCAGTTGCCATCTGAAGTTTGAGTATGAATCAAAGAAAGGGGAGGGGAAACCGGAAGCAGCAGGGAAGGGAAAGTGATTTTTGTGCCCTTGAAAAGAGCAGTGACACCTACAAAGGTACTAATGATCGACCAATATCGGTTTTTCGTTGTCGATACCGATATTTTGGCCAATGCATATCGGTATCGGCCGGTATGGGTCGATATTTTTGTACATTTAAAAAAAAATGTTTTTTTTTTTTTTTACTTTACAGGTACTCTTGTGGAGGGATTTGGGGGTCTAAAAGACCCCAAACCCCTCCTCTGCACTTAAAAGCATTCAAAAACGCCAAGTTTGGCTATATGAATGCTGTCATTTTTTTTTATCTGGTGCCAGACAGTACATGGAAGTGATGTCACTCATGACATCACTTCTGGGTTTTTGCATGGAGACCCGATCAGAGCCGAATGCGGCTTTGATCGGGTCTTCGGCGGCTGTGCAGGCTGGTTTCCCGTGTCTCCCGGTGGAACAGGAGACCCGGGCGAGCCATGGGAGGGGGGGGACGTCCCCTTCAGCTCCTTGTAATGACAGCCGAGCGGCTTCTCAGCTATAGACGCCGGTACCGGGTTGATGCCTCTAGCTACAGGCATCACTCCGGTACAAGCACTTTCCTGAAATATCGGCAATATCGGTAACCTCTGGGGCCGATTCCGATATATCGGGGGAAAGTGCATATTGGCCCTCGATATATCGGCTTTGCCGATAATCGGTAGATCTCTAAAAGGTATATAGATTGACCCCCTTGACTACAAATTGATCAGGGAAGGATTAGAAACAGGTTTTAAATTGTAGGATGAGAGCGCCTAAAAAGAAGTGGATTTGGAGTTTATAGGGGTTCTCCCAGGGTAAGATTAGCAAAAAAGTTTAGCCTAAGAAGGATAGGATAGTGGATTTCAAAAATCCACCAATATGCTGTCACTGTTGGGGGTGATGCCTATAAAAGTAAATGGTAAATTTCAGTTGATACAGCATTTTTCATATCCCTGGAGTCAGTCTGTGAGTGACGCCATAGTAAACAAGATATGTGAGGAGCAGTATCAGCTTTTTGAAGGATGCATTAGGCCTGGTGATGAATATGAGTAGGATAGCCCAAAAATAGAAAATGTAAATTGGAAATTGGATGGCCAAATCTGTATAGATTTAAGCGTACCCATGGGGTATGTAATATCTTCTAATCTGTTTAAAACCTTTAGCTCTTCCTTGCCATACTGGATATAACAAAGAACAGGAGAGAGTAGATCTCTGGACTACTTGTACAATTTTCTGCTAATAGGAAAAGGGGGCACTGACCATTGTGAGATCTTGCTAAGGACAGTATTATATAAAAAATAAAAAAATTTCCGCGCTAATATGATAAATAATTAATAAAAAGTTGATAAATATATATCAGCAGCCAACACAAAATCAACTAACAGTGACTCAAATTAACAATAAAACATAAAAGTGTAGCGCTAAGAGTATTGATGATCACAAAAATGATAAATAGTGTCCAAATGAATGGAAAAAACTACTAATCACAATGATGTGTATAACGAAGAGAAAAAGTGTCCAAATGAATAAGTCCCAATATAAATGATATAGAATGAGATCATAAATCCACGTGTACAATATTGCAAGAAGTGATTCGACCCGTGACACCCAGGGTATGTGAAGGAAGGGGACACCTCGGTGATGGGATATATTAAGCAGCTTACCAGATTTCCTTGGCTGCTCAACTTAATGAGTCAGCCTCTCCCAGCTGTTAATCAAGGTCGCTGAAGATCTGATGTTAAAGGGATGCTTAATCGATGCAAGTAGACCACCTCTTAAGAAGCATGTAGCAGATCAATATAGGGTTCATACTCCTCAATATTTTTCTCCAGCATAAATGAATGTGTGGAAAGAAAAGAAAGCGAAGCCCATAGCGTAATCCCGTTTTAGAAATAATATTCCACTTTATTAAAAAAAATATTACTCACATTTTCTCAAGAATAAAATAGCTTTATCAAATCGCTAGACAGGGGATGGAGGTGCGGCGTCCCGCGAACAATCCCAAGTAGCAAAGGATGATGGAGGCCGGCTAATTTCCAGGGGGCGTGTGGACGTTGCGTCTGGAGTCGCCAACGTTTCGTCTCAATAGACTTCGTCTGGGCGAAGGACAGTACAGTACAGTATTGGCAGTGCTTAGGGACTTTGGAGTACTTATGGCACCCAGAAAAAAAAGATATTTTCCACTACTTGCTTGTCTTACCTAAGTTTTGAGGGGAGCGAGTACCCAGTAAGAAGCTAGTTAGCCAAGGAAAGGGTGGTCTGACTCTGTAAAGCTAGGAAGGTACTGTATCATTAAAGCAAAGGCAGAGTTTGTTGGGATCACTTAACTTCGCGGTTAGTGTGATACCAAGGAGGAGGGATTCTAGTTGTAGATAAAGTTTAGCATTAGAGGGGTCAATTAGCAACATTAGAAAATGATTGCGACTAAACAAAATGGGGGGGAGGGGGGCGTACAGGGATGGGGTCCAATTTGGGAGGAGGCAGGACTGACAGGAAGCTTGACTTGAGCTTTTCCTCATTGCAGTGGCAGAAAACATGCAAAAGGATGAACTTAGGAATAGGATAGTTGAATTTTGGATGGACAAGATGAGTGTCATGCATGCAATAAACAATTTGTCAGCAAGGTCGGGGGCAGCAGTGAGGATACTCATGCAACATGTCCCAATGTCCCAAATGCAAGCTAATATTTCTTTAAGGCTAAGCATGTCCTAGGTATCAATAACTCCATAGCGGGTGCATTTTCCAGGAAGGTGAGAAGGGTTTTACAAACTTTGTAGACAGGCATGGTTTAAAATATCTGGAATATATTTGGCAGCTTGTGACCATATACTAGAGGAACTAGTCATGCAGTCCTTGGCACCGAAAACATTGACAGTCTACAAAAGTGAGTGTTTTGAAGAACCATGAGGAACCTACCAATGAGAAAGGTACTACTGTGGGACTATAAAAGAGAGACAACGTATTGAAAGGTGAAGTGACAGGGTTGGTGTGGGTTAGGGATGGGCCGTACACCCCCCTGTAAGCAACAGAACATCTCGAACAGGGAAAAAGTTCTAGCAAACATGTGAATTGTGAACTCTATTAAAGTCAATTGGACACGAATGGGAAAAATCAAAAGTCCTCATTTTAAAGGCTTATATGCCATAAAAAGTGTATGGGGACCCAGGTACTGCCCTGGGGTAAATGTATCAATGCAAAAAATATTTTTTAAAACGATTGTTATTAACCTTCCTATCGGTATTCCCGAGCGTGACTCGGGGTTAGATTTTAGAGCCAAAAGCGGTAACCCCGAGCCACACTCGGGGTACCGCTAGGAAGATCGCTGGATCCTGGTAGAGGTTTTACTTACCTTTTCTCCGGGATCCAGCGAAGAATGCGGGCGGTATGCGGCGGCGGAGCTTCCTCCCGATCGTCTGCGAGCCCCGGCTTCCGTCTCCGGCGACGTGACGTTCGCAGGGGGGTGGAACCGGCGGCAAATTCAAATGTAAAACACACCAAACACACTGATACCATTCAAAATAAAAAAAAATCACATTACATTGCCCCCCAGTGCCCTTTCCTGCAGTTTTACTGTACTTTTTATGTAAATATATATATATATATATATATATATATATATATATACAGTATATATATATATATATATATATATATATATATACGTATACATACATATATACATATATACATATATATATATATATATATATATATATATACGTATATATATATATATATATAATATATGTATGCATACATATATATATATATATATATATATATATATATATATATATAATAAATGTATGCAGTTGGTTTGGGCTGCTCATTCACAAGAATTACATGCAAAATAATGGTACCGCTTTCAGCACCTAAAATCCAAAAGAATCATACCGCCAGGGAGGTTAAAGGAGCAGTGATTTTAATGATGATTAAAGTATAATAATAAAAATGAAAAATGTATTTAAATATCATGCCTGGGGGGTCCCCTTAATGTGCCTGTAAAGTAGTGCATCTGTATGATGTATGGAGCCTGCTGCATCAATACTGGCATTTCTAAAGGAAAAAATGTCATTCAAACTTGCTCACGGCTGTAATGTATTGTCGGCTCCGGGCAATACAAATAAAAAAAAAAATTAAAAGAACGGCATAGCGTCCCCCTTCCCCCAGTCTATACCAGGCCCTTCATGTGACATCAGAAGGGGCAGTGTCACCAGGTGACATAGCCAGGTGGCCCCGCCCCTTGCCTATAAAAGAACTGTCAAAGCCGAAGATCGGGCATACAGTGGGTAGCATCTTAGGAGGCAAAGGGTTTTTACATTTTTTAAATATTGACGATGGATTTACATTGAGGGACACTTTCTTTTTTTTTCTTTTTCCTTTTTAATAAAGAACTTGTCAAAAACGGCTTCCTGTGGTTTTTACTTTTTTACGCTTTTTTGGTGAACGAGTAGGGGTACAATGTACCCGATACCCATTCACATAGAGGGGGGGTGGGATCTGGGTGTCCCCCCTGTTAAACGAGGCTTCCAGGTTCTGATAAGCCTCCCACCCACAGACCCCCACAACCACAGCCCTGGGTTGTCGGGAAGAGGCCCTTGTCCCCATCAACATCGGGACAAGGTGCTTTGGGGGGCACCCCAAAGCACCCTCACCATGTTGAAAGCAAGTGATATGGTTCAGGAGGGGGGGCGCTTGCTTGTTCCCCCCTCCCTTTCTGGGCCTGCCTCTTGGGGTCTGCAGATAAGGGTCTGGTATGAATTATGGGGGAGGACCTCACACCATATTTTTTAAAACATTTTTGGCATGGGGTTCCCCTTAAAGTCCATACCAGAGCCAAAGTGCCTAGTATGGATCTTGGGGGGGGGGCACGCCGTTTTTCTTTTTTACATTTTGGTGTGGAGTTTCCCTTAAAATCTATACCAGACCCAAAGGTCCTGTTATAGATTTTGGGGGGGGGGGAGCCCAATGCCATTTTTTTTTTTAAATTCTGTCATAGGGTTCCCCTTAACCACTTAAATACAGGGCACTTTCACCCCCTTCCTGCCCAGACCAATTTTCAGCTTTCAGTGCTCATTGGCGTCTATGGGGAATCTTGGCCAGCTTGCCATGGCACTTCTCATGAGCAATAAGTGACAGGGACACCAAACTTGGGGAACACTGAGAGGGGACCCAGGGCTACAACATATCCATACATTTTAAAAGTGAAGTATGCCTGTACACTACACTGACTTCACTAACCTGACTGTACTCACTATTCACTAACTACCTGCCCAATCTCTATTGTCACACACTATAAATGGCTGCTGTGTAAGTGTGGGGGCTTGGACTTAGCCCCTTATATAGTGTGGGGCATGGACTTTGCCCCTGAGCATTGATGGGCAAAAAGTACTCTGCATTTGGCCAATCATGACTCTCACAGTACATTGTGCTGGGATTGGCCAAAGCATACAGGTCAGGTGCATGCTTTGGCCAATCATCAGCAGTCAATGCACTGCAACAGCACAGTGCATTATGGGGCACACATCGGTGGGCAAACTTCCCGCCGAGCGCCCCATTTTTTTGTGTGTTTAGTGAACACACAAACCCCTGATGCTCTAGTCGATTTTACATTCGACCCGAACAGAGAGCCCGTCCCTAGTGTTGGTTATATCTTTCTTTTCCAAGTTGCTTGGTGAGTATAGTCCCTCGAGGTTCTTACTTATAAGAAGGGTTTTAGGAGGGTGGGCTAGAGCTTAGGAAAAGTCTGGCACAGGTATTAAACTCTACCACACATATAAGAAAAAGCTTCTACTTGAAGCCACATTCCTAATGGCCTTTTCTGGGGAATTCAGGGTTGGAGAGCTATTGCCAGGCAACAATAAAGGAGGGTCTGCATTGCAGGACAGCATTGTGTCCATATCACCAAGGTTGATTCTGTTTAGGGTCAACAGGTCTACCAGCCAGATGGGCAAAGGGGTTTATAAAGTTTTTAAAAGAAGGGACAATGGCTTAGAGATCAAGAGTGGGGGAGGTTCCCTGTTTTTGAGGCACAGGGGTGGGACCACTTTGTCAGTAGTTTAATTTGTTGCCACACTTAGACTGTGCCTAAAGCAGGTGGGTCCAGACTTTGTCACACACTTGTTTAGGATTTGGCTAGTAACTGCTTTGGTGGCCAGGGACAGGCCTTCAGGAATTTTCACTTTGGAGCTTAATGTCTTGCCTTGCTTCAGGCAGAGACGTCGCACTTCCAGCGCGATGAGAGTTTTCCAAATCTTGTCTTAAGAGATGTCTCAACCTCTCCATGGGAAGCTCAGTACAGGTGGGGCTTATGTGCAGACTGAGTCCAAGCAGGCCAGGAATATTTTTTAGAGACTCTGGAGCACATTGTTTGGCAGAGTCTGAGAGATCTTGAGGGCTTTCTCAGTTATTGGACGTGGGTGAGGTGCCACAATCTGCAGTAGGGCTTAATAGTGCTTTTATAGGCTTGAAATTGTTTCTTTAACTTGGGTTCCACCAATTTTGTTATTCTGTCATTATTGGAGTTACAATTGGGGGGAAAGGGAAGGAAGGCTATCCAGACCTTAATTGTCCTAAGAACATCTGGCTATCCTCACCAGCACTAAAATTAACCCTATATGCCTAATGTAGTCTTCTTCAAAATTCCAGATTGTCCCCTCAGCTAACAAAGACGTTTATATTTGGATTGTAGAGTAATTTTTTGCAGGAGTACTAACAATTCTGTAATTAAAAATATTATAACAGTCATTATTGTTGCAATTACCACTTTTTTCATTATTACTAATTACTATGCCACCTCTTTCAACACTTGCTTGCTGAAAGCACTAAATTAGAATTTGCCCTTAGGCCCTGAGATATGAGATGCTTAAAAAGAATGGTGAGCAACTGAGAACAGAAGTAGACACCTTCTGTCCACTGCACTGACCCCTAGTTTTGTACTGACTATGTTGATGGCTTTCCAGCTACCTCAACCCCATACACGTAATGTTAAGATCAGAAGGGAGGTCACCAGGAGGACCACATACATTTTTCTACAAGGCCCCATATGCCCCTTAAAACACAATGAAGCACCCTGGTGTAAATTGTTGTGAGATCAGTCATGGGCTTTGGGAAAATTGTTATATAGTTGAGTGTATGTAAACCCAATTAGAGGACTTCTCCTATTTACTTGCATTTTGGTCTGTTAAATATATAATTCAAATTCTTTTGTTATACCTGTTTATTAAAGTAGAAGTCCAGTCAAATACGAACTACACTTAAACCTGCTCCCACCCCCATTCTAAGCCTATTCTAAGTACGATGTAAAGAAAAGATGTCTATATTTACTTATTCTAAGGGTGCTCTAGTCCGGTCATGCAATGTGCCAGATTCAGTGTAGAGGAGGGACAGCCAACAACAGATGCCCCATAGTAAGCCAATGGGTGACTTCACCTCAAAGGCATGTCAGCCATTGTTGGCTATCTCTCCTCTTCACTGAAGCCGGGTACTGGAGAGATCATTTGACATCTTTCCTTTACGGGGTAGTTAGAAGAGGCTTAGAATGGGGGAGGGAGTAGGTTTAAGTATGGTTAGTATTTGACTGGTCTTCCACTTTAAGTGCAAACTTCTCATCATTCCTGCCAGAAATCCAGAACTGTCCTGTGCTCCGTGCAGTGTTGTCTAAAGTAGTATTATCAGCCCTGCCCAGCTCTCACAGTGGACTACAGTATATGACAACACAGTGGATGGAGCATGTAGTGGTTATGATGTCAACAATGCCCGCTCGTACAGTAGAAAATTCTTAAGTAGCCTTGCTGCCCTCTAGGACTGGGGTTGTCCTAACCATACTGTAGAAAAAAGAAATAAGAGGGCACACTGGCCTAGTGCATTATCCAATGTATTTATTAGAGAAATAGTGATAAAAACATATACTGTAGATGTCTACTCACAAACAACACAATAGTAAAAGCTCATCAGGCCCCCTGTGTGGCTATTCACTCGTGAATGACCGTGACCTCAAACCAAGGGAAGGGGTCCTATCTAGGACCCAACTGGCTAACTCATTTTGAAAGGCTGATCTTCTTCTAGGCTCCGAAGAAGAAGGTTGGACCTTCAAAACGCATTAGCCAATTGGATCCTAGAAAGGGCCCCTTCCCTTGGTTTGAGGTTGCAGTCATTCATGAGTGAATAACCACGGAGGTGGCCTGATGAGCTTTTAATATTGCGCTGTTTGTGAGTAGACATCCATATGTTTTTATTGCTATTTCTCAAAAAAAAAATACTTTAGATAATACACTAGGCCAGTGCACCCTCTCTTTTCCTTTTTCTACATTTTGGACAACAGAATAACATAATAACGTAATAGAGATGAGGAGAGGGGGGAGTCCTAACACATTTCTTGTCCTAGTGCGAAAGTGCTGCTCCTCCATAGATATAGTGAGTGTGCATTGTCCCCCTAGGACAGGAAATTGTGTAAAAAAAACATGAAAAACCAAACGAATGCAGGCACACATCTAATCACATCTAAGGACTGGCAAAAATATATATTACATCTTTGTTCTTGGATTCAGATACTCTTTAATTCAGAAGAAAAAAATGAAACTGCACTGCTTAGGTGTGACACACATGGCATACATGCAAGGCTTAAAATGCATTTTGCACCTATTTGATTTGCAATTTGTAATAGAGCTGTGACACTGAACAGCCCGATATCTCATTTAGGCTTTTAGTATATCAGCCATTCCAGCTATTCCCCATCCCTTCTCATAAAGCCGAGCTGAGATTAGTCTGAGAGCAGCGCAGACACGCAGAACGCTCAATATATCCATTCCAATTATATCCAGCAGCTGATTTCTACTTAGTAATTGCTAAAGAGAAAAAAAGAAAAATAGCACCGGGCTAATTTTGCAACAATCCACACCATCACCTTGAAATCATTTTCTGCAGCAGTGAACGCTGCATGGGCAGAGGAAGAATGGAAATGTATTAGATCAACAAAATGTTGCAGCAGAAATTTATCTTATCAAATGGCATTCCAGCATTTCCAATAAAGCAAACAAAGAGATGTAAACCAGCTGTTCTCCTCGCAGCGAAAATCAGCTAGGCAGATCCCTATGTGTGTTACTCTGCGTTCTCAAAGGTGCTTTAAAGTACATGGAATACATACATTTTTTGTTTTGTGAAAAAGCGTAATGTGACAATTCTCCAGGGAGGGAAACGCAGAGGAAAACCAAAGCCTATATGCTACTTTCCTGGTGCCGCATATAATTATTGTGTTACAGTCTCAATATGTTTAATAATGTACTTATCACAGTATAGATTAATATAATCTATCACTTGAAAGGCAAGATTGCAGCATCATAGAGGCAACTGAAATGCCATAGAAATCACTATTCCTTTTAAAAGTCATGGCGCCTTTGTGGGAAAATCAGCAGTAAAAAAGCCGTGCTTGGCAATGTTTATTTAACTGCCAGGTTGAGGATTTTGATATTGCTTTATTCCTGACCACTATGGGGTTGATTTACTAAAACTGGAGAGTGCAAAATATGCTGCAGCTGTGCATGGTAGCCAATCAGCTTCTAACTTCAGCTTGTTCAATTAAGCTTTGTCAAAAACTGGAAGCTGATTGGTTTTCTAGACAGAGCTGCACCAGATTTTGCAATCTCTAGTTTAGTAAATCAACCCCTATGAGTAATAACTCAATAGCTCAAATTAATATAACTGAATACATACAACTGAATAAAAAAAATGAACATAAAACTGGAGATGCAACCAATCTGGTTTCAACTTTTGTTAAATGTTTAAATGCAAATTCCTATTCTTGGCTATGAGCATATTATGTTTGGTCCTCAATTCTTTTTTCCTTTTTATTGAAGTTGATTTACTTCAGTAAGACAAAATGTTCTTATTGCATATAGAATATTCATTTTAGCTTAGTAAATACAATGAAGGTATGGCCAATTTGAATATCACGAATGCTAGGGAATACACAAGGGAAATTTAAAAAGGATTTTTATCTTGCACATGATTGAATTGGACAGTTAATGTAAATGCAGCTTCACTAGGGTACATTTACTAAATAATATAGAAAGTTCGCTTTACAAAGAAAATGTTTCATGTGCTCAGTAAATTAAGTCGTGTTCACAATAATCATCCACTTATATGCAAGAAAAAAAATCCTGTTTATTTTCTTTGTATGTTATTGGGTAATCAAGGTAAATGCAGCTTCACTTTCTTTTTTTCATCTCTGAGAACATTCAGCTTCTACTCCTTTAGTAGCTTAATGCCACTAAGTGAACATTCAAAAATGAAAATGTGCTATTTTTTAGTAAATCAAGTGCAGAGAGTCAGCCCCTTTAGGATGGGACTTATTTTTTGCATTGTAATTTTAATTTGGATAGTTACAGAATCAGCGGAAATATGTCACTTTACATGTTACTTTATCTAATCTATGAACTGCACCATGTCTGAGCACTATCTATCTGGTACATACAGTACAATGGTTTGTTGAATGGGTAATGTTTTACTGAATCAACAATCGTGTTTGTTTCAGACACCCAACCGCTTGAAAATGAATTTGTCGCAAACCAAGACCCAATTTAGAAATCACAAATTTTAAAATGCAGCCTATGAGCAAGTCCATTTTTTATCTTCATCTCTTTTTAATGGGATCAATTTACTAAAGTAGTAGAGATTAGAGAATGTTTACAATATGTAGAGAATATTCACGTAGCCTGGTAAATATTATTCAGCTTTAGCATCTTCTATTGAAATCTCCTAAATAGAAATTGTCATGGAGCTCCTGTTACTTACATTGCAAATAATTATTTAAAAGTCTTTAGGCATTACATGGTGACATTAATCTGGATGCTGATACCAATGACAGAAAATATGAGGTTATCCATGCATGTCCAAGCACTTCCTATTAAGATAAACGTAAATCAAAATATGTTGAATTTTCCCTGAGCTTGATTGGATGGTAGTCATGAACATGGTTTTACTAGAGCAATGTACAAATCAGTATCAAATGATCTGACATGTATTTCTAGCAAGTATGTTATGTATGGTATGTATTTTAGCAAGTAAGAAGAAAAATAAAAAATAGAAGCTAATTAGACAAATTTACATTTTTTTTCACATAATTGGAAAGGCAGGGAAAAGTTCAAGCGATTTACATACATAAAATTCCATCACTATTACAGTTGTTCCTTTGTTTTATTTTTTATTTTTTTTTCAATCAATATACTATCATTACGTAGCTGAATGCAAATCAAATAACCATTTTTCATTTTCTCAAATCGATGTGCATAAAGAAAGATGCCAGTAATTAGGTCATTATGTAAATAGTTTTAGTATGCTGAGTTATACATTACCAATGCACTTGAATAAATTAGAGGCTTCAATGTCACATATATGCAAGTTATAGGTTTAACCTCCAACTGCATAACTTTGTTTGTAAATTGAAATTGTTTTATGAGAAAATGATCATGAGATAAAGTGAGTAGCATTGTTAGAATAACCCATCAATCTTAGTGAATTTAGCCTTATGTCACACAATTATGGCCTCAGACACTTCCTTGGAGGATTTCATACAACGACTAATTATCATAAGTCTAATTATGATGTGTCACTTATGAAAATCAGCGAAGCTAGCAATAATGGCTAGAAAGATCCTGTCTCTTTTTAAATATCTTATTCAACAGTCAGTTTATTGTAAGTTATAATATTTCCCAATATACTTATTCTTCCAAAAGTTCCACATATTTTCGTAGTTGCTTTTATAAAGGAGCAGTTGACTTGACTCTCAGTTGAGAGTTTGTGGTCCATTTCTGGACATCTTTCATACACATCACTGTTTTACATTAGCTTCTATCAAACACCCTCACCTCTTCTTGCAAACCTGCCTCATTTTCATTTAAAGGGAAGCAAGAAGCCAAACACCTAAAGATTCACAAGTGACCTTTCCTCCTATCACAGGCTAAATGCAAGTTTTGAGGTGGTGGTCCCATTCTCTCTCAAGCTTTTTCACACAGGTATTTTCTTTACTGATAGATTTTCTTTCATTCTTTCATGACTAGAAGTTTTTTAGGCCTAAAAGCCCAGAGCAAATGTAGCAGCATCAGTATGTGTCCACTAAGTTGACTGTGTTGGTTGACTGCATCAGCATGTGTCAATTAAAGCTGGTCATGGGTGGATCAAAAATGACTTCTGTTAAACAGACAAGCTGGAAATCTTTTGTTGATCAGGTAAGCTGATCCCGTTGTCCACCTTGTTTTTATGGATGGAGGAACTTTTTTTATTCTATTCAGCTCGCTGCCTGAGCAAAAAATAAAAAATAAAAAAACGACTCATCTATGGCCAGCCTAACTCTGAATAATGTGTCTAACTAAACAATTTTTTAATTTTTAGGACATATAAAGCTTTTTTTGGTACACCATTTTATGAAATTCCCTGCTCATATTTTTTCATCATAAGCTGACAAATTGCCAAAAAAATGCATTTTGGTTACCTTATCAGCTCTTATTCATTAAACTTTTTTTAAATATATTTGTTTAGTTATTTATTATACTGTAATGAACTGTGATCACTGCACTGTGATGACTTTAGCTGTCACTGTGTCTCTCTCCATCAGTAAGGCACTGCGACGGCTGGTGGCGGCAGTTTTTTTTTGCAAACAAATGATTGGCTGTAATCACATGATCACATGATAGGGAACCACACAAGTGCACGTTCCTAGTTCTTGAATGAAATATAGAAAGAGAATAGAACATTATCTCCTCATGCCTTTGAACATTACTCTACTGATTGTTGGTGGGAATATGTTAAACTACTGCTCAGCCTCTCCACTTCTCTCCTGGCTAACATGTCTTCATCCATTCACAACACTACCAGATGCATAGATACCATGTAGAAAATATGTCCCAAAATCAACACTGACAGGTATTCAGCTGAGACTCAGGTCAGCTGTTTCTATCTAAGGAGGTAGGTCAAAAGTATGATTGGATCATGTTGAATAAATTAATATATTACTTTAATCTGATGTTGAACATGGTATATAAAAGTAACAGGAAATCTTCCCTTTTATAAGTACTAATTCCTTTTTTAAATGACTGCAGGCAATGGTAGTTTTTTTCCTTCTTCAGGGACGCATTGGTTGATATTAGCAGGGGTGAATTCATAAGATTTGCTAATTAATGCAGTTTATAAATTCTATCTGCTGTATTTACATTTTAGTGGATACATAGTTCTCTATGCACTGAATTTTATCTCAGAAGCTTCAACAATCTGCTTTGGCTTATTAGAGCTAACTACATAGCGCTGGTAATACAGGCAGGAATTCGGGTAATTACATGCAAATAAGCACTTATACTGCTTCTCGTTCTGAGACGGCAATGTAACGTGCAAGAAAATGAGGCCGGTGGTGTCTGCATGCTAAATCCTTAGAATGTATCTGTCTTTTTTGTTTTTTGTCACCGACGGGCTGTGTGCGAACATTTCTTAAGTGCCAGCAGCATCTCAGACTAGACAACAGATCAATACATTGTACATCTGTATTCCCTGATACTTGGCTAGTGCTTTGTTACACAGCTAACGATAGTCATAGAAGCAAAGATGGACTTGACATGACCATGTAGTTGAGACATAAATTTAAAATTGGATGTTCATAAATCTAGGAAATTTAAACATAGCATTCAATAAAAATATGGATAATTGGAGGTTACCCTTGGTGAAAACCCTGTGAATAGAAACAGATATATAAGTAGTTTAAGTTATAAGCAGATGTCCACTTTTCCTTTACTCCTTTACAAATCAGGCTTGCGTCCTTTCCTACATCATGTAATACCGTATTGGTCCATAAGGCTACCCATCTTTATAAATGTCCACCAGAAAGGCCAAGAACATGAAATAAAGCTTTGACTAAGCTCTACTTTCTTTAGGTATAGTCAAAATTTGCATTTATCTCTGCTCCTATATCTCTGAATCTGTTTGAATTGCTCAGATTTTCTTAAGGTAACCTGTGCAGCTTGTTGATTAGATCATTGTAATAGCCAAGAAAAGGTCTGTACTAACAGGAGAACATGGTGGGGACACGGTTATTGGGAAGGGGTAACAATTGTGATGCCAGGAGTGATTTTAGGGAAGGGGTGGGGGTTACAGGATATGTGCTAGGGGTTGCTTTGTTTTTGGATTAGAGAGGGCTTGTGCTAGAAGGAGGGGGGCAGATTTAAAGTTTGAACCCCCCAGCAAAATTCCCCTCCCCTCCCAAAACACCCTCTAGCACAAATCCTTTAACCCCCACGCCCCTTAAATCAAAGATCCCATCTTAACTTAATTCATTACCCCAATCCCATCCCGGCTTCGTCCATTCCCCTTATCTCATCCCGGATCCATCCATTCCGCCAATCCCATCCCGGCTGCATCCATTCCCCTGATCCCATCCCGGCTCCATCCATTCCCCCGATCCCATCCCGGCTAAATCCATTCCCCTGATCCCATCACAGTTACATCCACTCCCTAATCCCATAGTGGCTCTATCCATTCCCCTGATCCCATCTCGGCTCCATCCTCCCCCTGATCCTATCCCAGACCAATCCTTCCCCCAAATCCCATTCTGGCTCCATTCACCACACTGATCCCATCCTGGCTCCATCCTTCTCCCCTGATCCCACCCCGGCTCCATCGTTCACCCTGATCCAATCCCAGCTCCATCCACCACCCTGATACCATCATGGCTTCATTCACCCCCTGATCCAATACCGGTTCCATCCACCACCCCAATCCCATCCCAGCTCCATCCACCACCCCGATTCCATCCCAGCTCCATCCACTGTGACAGGCTGTGGGGGGGGGGGGGAGTGGTGCCAATGCACTAGCCTGCTCAGTGCCTCGAGGGGTGGTTGACACCATGTTTTACTGCGCCAGGTGACACCAACTCTAGGGATGCCACTGTCTGCATCCAAGCAAAACTAATAATGAAGTTAAGAAAAAGTAGCTTATCCATGATATAATGCCCTCATGGATATATCAGTCATATATATGCCAAGGAAATTTAAAAAATAGCAGCAACTACAGTCACTCCTTTTCTTCAACGTGCCATAGCTAAATAGGTCTGAATCAAGACGAAAAAAAATCTACCCCATTTAACCAATAGGAGCTTTTCTTTTCCCTCTGACTTCCATTGGTTTTAAAGGAGGGCAGGTGCATTCAACCAACAACCAAAGACATTGCCAGATCCTGGCACCTAAGGTATGAGACCCTAATATTCTACTAGGGTCTCCAGGTCTCCTTTGCAGTACTTGTTATTGTTACCCCAAAGGAAAGGCTATACATAAAAAAAATCAATCTTTGTTGAACACGGTATCAAACATTGATATTTCTTTTAAGCAACAAATATGCATTTATTTTTTTATTCTAGCCATGTTTCAATTAAGGAGAGTTCTATGTAACAAATAACATCTATGTATTTACACTTGGGCAGTAGGAAATGGCAGTAGGAAAGGGAAATAGACCAAATGTAGGTAAGGCAAAAAGGAGAAGGAAGGGATAACAGAACATGTGGGGAACTAGAAAAAGAATCACCCACTTTTTAATGCCACAAGCACGACAACATTTCAACTAAAATGCCCAGGGTTGGCTCAGGTCTTTTTGGAACCTAGATGGATTAAGTTACATATTACAAGCCACTCCCAAATTCATTACAAGCTGCAATAATTTTTTTGTTGGGAATTTTTAAATATTTATTCTATTGTTTTAAGTCTGCAACTATAGAGCCAAATGTCAAAGAAAGTTCCTCAGAAATGTATGCATAGTACGAAGCGGCCATGCATGAGAAACATGCAACCAAAATGTTATTCATTTCTTTACAGTTAATCTGCAAAAAAAATAAAAAAATATGTGTGCAAAATTTAATTACCATGCGATGCTTTAAAATTTTGACCAAAAATATTATTATTCACACGCCTATTCTAAAAAATGACAGGTGTCTGTTTATGTTTTCACACAAGATTTTCAACATTTCTAAAATATTTTTCCAATTGAATTCATCTGAAAAACTTTGTATAATCTTTAATATGTTAATGTAATTTTCAAAGTAATTTTCAATCTTTATTTTCTGCAGATTTCAATAAAATAATATTTAGTAAATGTGCCATTAAGGTCCTTGTTTGTGTACTTTTCCTACTATGGGGTGACAATGCTCTGTCCCTGTCTCCAAATTGTGCTCCACATGAAATTCCAATAGGTACAACAAGACACATATTATGCAGTCATGGGCAATAGGTTTCACCATCAGAAAACCTGCTTTGAGAAATGCCTTCAAATACGTGCAGACAGGAAGGGGCTGCAAAGAAGCTATAGAAGGTCAGCAGCATTGAGATTCAACAAAGAATAAATAAAATATGAAATCAAATATTTCATTAAAAAAAGTTATGGTGTTTATGATACACAATACTTTAGCAAACTAGACATTATTTGGTTAGTGTTTACACTACATTTAGGAATCTGCATATTATGTCATTATGCTTTAGACAATTATAACTCTACCTCTACACTCAAAACAAATATTACATTTTTTGGTAGGTGTTGTGTGTCTGTACTGTATTTCTCAGAAGTAAGATGCGTTTACATTCTCAGGTTTGCACAACTACTACAGCCATTAGAAGAGGACCAAGTCTGCCTGCTGGATATTTATTTTATAGTATATAGAGGATGGAGGAGGAGCCGGAACACTCATAGGTGAGCAGGAACATCCTAATTCAATGTGCAGAAGACCTCTCTACTTTAGGCATTCAAAAATATAGGCGGCTAGGGGCTGACTCAGACCACAAAAATCTACTCTACCACTTTTGGGTGAACTGGCACTTTAACTGCATTTGTTTACAATAATAAATCATTTTAAAATTGTCCTTCCCCCTCACTCAATAAAATTGAAATTATGAGTATTTGTGTCTGGATGTAATAGGGCCATGGATCACATGTACTATTTGGCTGGGAGTTATAAACATAGAAGAGTGACAGCAGAAAATAGACAATGTGGTCCATTGAGTCTTCCCCAATTTTTATAGATCTATGTTTGTCCAAAGCATGTTTGAATCCACTTACTCTTGACTGACTCACTTCCTCTGCTGGAAGTCTATTCCAATCATCATCTACTCTATCAGTAAAATAATATATTTTAAGGTTCTCCTGATAGTTTGAGGTCATGTCCCCATATTTTTGATCTTAGCTTCATATTGAAAACCCTTCCCTCCTGAACCTTACTGACACCTTTAACCACTTGACCTCTGGAAGATTTACCCCCCTTCATGACCAGATCATTTTATGCTTTATTTTAACGGAGACTTGCGCGGTCATGCGACACTGTACCCAAACAAAATTTATGTAATTTTCCCCCCACAAATATAGCCTTTTTTTGGTGGTATTTGATCACCAGTGTGATTTTTAATTTTTGCGCTATAAACAAAAAAAAAAGAGAATTTTGAAAAAAAAAAAAAACAATATTTTTTACTTTCTGCTATAAAACATATCTAATAAAAAAAAAGTAAAAAAAAATCTAATTTCTTCATCAATTTAGGCCAATATGTATTTTACTACATATTTTTGGTTAAAAAATCCCAATAAGTATATATTAATGTTTTTGTGCAAAAGTTATAGCGTCTACAAACTTTGGGGTATTTTTATGTAATTTTTATTTTATTTACTGTTTGCTTTGTATTTTCTTGAAAAGTAATAATAATAATAAAAAAAAATATATATATATATATATATATATATATATATATATAACAGCTTCTCGGAGCTTAAAAAAACGCTTAGTGTGCATGGAGCCAAAGGCTGCGTTCACTTTAAAAAAATAAACCAAACAAATAAATCCAACTAAAACTATTTCCTGGGCAACTAAAAGTGCACCTCTTTATCCATGCACATTAGGGTCACTTTCATGCCCACCTTATCTTCACCCCCCTGTTGCTCTGTTCAACCTTCTGGAGCAGGACCAGCAATGAGTTGAAGTTTACACACCTTTGAACTTTCTAGATGTGACTATGCTGGTGCTTGTAGACTTTAATTTAACAGGTAATTTAAAGTAAGAATGTTTGTTCATTTTTCTAAACATTAGTGGGGTGTCAAATCAACATTCATTTTCAGCCGCAGTGAGAAGAAAATCTGAAGGAGCAGAATGGAAAATTTTTCTCAAATGTATGAATTTCTAAAACTAATTATGCGTTGTGTTTTATTTTCTTTTTTGTCCCTCTCCTTTTCTTGTGGCTGGTTTACTCAGCGCAACTACAGCCTTTTGGTCTGCAGTTCATAGCCATCATTTTCAGGCTCTAGTTTTTGATTCTCTTCCTTTGTGATTTACATGGGCTTACACCAGGTCAGGTGCTACTTTCTATCTATGCTATCTGATGTTTCCTTATGTGCTACCTTATTGATTAGTTTCATGCCTTCACATAAGTACTTTTCCCATTCAGTTCTTTTTTTTTGTGATGAAATTCTGTACAAAGGCTTCCTAATATTTCAATAAAAAATTGCATTTAAAAAAAAATGAAAATCCCAATAAACATATATGGATTGGTTTGCACAAAAGTTACAGCATCCACAAACTTTGGGATATTTTTATTTATTAACTTACATTGGCTGGGGGTTAAACATCAGGGGCGATCAAAGGGTTAACTATGTGCCTAGCCAGTGTTTGTGCACTGTGTGGGAGGTGCTTAAACTAGGGGAAGGCAGGGATCCATGTTACTGCTTTACAGGAACACAGGATCATTGCCTTCTGTACTGACAGAACGGCGATCTGCCTAATGATTGCTGGGTGCCGGAGTACATTGAGTCTGTGATACCCGCAGATCAGCTCCAGCTCTGTCTAATCACAGCTAGTGGCGCACATGCATGCCAAAGACCCAGAAGTGTCGAATCACATACCTAGTACGTGATCCGGCCCAGCAGTGCCACCTTGTTGCAGTATATCTACATTATAGGGGCGGCAAGTGGTTAATGTATTTAAAGGTTTCAGTCATATTTCCCCTTTCCCTTCTTTCCTCCAGACTGTACCAATTATGTTCCTGCAGTCTCTCCTGATATGTTTTAACCCTCAGACTTTTCACCATTGCATTAGTATTAGTAGTGTATAGGGGAATCAGGACCTCCTTGCTCCTGCTGATGATCCCTCTAGTGATAACTAAAGATCCATATGGGGGAATCAGGAGCCTCTTTCTCCTGACTCCTCTAGTGATACATCCTAGAATATTCACACTGCCTTGCCACACTGTTTGCTCATTTTTCATATTTTTTTTCTCTGTAGTGCTGGCCAATACTGTACCCCTAGTATTATTCTCTATAAAGGAATTCTTTATATTCTTTATGAAGCTGGATTCTTTATTTTACATTTATAAATATTGCCTTGACCAATGTTCCAGCAATGCCAGATCATGTTCTCTGTTATAGGCAACCCTATTGCAAATCTTTGTGTCATTAGCAAAAAGTCATACCTTACCCATCAAACCTTTATTTATATAATTTACAAACATATTAAATAGAACGGGACCTAGCACAGAGCCTTTTGGTACTCCACTAGTAACTGGTCACCAAATGAACCCCATTTACAACCACACTCTGATATGTACCCTATAGCCAACTGCGTATTCACTGAACCACCCAGGAGATAAATAATGGCTTGTACAACTTTTATTTTTTTTCAAATATTTTATTTAATCCAGGAAAAGGCAGATCCAAAACATTACATCAATTGTATATAAACAGCAACATATCCAATTGCATAGTATCAAACATGTCGAAGCAATAAGTCATTATTGGAAATACATAAACTTCAGGGATTCATCAACATAGAGTCTTTCAAGTATGGATATATTGTCTCCCCACATATCCTAAGAGATAAACCACTCATAGAGAGGTGTGGGGCTGTTCACTCCTTTTACTATTTTATATAAAAGCAGAGAATTAAAGAGAAAATAGAGAAAGCTAGATAAAGAGAGCAAGAGATAGAGGGAGAGAGTAAAAATGAGGGGGGGGGGGTTGAGGGGGGAAGGGAGAGGGGAGGGGGGAGGTTGTAGTTTGAGGTGATATCTTGAGCCAAGAATCAATAAAGATATTCAAAGGATATTGCCGCGTGGGAAGAATATGGACTTAAAAGAGCTTCCCCCTCTTCAGAGAGGACAAACAGATTCCATAGGCTCCAGGTCTTGGAGTACTGTTCACGTCACGGACTTGGCGCATTCAACAGGTGACGAATAATTAATTTTCACAGAGATGGCCGAAACGTGTAGCAAGAAAATAGCTGGATCGTCAGGAATCTCAGAATCAGTGAATTTCTGGACAATCTTCCGCACCTCTTTTCAGTAATGTTTAGGCTTAGGGCAGGACCAAAAGATATGAAGCAGCATTCCCTTTCCCTCCTGGCATCTCCAACAGTGGTCAGTAGTATTAGGAAAACATTTCTGTAACATATGAGGAATATGGTACCACCTCGTCAAAATTTTTAAATTGGTTTCCTAAATCTTCGTACAAATGGACAATTTTAGGGAAAATCTAATAATGTTTTGTTGTTGTTCTAGTGTAAAAGTGCAGTTTAGATATTTTTCCCAGTTCCTCAGACAAGGTAAGTATGGTTGTTCAGTAGGGGTGATCAGTAGGTTGTAGGTTTTAGAAGGTAGAGTTCCTTCACCTAAACAATATTCCTCGAAAGTGGTCAGACTGCGATTAAAACCCCGTAGGTTGGTAGAGAATGTAAATAATGATGTCGTTGAAGGGCTCTCCAAAAGGTTGTACAACTTTTTTATGAGATCTTTATATAGAGCTAAGTTTAGCTATGACCCTGTTCCATAGCTACATTTTTATCGGCTTTTATAACTCTACAAATGCATATGCTGAATTCTCGCAATGGAAGCAAGGCTGAAACAAAGCCTTCTGCACAACAGCAATGGAGCAGCTTGCCAGACTCCCTGTATTGCTGAATAGGAAAAGAACTGTTCTGATTTTGTATAGGAATTATTTACATGCACATCATACACACAGAACACGTATTGTGCTTGTGCAGGAACATTATGGCTATAGAATGTGCAAAGGGTAGCACAAGGATGTGAGCAGAACCTGCCTGCTTTGTTGTGTGCAGCGGCTTCTCTGGCGTGTGTTTCTTGTTATATTATGAGTCACGATCAGGGCCTTATTGTCAGGAGGATGTGCTGCAGCAGACACTCACTTGCTCCTCCTCTGTCACTGCCAGGATTTCCAATTCTGCTGCATCAATGTCTGCATGATGATCCATTGTGCAGTGTATTATCTCAATCTCACAGGAACATTCACTAGAACGCTTGTTGCTTTGTGGCAGTTCACTCCCTTATATATATATAAATTCAGTCATCTTCATCCCACACTTCATCTCACCTTCATATTGGCACTATTGTTCTGTCTGTTACATGTAATTGACATATTCTGGAATATACTAGTAAATCACATGCAGCCTTAAAAACATTGGAATTAAAGGCCAGATATGTTTCATTGTTAAATATTATTATGTGTTAAAAAAAGGCTTGATGTGTTTCACAACAGATGTACAACATATAACTCGCTATTAATGTTGGTAAGTAACAACACTGTAGAATATTGATCATACAGGGAATGCCAAATTTCTTTTGGGAATCAGGAAGGATTTGTCTTTCCTGCTACTGAAAATGGTACCATACTTTATAAGAGTTAATTGTCTTCAATCAACTGCAGGTTTAGGGTTCTGAAGATGCCAATTTTTATTAGATAATTTATTTTATGTCTGTTGATGAAACACGATGGACATACATCTTCTTTTTCATCCTGTAATAATACAATGTCGTTATTGTTATGTAATATTATCAATCTTACTTTAGCAAAGATTGATCATAAACACATAGGGGTTGGTTTACTAAAACTGGAGAGTGCAAAATCTGGTGCAGCTCTGCATAGGAACCAATCAGTTTTGAGGTTTTTTTTCCCGTCAAAGCTTAATTGAACAAGCTGAAGTTAGAAGCTGATTGGCTACCATGCACAGCTGCACCATATTTTTCACTCTCCAGTTTTAGTTAATCAACCCCAGAATGTTGATTTACATAGTGAATACATTTTAGCTGTATTCACTTCAATCATCCAATCCTGTGCAAGTAAAATTCCCTTTAATTTTTTTTTCCAATGGGTACTTGAAGATAGTTTTAATGCATTTACTAGGCTATGTGGACATTCTCTACTCCTATAGTATTTTAAATTGACTGCAAACAAATTAATTCTATTTAACCCATAGGATGAAATGTCAAAGGTGTTATTATTATTATTTTATTTATTGCTGTCTTAAAGACAATATTAGTAATGATTATTATTATCATTATTATTGATAATAATCATAATACCAACAATAATAATAAAGCATACTATTTTTAAGGCCTTTGCCCAAATTATGTATTTATTTTTTGTTGCCCATTGAAACTGATCTGAGACGTTGGCACAGTAATCCGTTTGCATGCGTGTGGGTAGGCGTGCATTCGTGTATTTGTGTGTCATGCGTCTAGTAAGCACTGCTCTTATGATAAATTATACAGACAAGTGAATCATACCTAACCTGACAAATAAAGAACTAAGACTCACATGTAATTTGTTATTATTAGTATTCATACGACCCTAAACTAAATTATTAACGATTTTTGTACCCCCAGCCAAACTGATCTGAGAATTTTGTACAACAGACCATGTGTGTCTGTGTTGCCTGTCTGTGTGTGTGTAATGTAACTAGCAGCAGCTGCCCAAAAGATAAATGAGAGCTGTTGTCCCTAAGCTAAGGCTTGTTAGCCTCATGTGTCTCCCATCTATCTTGTATTCCGCTTGCGGCAGCCTGTCATCGAGTGCTCAGTACCTGTCTGTACACCTGCAGCATTGTACATTATCTATAGGAACAAAGCAGGGGGTATACCCTAGGACCTCGAAGAAAATCCTAAACAGGCTCATTCACATCACAAAACTTGGATCTGATTAAGCCTGTTGGTTCTGATTTATAATAACATGATGTATAGTCATTTTCTATTCATAATAATGAATCAAAGATAATACAAGGGGTGGGATAGAGGATGCAAAGAAAAAGAAAGCTTTGTGATCACACAACTACTAAATTAGAGGAAGTAGCTGTCATGGTTGGGGTCACTTACCTTATGGTCTCTGATGCAGTAGGTAAAGTGGTATTAAATCCAATAACAAAAATGTGTTATTTTGCAGACTACCAATCCATAGATGTGGTAGATGCATTAGTGTTCTTTCTCTTCCCTTTATTTTCACTTGGTGATCATGCCAATAACTCTGTTATGTTTCAACATCCTTTCACTGACCAAAAATGGCAGTTAAAGGGCATAAACAAACCATTTAATACAGGGGTGCTGACAATGATCAGATTTTATTAATTTATGTATAACCTTTATCCCAAAAACAAAAACAAAAACTCTTGCTGCAACTGCCTAAAATGTGTTAGTTGGAGTTCAACTTTTATTCATTACCAGAGTCATCTACACATGCTAGTAGTCTAACACCTTGTCTCCCCAGACTGACAATGCTGCTGTCCAAGGGTGTCCCCGTTGGTCCTGTATCCAGAGTGGAGACACCCTAGATGGATCACCAGGTGAAAATAAAGTAAAAAGCCTAAAAATTTAAACTAAAGCAGCCACCATATTGGACTACAATATATTACATTTTCCTGTTTGCGTTTAATACCACTTTAGGTTAAACCTCTTTTATTAAAATGTATAAGATATATATAGATATATATATCTATATATCTATATATATAGATATATATATATATATATAGATATATATATAGATATATATATTTTTTTTAATATGACCCTATATATCATAACATTAAAAGAACAAGGATATAGCAATCCTTCATAATACTTCTTAGGAACTAAAAACAATATAAATATGCATTTCCACCTGTATATACATCTATAATGTGGTGACCATTATTTCCCTTGGGCAAGAGATCTGTCCAGACAAAGGAAAAAGAATAACAATAAAGAGAAAGGGGAAAAGGAAAAAGAAAGAGAGAAAAAAAAATTCACACGCATATCTATTTGTATGGGGAGGTCTTTTCCCGACCAAAGTAATTCCATCCAAGCCACCATTTTAAGTCAAGGCCAAGCTCCAAAATAGAAGTCATCTATATGAAGGATCCCAGGGTATCAGAGCTCAAGAACTCAATCCAAGAAGACCACACGACCACATACTTAGGATAGCATTCCTGTATACAAGCCATTAAATAATAATAAGCAATATTATTTTTGAACCTTTATATTATGACAATTGTTCTTTTCTTAGAATTATTTAACAAAGTATTATTAAGACAAAATAAATTATTTTTTCTATATTAAGGTTACATTCACACAACCATAAACTTTTACTGATACAAAAGTTCCTGCAGAACTTGCTTTTAGATCTGTTTTTTTTAATGTGCAAGATTTTCCTTTTATTTCTTTTTTTTTATCAATTCCAGAATGTATACCCATGTCCTCAGACAAAGATTTTTGGTTTCTGTGTTATGGATCTAAACGCAGTGCATTTTTACGCACCTGTGTGAATGTCTTTATTGACAACAATGCAGCTGCATTCAGATCCGTAAACAAAAAAAGCTTGTAAATGTGTTTTTTTTTTTTTTCAATGCCAGGTGAATGAGGCCTTAGTGTGTCTCATTAACAAAGCCAGACATTTCAGCCACTCATTAATCTTATCATACCAAAATTCCAAACATACTCACTAAAAATCGGGGTAAGCAATTTTAATTTACATTTAGGTCATTTTCTTGTAGTCAAGTTGAAGCGGAAACAAGTGAGCAGACTGGAAAATCATAATTATGATCATAAATCATCAAATAATAAGAAAAAAGACTTCCAGATATAATTAAAAAATTCCAACCAAATCTAAAAGAAATTGATGGTGGAGTAAAGCCAGCGTCAGAATCACCAGACCCACCTTAGTAAGTTGTTCTTGACATATTACAGATTTAAGCCTTGACACTTTCCGCCCAACCTGATGCTGATTTTCCCTAAATTTCCACTCACTAAAACCGCCCGAATTTAAAAATCAAAACTGGTTTCTATATTATTTTTATCTCCTCTTCAATACAGTGATCTTGTGTTATCTCTTGACAGATTTGCTTGAAGTGGATTTTCAACCTTTCAACCTTTCAATAAATCAGTCAAGCCTTTTTCTTGATTTAAGAAATGTTCTTTCATTGCCTTCAGCATACCAGCGTTCTCATGAATGCATAGTCATTGGTACATGTGACGGTGTGTTTATTAAACATCCACGAGTATCGCCATCATCCACAGCGTGTGTGCAAAGAGAACAGCTAAAAATATAAGTGTCAGGTGACGTCTATTACAAGAAATACCTTGGTGTGACAGCTATGCACAGACATCACCTGCAACCTGCAAGTCACATAGTACATCTTCATTCATTTAAAGGCACAACCACTGCTTCCTATGAGAGGAAATGACAGCCATATTTACCACACCAGAAAGACGAGAGATATTTCATGTGAGAGCTCTACAAAGCTGCAGCACACAAACATTGAGGCCTGACAAAGGACGTTACCATGTGGATTCACTTGTTTGAAAGACATGTTCTACCTTTGACCTGTCTGCTCTACATTGACCGCATTTAACTTCTTATTAGCAGAGGGAACTACTGAATCACATGTGACGTGTTTTCCTGGCATTCTACTCTATCTATCTATTCATTTATCTATACATTCTTTATATATATATATATATACATATACATATACACATACATATATATATATAATGATAGATAATTAGATAGATAGATAGAAAGATAGATAGATAGATAGATAGATAGATAGATAGATAGATAGATAGATAGATAGATAGATAGATAGATAGATAGATAGATAGATAGATAGATAGATAGATAGATAGATAGATAGATAGATGAAAATATAGATATATATCTATCCAACTTTCTGTTTTTATATTTATATCTACTGTATCTACATGTTTATCATTTGGTATTCTTCCTAAAAATTCCTTCCTTCCTTTCATTATTCTTTTATGTTTTTAGCACATTGAAAGGCCTTCCTTCCTTCTTTCTTTCTTTCTTTCTTTCTTTCTTTCTTTCTTTCTTTCTTTCTTTCTTTCTTTCTTTCTTTCTTTCTTTCTTTCTTTCTTTCTTTCTTTCTTTCTTTCTCCCCCCTTTTCTATCTATCTATCTATCTATCTATCTATCTATCTATCTATCTATCTATCTATCTATCTATCTATCTATCTATCTATCTATCTATCTATCTATCTATCTATCTATCTATCTATCTATCTATCTATCTATCTATCTATCTATCTATCTGTCTGTCTGTCTGTCTGTCTGTCTGTCTGTCTATCTATCTATCTATCTATCTATATATCTATCTATCTATCTATCCATCATCCATCTATCTATTTATCTATATATTTATTATTAGATATCTATCTCTTGTTTAGTCCGTGTTGACTGAAAAATGCTATCTATCTATCTATCTATCTATCTATCTATCTATCTATCTATCTATCTATCTATCTATCTATCTATCTATCTATCTATCTATCTATCTCCCTCTCCGACTATCTACATCCTTACTTCCTACCTTCTTTCCTTTCTTCTCTCTCTCTCTCCTTCCCTTCCCTCCCCTCTTTCTTTCTTTCTTTCTTTCTTTCTTTCTTTCTTTCTTTCTTTCTTTCTTTCTTTCTTTCTTTCTTTCTTTCTTTCTTTCTTTCTTTCTTTCTTTCTTTCTTTCTTTCTTTCTTTCTTTCTTTCTTTCTCCCTCCCCCCTTTTTCTATCTATCTATCTATCTATCTATCTATCTATCTATCTATCTATCTATCTATCTATCTATCTATCTATCTATCTATCTATCTATCTATCTATCTATCTATCTATCTATCTATCTATCTATCTATCTATCTATCTATCTATCTATCTGTCTCCCTCTCTGCCTATCTACATCCTTCCTTCCTTCTTTCCTACCTTCATTCCTTTCTTTTCTCTCCATCTCCTTCCCTCCCTCTTTCTTTCTTTTTCAGGGACTCTTTCCTGACTATTACTAAAGCTGCTATTTACATGTCACTAGTGAAAACATCAAAGTGGCTTTTGAAAGCGTCAAACAATAGGTGAATCATTGGTGTGACATTTAAGAAAAACAAAATGGAAAGCAGACGAAAAATGTCAATACATTACAGAGGAAGATGTCCTTTATTATGTATTAGTAAAGTTTCAAGTTTTTCACATTGTAAAGGTGGCAGTTGCATAAAAATATAGCTATTGTTCAATAAGCCTATATAAATATGTTGAAGTGTAAGCTGACCATTTCTAAATAGGCCCCAATCTACTCTATCTATCTATCTATCTATCTATCTATCTATCTATCTATCTATCTATCTATCTATCTATCTATCTATCTATCTATCTATCTATCTATCTATCTATCTATCTATCTATCTATCTGTCTATCTATCTATCTATCTATCTATCTATCTATCTATCTATCTATCTATCTATCTATCTATCTATCTATTATCTATCTATCTATCTATCTATCTATCTATCTATCTATCTATTATCTATCTATCTATCTATCTATCTATCTATCTATCTATCTATCTATCTATCTATCTATCTATCTATCTATCGACTATCTATCTATCTATCTATCTATCTATCTATCTATCTATCTATCTATCTATCTATCTATCTATCTATCTGTCTGTCTATCTATCTATCTATCTATCTATCTATCTATCTATCTATCTATCTATCTATCTATTATCTATCTATCTATCTATCTATCTATCTATCTATCTATCTATCTATCTATCTATCTATCTATTATCTATCTATCTATCTATCTATCTATCTATCTATCTATCTATCTATCTATCTATCTATCTATCTATTATCTATCTATCTATCTATCTATCTATCTATCTATCTATCTATCTATCTATCTATCTATCTATCATCTATCTATCTATCTATCTATCTATCTATCTATCTATCTATCTATCTATCTATCTATCTATATTTTGCCTGTCTGTCTATCTATCTGTCTTTGACAAGGAAGGGAGGGGGAAAAAAGACAAAGACAAAGAAAGAGCGAGAAAAAGAGAGGGGCAGAGAGAGAATATAGCTGGAAAGGGAAATACTTTGGGTACAAGTGTATGAAGACACAATCGGCTTAAATAGCAATTACAATTTATCAGGAAGGTGCAGAATAAATAGTGTTAGACCAGACAAAATACTATACATAAGATACATGCTGCACAAATAGTGCCAATAGGGTTTCCTGGCCTAACAAAAGTATAAACACACAAGTATGCAGTTAAAATGATATTTTCACATTCATATATACTGATACACATACTGGGTTTAAGTAAATTTTTGTGAAAGTATAACTTCAAATGTATAATTCATATGCCCTATATTTTAATTGCATTATGGAAATGTTTTACAGTTTTGAGAGTAGGAACACTTTTGAATATAAAATTAGACATTAGGATATATATTAATAGAAAACAGGTAAAACATTAACATTTACCTCTACTAATAATAAGGAAACACTGAATTATCATCTTAATTTTACTCTCTGCAAATTGGTCTATTGAGGTGGCAGGTGACATATGCAAATTTTACACACAGCCCGGAGTCGCTTAGTATTCTATGCAGAAGCAGTTAAAATGCATTTATCTGTGCACCACAGACAGTGTCTAATAAAGCTATTATCGCTGTAATATTCACAATTAGTGAAACTGGTTTTACAATTAAAGGGACAAAAAAAGAGCAATGCAACATGCAGCAGTTTACAAATAAGAAAAAGAACGGGGCACTGAAATGAAAAAAAAAAGAAGAAAAAAAATCCATCAGTGTATTGGCATATTGAATAATTATCTATATCTGACTTCCTAAAGGTCCGCTTAAACCTAAAACATGACATTTAACTGTTTAAGCCATTACATTCTTTATGCCATTGTACTGCAATATGTATTGTATGTTTCTAATCTTGAGGTGGAAATACATACAGTTGATTGTAAATTTGGATCCACAGCCAATTTATATTTCTGTCTTTTGTTATTTAAAAAAAATATTAAAGGTGAGGCAAACCATAAATGTTATGTATCTCATACATACACATACATATTTTCATTAAACATTCAGGATATTCATAAAAGAGTATAATATGTTAAGAAAAAACAAAAAAGGGGGACACTGCGTTGCTATTGTTACATTCATTTTATATACATTTAATTTATTTTTTTACTCCACCCTCACAGGCTTTGTACTTTTTTTTAATAGAGGAAAAACAGGAGATAATTTCTCTTTTTGCCACTGAAAAGCATGTGGCTACTTAGTGCCATTCCACTTGACTGGATAGCAAGAAGGCCAAGGCTAAGTCAATGGCAAAGGGTTATTGAGGACAGTTTCCATGGAAACAAAAAAAAACACTGACCATAATAAAACACAAAAGACAAGTAAGCAAGTCAAACCGCCTACCTTATTCTAAGAAACCAAGCTGTGTCTGACATGCTCTGCAGATAAAATACAACTTTCAGCTAAATTCTAAAATTCAGCATAGCTAGTATTGTCCATTATATGATTTAAAAAAACAGCAGGAAGAATTATTGTGTATGTTAGGTGGTAAGTTATTATAATCTTCAGCAATAATAGATCTTACATTAAGGAACTGTAATATTATTAATAGCAATAATAGATTAATTATTATTATTATTATTATTGATATTATTACTTATTGAGAGGTTATTTGAATAACAATTGTACAACCTATTATTATTTTCAGATTACTTTATTATATAGGATAACGCTGTATAGGATGTGGGATTTCTATTTCTTTGCTGTGTTTCATAGCTATAGATACAAATTAAGTCTGATTTACTAAAGCAGTTGAGAATCTTCATTCAAAAAAATAATGTCACTATTCACTTCAATTATCCATTTATGTGAAAAGCAAATTCCTGCTCGCTCTGAATATCCAATCATGTGAAGAAGTTTTTTTTTTTTCTAACTGATTAGATAAATTAAATCAGTTATTATATAAGTTTTTTTGGAGTGAAGATTCTCGACTCCTTTAGTAAATTAACCCAACTCTGATTTTGTATCATTTGGAAGACTGGGAAGGAAATCATTTTTTGGTACGCATGGCACAACGTATTCATTGACTGATGTGTTTATTGCATTTTAATTTTTTTAAAACATAATATATTGGAGAGACATTTATATTTTTCACAGAGATGGCATCACCAATCTAGCTAATGACTTTACAATCTGGTTGTACAAATGCTTTACAATCAACTTTAATTTTACCAAAGGATCTGGGCATTTCTATACAATACTTTCAAATTCAAAGAAGCCCATACACTGCTTAGTTTAGATATAAAGGAGATTTTACTATCAGATACGCAGGGTGCAGTGAGCCTAAATGGCTCCTGAGGGTTACATAAGCTCTATCCTGGACTGTATTTACTACCATTTGGCTAGTGGCTATGTAAATGAGAAGTAAAGTAAGATCCCCTAAATAGCATCCATCCCAAATTGATATTGCACAACATACCACGAGGGTCAGAAGGGGAAAGAGGCGGGACTCTAAGTGATGCCAGAGAGATCAAACTATTTTCACAAAAAATTGTAAATAGCAGGTTAAAAAAATTCCCAACATAGGGAGTATACAAACATGACCAAACCCATGTGATACAGAACAGCATGAGCTTTAAAGTGCTGACACACATCAAAAATGCAATCCCAGTTTTTTTGTCTAGAACTCTGACGCGTTTCAACTGGTTAAGTCTTCTTCAGGGTATTGGTGGACCTTGAATCCAAGCTGGGTTTTCTAAAATTACAACATACAATCAGACAATAGGCATGTATAGAGAAAAAAACATATATCGGTATTTGAAAAAGTAAACTGCATTAAATACACAGAAGGCTAAGTAACTTATGATGGGGATCCATTCACTGGATGGAACCAGATGGAGTTAACCTGTACCTACAGTGCTAGGTCCTGAATACAAGAGACATATAAGTGGCAGCCAGGGCTTATATGTTTGCATCCATCTATTTCTACATGAATGCATTCCAAGAGAATAATAATGATACACCAAAGGCATGAGAGAAGCGAAAGTCATCGGGATAGTGTTTGTGGTCCTATGCACTCTAAACACTAAGAAAGAGACAAAAAGTATATTAAGTTCAAAAGGGTTCAAATGTTCCAAAAAATTACAAAAACAATATAACATACCTGCATGTAAAGACCCAAAATAAACCACAAATGAGTTTGCAAGGCAGGTCTCTGTAGAGGCATAGAAAAAGACACAAAGTCCTAACTTCTCCCAGAGGAGAGTAGACTATCCCTAAACAAGGTCAATAAGAGATCCACCCAATCAGGAAATAGAGAGAACAAGGGATACAGGTAGCATCCATTCTTACCAATATTGATGGTGAATACATGCAGGTATAAGCATATCCGGCAAGGTGCTATGCACATGGAGCAAACAAGCCTGTGAGCTGAGTGTTTATAAGTCTGGGAAAGGCCATGTCATGTGTCTAGGTCAGGCCAATCCCAGATCTTTAGGCGCCTAAAAGGTCATACTTGCTGAATAAATGAGAGGAGGGATGCCCCTTAATAATTGCCACTAATCAGAGACTTGTGTCTCCTGTTGTCCCCGGCTGTCTCTGGCGGCTTGTTCCGGTCGGAAGTGCGTCACCGCTTGAGGCGGCGGTGACGTCAAACCCGGAACCGGAAGTTCCGCTGCCGCCATTTTGGAAAAGAGTAATGTTTCCACAAAAAAAAGAATAGTGGGAATAGAGTAAAATAAAAAAAAAAATTAGTACTGAAATATTCAAATATATTGCAGCAGTGGGAAAAGTGAATAAAATAATAGGATTTAACACTAGAGGATCACCGGTTGGAAGAAGGAGATTCCGATTTCCCTATATAGATGTTTAGTTAGACCTCATTTAGAATGGCTGTGTTCAGTTCTGGAGACCTCACTTACAAAAACATATTAATAAAGGAAGAATGAGCCCAAAGATGGGTGACAAAAATGTTGAAAGGTCTGAGGGATACAACATATCAGGAGAGATTTCAGGGACTTCATATGTACAGTTTGGAGGAAAGGAGGGAAAGGGGAGACATGAATGAAACCTTTAAATACATTGAGGTGATCAAGGTTAAGGAGGGCAGTATTTTCAATATGAAGCCGAAATCGAGAACAAGGGGACATAACTTCAGACTAGCAGGTGGAAAGTTCAAAACTAATCTTAGAAAGTATTATTTTACCGAAAGAGTAGTTGATGCTTGGAATAGAAATAGACTTTCAGTAGCGATTTTGAATCAGTCAACAGTATGTGGATTAAAAAATGCTTGGGACAAACACAGACCCATACAATATATATATATATATATATATATATATATATATATATATATATATATGTATATATATATATATATATATATATATATATATATATATATATATATATATATATATATATATATATATATATATATATAAAGAATGAGGCAGACTTGATGGACCACTTGGTCTTTTTTCTGCTTTCACACTTTGTTTCTATTTTTAAATACACTAAAAGGGGAAAAACACAAATTCAAATAACACTAAATTAGATACCTACCATAGATTTACCCCACACCTGCTAAATACAGAAAAAAAGAGTTCCCACAATTTCGATAACTGGGAAATCGGTAATTTCATGGCATAGTCAATGCATCTCCTTTACATCTAATAAAACTATGTAATGCCAGGGAATTTCTAAACAATCCTTTCAATTTTGGGTCCCTTACATCAGTGGTCCTCAACCCTGGCATACAGGGCCCACTAACAGGCCAGATTTTCAAGATAACTGAAATACATCCCAGGTGATATCATTTGCTGCTCAGTGATTGCAGTACTCTAGTCTGCATCTCCCCAAGGTAATACCTAAAATCCGGCCTGTTAGTGGGCCCTGTAGGCCAGGGTTGAGGACCACTGCCTCACATTATATAGATCTTATATTGTATATCATTAAATAATTTATTTAACATTTTTCCACGTTCTTTCTGTGGAAAAAACACAGAATAAATATGCTAGTGAAGGCTGATTTTTGGCACAAAAACGGGTCCCAGCTACTGTAAATTTCAGTAGCCAATCTGACCATAAAAAACACCTTTATTTTACCTTTCTTATACCTTCTCTATTGTATTTACCTTCTCTTTTGTCTCTATTCTATATTGTCTTTACCTTCTCTATTGTCTCCACGCCTATTGCCAAAATGACAATATTTCTCTGAAATGTCCAAATTTGCGATGAAGACATAAAAGTTTGGTAGTATATGATAGTAACATGTGTGGTCACCTGTGTTCCATTCAAACAACCAATCAGGAAAATTAAAAAATGATCTACACATTGCCAAATGACTAAAGTAAACATGAGTTTACTTTGCCCTACCTCATACTAGTAAATCAGAGACCTGATTTTCTGGACATTCACCATATGTGAACATAGTTGGAAATTTTTGTTAGCTTGGAGGAAAATGTTGTTTGTCAATAATAAGAAAAAGTATTTTGCATGTTTTTCAGCATTCAGGAGGCATTAGTGGCAGCCTAAAATGGCTTTAGGTGTTTGCAAATCTTTACTAAACCTGGGGGAATTAAGCCAATGGGCAATTTGAAAGAAAGCTGGAGGGCTTTTAGATTACTGACTGTTCAGACTCTAGTTTGGTTGCTTTGAGGTATTTTTAGTTGTGTTGAGTGGGGGTATGTGTAGCCTCTAAGGAGCAAGATTTCAGTCAAAGTTGTACCAATCAACACTGTAGGGCTGATTTACTAAAACTGGAGCGTACACAAACAAGTTCAACTCTGCTTGGAAACCAATTAGCTCCCAGTTTTTTTTATCAAAGCTTAACTGAACAAGTTTAGTTAGAAGCTGCTTGGCTACCATGCACATCTGTACCAGATTGTGCTCTCTCCAGTTTTAGTAAATCAACCTCTGTAGTTCCAAAACCTAGGTCTACATTACAAAAATGGGGTTGATTTACCAAAGATGTATAGGTTGTTTTCTTAGCAAATTGAATGTTCACTTTACAAAATGTATGCACGCTTTGCAAAATAAATGATAGTGAATAAGGTGATCATATGTTCATCTTTGAAAGCCCAGTCATGTGCAAGGAAAATCTACTAAACTCACTGAACATTCACTTATCAAAGCAGAATTCATAATTCTTTTAGAAAATCAGTCCCACTTGAAAAGATTTTAGTAACATGGAAACCTTACTCACATTGGCTTAGTTATTAGGCCTGATTTAGTTAAGTGAAAATTAAAGGAGTTGTAAAGTCAGGAAGGTTTTTTTTATCTTACTGCATTCTATGCACTAAGATATAAAGCCTTCTGTGTGTAGCAGCCCTCTCCCCCCCCCCCAGCACCCCTAATACTTACTTGAGCCCCATCTCTGTCCAGCGATGTCCACAAGTGCCTCGGCCATCCTGGGACTCTCCCTCCTGATAGGCTGAGATACAGCCGCGGCACCATTGGCTCTCGCAGCTGTCAATCAATTTTTAGTGAGCCAATCGGGAGAGAGAGGGCCAGGGCCGAACGGCAACTCCGTGTCTGAATGGACACAGGGAGCTTCAGCTCGGCTGTCCCATAGCAATCTGCTTGTTGTGGGGGCACTCTATAGGAGGGAGGGGCCAGGAGCAGCGAAGAGGGACCTGAGAAGAGGAGGATGCAGGCTGCTCTGTGCAAAACGCAGAGGAGGTAAGTATAACATGTGTTATTTTTATTTTTTTTTTAAACAAGACTTTACAGTAACTTTAAGGGGATATGAATCTGCGTTCAGCTCAAACAGCCAATTATTTGCAGTGAATAAAAAAAAATAACTTAACTATTTTAAGACCAGGCTTTTTGCTGACAGTTCTTGTTTATAAGTAAAAATCTGTATTTTTCACTAGAAAATTACTTAGAACCCACAAACATTATATATATATATATATATATATATATATATATATATATATATTTTTTTTTTTTTGGCAGAGACCCTAGAGAATAAAATGACAGTCATTGCAATATTTTATGCCACACTATGCCACATTTGCACAGCACAATTTTTAAACACAATTTTTTGGGGGAAGAATACACTTTAAAGAAATAAAAAAAAACAACAAAGTTAGCCCAATTTTTTTGTAAAGGGTGAAAGATGATGTTACGCCGAGTAAATGGATAACTAACATGTCATGTATCAAAATCGCGCATGCTCGTGGAATTGCGACAAATTATGGTACCTAAAATCTCCATAGGCAATGCTTGAAAATTTTTTACAGGTTACCTATTTAGAGTTACAAAGGAGGTCTTGTGCTAGAATTATTGCTCTCACTCTAATGATCGTGACGATACCTCACACTGTTTACATATGCGGCACGACTTACATACGTGTTTGCTTCTGCGCATGAGCTTGGAGGGATGGGGCACTTTACTTTTTTTTTTCTTATTTATTTTACTTTTTATTTTTGCACTGTCGCTTTAATTTTTTTTTTTATAACTTCTATTCCTATTACAAGAAATGTAAATATCCCTTGTAATAGAAATAAGCATGACAGGTCCTCTTTATTGAGAGATCCGGAGTCAAAAAGACCCCAGATCTCTCATTTACCTTTAAAAGTAAAACAGTGCATAGTAGCACATTATGTCTAAAGCTTAAGGGCACTTTATTTTAGGTTTAATTATGCTTTACAGAAAGAAAATAACAGACAGCACAAAAGTATAATAAAAAGAAAAATTAAAGCAAGAACAAAATTAGCAATCAAATATTAAAAAACAAGCTGAACCCTAAAGATATTTCATGTGAAATAGGATGGACACATTAGTGAGTTAAGTCTTTTAGTTCCACATAGGAAAAACAGCTCTACATTCCCTATACTGAAGTAACATCTATTGTAGAATACTATTTGACAAGATAAGTGGCATGTTGTGGTTCCAAAAGTTTAACAATATAATTCTTATAGAATGCATAGTCTCTGAAAAAAATACTTCTGATTCCTTTTGAAAGGTGTAGAGCAACTGAAAGGAATTCCAACAGTCAATAGAATATAGAAATGTCATCTGTCTGTATGATGTGTGGATCATTAAGAGTTACCAACACTTCTACAAATAGACCACAGGCCATTGACAATAAGGCATTCCCATTAACTGTTTGGAGCCAGCAGACCCAATTTACACTTTTTTCTCTCTATTTTCCCCACCTCTTCCCCATCCTATTCAACCTTTGTCCCCCTCACCCATCCCTGCCCACACCTCTTTCTCACCTCCACATCCTTGTAGTGTACTATAGATTTTATTACCCTGTCTCCCTCTCCCATCTCCCAGGTTATAATAATAGAATGCAGAAGAACTGGTATCATCACCATCTTATCTAAAGAAAGAGACACAACACTATAGTTTCAGACACACAATGTTACTTTATTAATAGGAAGGGGTTCTTTCCTGCCATGAGTACAAAGCAAATCCTAAAGAATCCTTCACAAATTTTTGTGCAGATTCATCCAAGAGAATTTTCTTGAAACCATGATGCACTATATGGCCTTTATACTATAGCTAACAGGCTTAGAGTGGCCAATAAGGTATTCCCTCTCTATAAACAGGGGTAACTGTGCAGCCATAGTTTTAGGGAATTGGAAACTGCTGCATGGAAAGGATAGGAAAAGCTGACAAGCTGCAAGGGAAGAGATTAGGAGTCAGTTACAAATATGTATATTTATGCTGATCACTTGCTCTTTGGGCTCTTCCCAGCCATTTGGCTAAGATCAAGTGTGGTATCTGATATTATAAATTTTCGGGGAGAGATGTCTGGTTCCCTTTGCCAGTTATTCATCCCTGATGTAATTAGGTGGGTGCAGCGAGAGGCTCCTTTCCTCCCAGGTTGAATTTGGCCGGGTGCATCAGACTTGTTCACAGATGAAGGCAGAACTCTCCCTAACTACTAATGCCTTTCTGGTAGGGATGGTGCTTATTTTGGCTGGCCAAAGGCAGGGCTGAGTAAAGCCTGCTGTGATTGTGCCCCTGGAGTGGAAGTCCAGGCAGCCAGAAATGATCATGGTGGAGGAGCTCCTTTGAGTTTACTAGGGCACCATAGTCACATGCACCTCTGAACACATTTTAGCACACCTGCCTCTTGGCCTGGGCCTTTTAGCCGGGAAGAGAGGGATTTTTATATCAGTAGGAAAGCCAACCAGTGTATTACACTGGCACTGGAGCACTTTTCCCTTACCCTTTGTCTTTTTTAAAAGAAGGGAGCTATCCCTAATGAGATACAAATAACAAAAAAAAAATTGACACTGGTGAAACTCTTCATTACTTCAAAATGAAAGAAAATATTGGCTTTAGATATACTTTTATTGAGTGCATTGTATGCCGCTGGATTTCTGTAGGGTCCTTGCATTCAACGGATGAACCATATTGCTTATTGCACGTTCTCTATTTTACATCTTCTGCTATTTATAAATAAAGAACACATTTAACAGGCAAAAGATAGGTGGCATCACATAAACATATAAGCTCCATTTTATTTGCAGATGTACCGGAGTGTCAACATCCCACGTGAAAATAATTTCATGTTTTATTTTCCTGCCTCCATACATTGCTCGGGGACAAAAAATTGATATTCCCCATATTCCTCCTGTATTAAATTGTATTGTAACTGTATTATCTGCCCTCACGTTGTAAAGCACTGTGAAAATTGTTGGCGCTATATATATCCTGTATAATAATAATAAAACAATTCTTTTATAATCTAATTATACTGTTCGTTTTGAAAGTATATTATCTTCCGTAAGTGTTGAATCTCTCTTTTCTGTACTAACTATCCATATTCCCCCAAGAACACATACACTTTCTTTCTCTGTTTCACTCTTTTTCCTGAATAAAGGCCTGCTGTTGGTACGTAAAACAATTCTTTCAACACATATCAATCAAATGATAAATATAATAAACAACACGAAACTGGGTTTAATGAGTTTTTTGGCATACTCGAAGAAGATACATTATTACCAATTTCCTCAATACACAAACATCTATTCCTGATACCAGTGGAATATTTGTGTAACAAACAATATTTCTGTGCAGTTACCTTTGTTTACAAAAAAAAACCCGAAAAAATTGACAAAGTATGTTATCGTCTTTTCATGTGAATGGGAATGTTTTTAGCTATAAACATTGCTTCTTAACAATTCAACGTAGATTTTTATCTTTTGTAAATTGTAAATTGTATAAACACAAACTATCACATAAGAAGCAAGATAACAGGGTTTTAGAGCAGCCTGAAACAACAATGCAACCGATGTAACCCACACCACCAGTGCTGAGTGGTGAGCAGTGGAAATTGGTAGTTCTGACCTTATAGTACACCACTGCAAATAGCCAGAAATTGTAGATAAGTATTCAAAATGGCAGTACCAAGAAAATGTTTAGGTTTACATTTTAACATTAAAGTAAATCTAAAACCATGAAGCAAAATGATATATACGTATGTTTAAATTAAAAAAAGGCTGGCCCTAGAGTGTTTTTTGGGGGAGAAGGCTTTGAAAATTTAAATATAGGCTCACCATATATATAATACAATTTGATTGTACAATCTTCTTTACATCTACTAACAAGTTTGTAGTGCTAGAGCCTGCCTGATTGGATACAAATTGATTGGGTAACTTAGGCAGGTCCTCTCATTTCATAGATTTGGTAGATCTTACATTAATTAACAGAGATTGTACATTCTAATTGTATTACGTATGCTGAGCCTTTTTACACAAAGAGCAACTGACAGCCATACACACAATCTCTGGTCCAAGAGTGCATGCCATAGCTGTGAGTGCATGCCCCTGGAAGCTGCCTTCATTCACATCTGCATGGACATTTCTGAAGGCACAGCAGGCTCCTACTTTACAGATAGAGGCTAAATGTGCTAGCAGCATGGGATATGCACAGAGTGCTAGCACATTCAGCCTCTAACTGTGAACATACAGCATCGGGTGACAACGATGCATCACAGTAAAACACAGCAAGGGCAGCATTGTTACCCTATGGCAGGAAGTACCCCTTGCTGACAGAATCACCAGGTAAAAAACAGATAAAAGATGTAAAATAAAATGTAATAAAAGCCTGCACACAACATTTATAAACTGAAGTAAGCTGTACTATATTAAAATATTTTATTTGCCTTTAAAAACACTGATAAGAGTCAAAGAACATTTTATTTTATATAATTAGACAACTGATGCTCATCCAAATGTTTCTTACTTAGTGAAATATCTTAATTAATTATCTATACGACAACCGCAATGGCTACTTAACCTCCCTGGCGGTAACCCCGAGCGTGACTCGGGATGGATTTTTTAGGTTAGGATCGGTATCCCCGAGTCACGCTCGGGGTAGATGTGCAGAGAGCGCAGCGGTGTCTCTTACCTTCTCCTGGCGATCCAGCGATGATCTCTCATTGCTGTGACCGCCAGCCGAGAGTCCCGCCGCTCGTCTGTCGGTGTGATGACTTCCTAGTTCCGTTCCCTGCAGCAGCAATGCTGCATGGGAGCGGAACTAGGGAGGGAAATTCAAACGTTGCACAAAACACAAACACAAACACATAACACATTTTATAATATATATATATGCATATATATATATATATATATATATGCATATATATATATATATATCTTTGCATATATATATATATATATGTATATATGTGTATATATGTATATATATATATGCACACACACACACATATATACACACACATATATATATATTTATATATATATAAAATTATATTATTGATTAGATTTGATTATAATTTATGCGTTATATATTATATATATATATATATATATATATATATATATATATATATATATATATATATATATACACACACACACATATATATATATATATATATATATACACACACACACATATATATATAATATATAACGCATGAATTATAATCTAATCAATAATATAATTTTATTATATATATTATATATTATATAATAAAATTATATTATTGATTTGATTATAATTCATGCATTTGTGTTTCAAATTTATCACATCTGGGATGTCTACTAGAGTCTTGTTTTGGTCAGGTTTAAGTCAGTAATTACTAATAATTGTAGGCCTATAATACATAACGCCAAATTTCCATGAAAAAAATTGTACCGCTTTTGGTACATAATTCCTGACAGAATCATACCGCCAGGGAGCTTAAATTCTAACACTTGAAAAGTGAGGCCCACTTTCTATAACAGAATGTTCATGTCTCATTTTACCACCAAATGCTTATGAGTCAACATAGTGGAAATCAACTCTAATAAAAGTATTCTTTCCTATAAATAGTAAACTGCATATCTACATGACTTATTCTGTCAATTAATTTTTGTAAATTACTATGTTTAATCACTGTTTCTTTTAACACTATAGATCAGAAAATATTTGTTTTCCAGACATTCATGAATTGTTCGAATCTTACACAAAGTAAATTATAAAATGTATCTCATTAACATTTTGGATTTAAGTGTTTAAACTAACCGTGAAATATTACATTTTAAACAAACTAAAAAATTCACAGATAGAAATCTAGAAAAACACCAGGAAGTCAAATAATTACAAGCTTTGATATACATCCTTTGTTCTGCAGATGATTTTCATGGAACTTTGCAGACTCTAGAAGAATTTCTCAAGTGAAAACAAACAGTAGAAAGGATTAATGAGGGGCCTTCCATTTACAATTTAGCAGAATTACAAGAGACATGTAAGAAAGAGCCTATTAAATAAAAGGTCAAACATTGCAACAAGCGTGTGATAATGGCAATGCTATAAAAAGGAAATCCAAAACATTTATTTGTAGTACGATTATTGGCCAATTATGTATATATGTTTTCCTCTGGTCTTGCCGTCGTTCATTTATACACGTATTTATACAGTTTGTTAACATTTAGCCAATATATTTTCAAGATGTTGAAAGTTAAGATATGTATCTGGTTTTATTCAAAAGAGACCCCAAGTGTTTGTTTTGTTTTCATGCATAAATTGTTCCTTTCTTAACAGTGTAACTGTGAAAGAAATCCCTGACGTGTAGCCCATCAATACACAATAGTAGTGTGACCTGCTCTGTGTCCTATTCAATGCCCTGCAGTATTATCTGCATTCTCAATATCCTATATAGATTCTAAAGGCTGCAGGGGTTGATTTACTAAAGGAACAGAGGATTTAAACTAGCAAAATTAATGTTAGTGAATAAGCTATGCCCACTTTGAATACCCAACCACGTGCTAGCAAAAAATCTGTTTTTTTTAATTACCCTTGCACATGATTGGGTATTTATTGTGAACACAGGTTCAACTGACATATTACTATTCACTTAACAAAGTCAATGTTCAGTTCAGTACAGCGTAAACAGCTTACATTTTCTTAGTAAATCTACTTGATCTACTCGTGTTACCCTTTATTTAATTAGACTTTTTTTGTTGTATTAGGGTAGTTTATTTATGTTTTTTTTTTATTTAGGGTTCTTTTTATTTTGTGTGTGTTTGATCTTTATTTGTTTAAAGTTGCTTTAAGTTAAAAAATGTAAAAAATGATTTTTTTTCCTTTTTTTGCACAATAAATTAAAGTCAGGGTACTCACAAATTCACAGACTGCAATATGTGTAATTTCACATCACAATCAATGTTGACTAAATCACTCCACTCATTTCTAGTAAGAATCTGATTGTTTAACTTTCCTAACATTTTTCAAAACTACAGTACATATTGTCAGGGAATTCATAATCAATCCTTTAAATTTTAGGTTTCTTACACTTCATAGTTTATCATTCTTTTTTTAATTGACTGTTTTTTACTTTCTGCAAAAAAACAAAACATAAAATAAGGCTAATGAGGGGTCAGTTTTCAGCACAAGAACAGATCCAATAAAGTTGAAATGAGCTTCTATAATACTTTGAAGCAATTTAAAGCCAGCTGCAGCCTTTAAAAAAAAAAACATAATTTACCTCCCCCAATAACTATGCAATAGTAAAATTCTACCAAAATCTCGAAAATTTTCACCAAAATTTCAGTTAAATTAAAATTGTTCAGGGGCTGATTTACTAAAACTGGAGAGTGCACAATCTGGTACAGTTCTTCATAGAAACCAACCAGCTTCCAGTGTTTTTTGTCAAAGCTTTATTGAACAAGCTGAAGTTAGAAGCTGATTGGCTACCGTGCAAGGCTGCACCAGATTTTGCACTCTCCAGTTTTAGTTATTCAACCTCTTTTAGTTTTGCTCATCCCTAATTTATATGCATACTTGCTGTTTGAAGAGCATTGCCCTGTTGAAATTAGTATTTCAAAAAGCAGCCATCCAAATCAATTGAATTAAATTAAGTTCTTTTGATTATTTGATTGTTTTTCAGTGTTTGTCAGTCAATTAACTTTAAAGTGTAGTAAATTTTTTGGGGATGCAGTGTTGATAAAAGCCTTGTGCCATCATCATGTTCCAATGATATATTAATTTGTTCATCAAACAGACACAATAAAGTACATATCACAGATCATCTACTGAACAAGGACGTATTTTTGGTGAACAAGCAAATTGTATATTGCCAGGAAAGTGATGGCTACTCAGCAACACCATTGGAATGGGCTTGTCTTTAACAATTAGGGCTGTAATCTAAAAAAAGTACTGAAGCAGTTTATGAAAGTTATGAAAACCCCGCTGTTCAAATAATATACACAGGATATTCTCTGTATATTTGAAAAGAGTAGTGGTGACTCTAATCGTTATAAGTAAGAGAAGAGTTAATTACAGTGCTGTTAACATATCCTTTGTATGGTGGGTCCCAAAGCTAAATCCTTATAGGCCCCACTGGCTCTACAGCCTCCATCTTTGCAACAGTTCTATGGAGATTCGTTTAAAGTGTTATAGCGGACATGGAAAAAAACAAGTACTGTCCTGTGCCTAGACCTTCCTCTACTTTGAGCCTCATAGCTGTAAATCTGCATAGTGAGCTCATCTATGGCATTGCTGCCTCTGACTGTTCATCTCATGAGATTTGGAGTCAAATTTGGTGTGGTCACTTATGTGCTTCTCACTGTTCTCCTTACTGGAGCGGAAGTTGTACCCAAATACCTGCAGTACAAGCATCTCTTTGTATTTGCATTATTCGATCCCTGGATTTGTGTATCCTCCAACGCTTCTGCTTCTTCTTCATTATTAGCGCATCAGATCATCGGTCACCTGGAGGCAGCCCTGACATGAAGAAGGGAAATTCTGCTCTACCAAGATGGCTACCTCCACACAGAGCCACACTGCAGGACAAGGCATGGCAAGTCAGTAAGGGGAACAACTACAGTGAGCCTACAGATAATAATAGTAATTATTCCTTTCCTCTGTGCTTGCTATTTTTGGCATGGCTTACATAGTTCAGGTCTTCTTTATCATTACTGCATTCTACTTGCTTTCACATAAATCTGGTATAGACTTCTCAACTCTCTCTCTCTCTATATATATATATATATATATATATATATATACTACATTTTTACAATGTGTTGTCTTGATAAGTCATGTGTGATGTTGGCCTGTAAATTGTTGCTCGGCCTACTATAGCTGAGGTTATAAAAAATCAGCAAAAAAAACACAAGGCTTTTGACACAAGACAAAATCTCCCATAGGAGAATATTGAGTTGACCTTGTCAATCCCATTTAGCCTAATACCCGCAAAATGTAAAGCTCAGCGCTGCTGTTATATAAATGAAAACCAAGAATAGAGGAAAGTGAATGAAAATGTTGTCACAATTGCAGATTCTCATTTTGAGAAATGAGACTTGTATATTCAATGCCTTCCTTGTAGGCCTCTAAAATTAAAAATCAATTTTCTAAGTAAGTTTAAAATCATATTTGTGGGCAATTTTAAAGCTGAAAAACCCACTTTATTTAAAATATAAAGAAATACCAGAAAAATAAAGCACAGGATTGTTATTCTTCCCTTTCCACAGATGAAACATATGTTGTACGCAGTTCCTCGTCTGCTGCACTTTAATCCTATGCTGCTTGAAATTCAAAATGTTTAAATGCTCCCTGAAGACTCATCTGTTCCTTGGCTTTAACTCTGCTCATCTGTAATCTGTGTTTCTACTGTCTCTAATACCAATCTTCAGTTGCTATTTTTAAGCATTGCTATGTAAACGCCTCATTATGGTAATGTTTAAAAGTAATTTTAAACATTTTTAAAACTTCAGATTTAATTTAAATAATACTTGGTGATCCTGCCACAAAATTCCTTGCTCAAGCTCTTGTTATATGGTGACAATGATCTGTCCATGTCTCCAAATTCTGCTCCTACATTGTCACCATATCACACTTCTGATGCAGACTAAAAGTAGCTGTTTCATTACACAGCTCTGGTGCACTATTGTACTCTTCAGAAAAAACACCAGGAAAAATGCCGTGCAGCTTGCACTGGAGTGCACATAGACAGATAGTGACTGCAAAAAGGATGCAAGAGATCAGCAGCACAACACAAAGATTGAGAAAAAGGTAAAATCAAACATTTTATTACAAAATGGAATTTTGGCAATATAGGTCTACATGTACTTTAAAAAGCATTTTTTACCTTGGCCACTCAAACCAGCATATTTTGTTTTTACTTTAAACATGCACTAAGATTTAGAAGTTTTTTTTTTTTTTTTTATATTATTTAGGCTAATCGGATGTTTGGAATGTATATAGGTTCACTGGGTCAGTGAATATGTACTCATGTTAAACATGGGAAAAGTTGGAAAAAATAGACACAAATTTATTGGGCCAAAGATATGATTCTTTAGTAAGTTAACTACATTATTTTATCACTCTGTAACATAGCCATTACTTTATAGCAGTCCAAACTGCAACTGTATTATGTTCACTATAAAGTGACCATATAGTGATCCCCCCCCCCAAAAAAAAGTGAAAAAAAAAGGTAATTTAGACATTTGGCAAAATGTGACACAAAACAACATTTATTTCCTTAATGGATGGCAAGTTAGAACAAAACAAGGGCCATTATTCAGTTTACATAAATCATATTTCAATTGAATTCAAATATTAGTCCAAAACTTAACATTGTCCATGTGATATATGAACCACCTATCATTTTGATTAAAATTATTTTTTAGAAGTTCGTATTCATAATATGTGTAACATTTTAAACATTATTATATTTAGATATTATTATTAATATAATTATACATGACTTATGTAAGGCCAACAGGTTTCTCTGTGCTTTACAATATAAATGGAGACAGTGCAGTAATAATACAATTCAATACAAAAGGGTGAAGAGAACCTTGCTGAGCTTACACTCTAATATAACATCCATACTATTTTTAAGATCAGGATATAATAGTTATGTTATGTGGCCTTAAGTAAAAATAACAGAATTTCAAGAGACGGAAGTAAAATCAAAACTAAAGGACATTTTAAAGTTTTAGCTTTCTGACACTTTGGGGTATATTTTATGTATATTGTTCAATCTTGGTATGAGGAGACAGTCCGATTAGAGGCGTTCAAGCTATACTGTAATATTTTGTATGTAGGAAGTCTATAAAACGACAGATGTCCCTTGCAGCTGGTTTATATAAATATTTGCAATGGTTTACATGAGAAAGTCATTATGCTGCTTTTGAAACATATTCATTCTGGTAACACAAAGTATATTTTTGTACGAGACTTACGAATATTGATAAGAGCAGCTTGAAATAATTGCATAATTGCTCATTATCTCTGTGATGTTATAAGGCTGAAAAACAAGCTGATAGAGGGTAAAGACAGTTGTATAGGTTTTGATGTATTTATGGCTTATTATAGACCGAGACTCCATATCAATATACAGAATATAAAAACATATAACTTTAGGTAACTTATCATCTAAATTAAAAATGTCAGGATATCCACTTGCATTCAGAACAAACAAAATTTACAGTTAACCAGACAATAATGCCATGTATCATAATGTCACAATTAAAACGGGTTTATACAAACAAAATTACATTTTCAAATATGTTCTAGATATTATAATAAATCATGATGGGTCTCCTAGTTATAAAATATCAACATCAATAGTAACAACAAAAACAAATATAATAGTAATATTTTCATGTAGCAATACTAATTAGTGTTGTGTTTTTATAATTCGTTTTATTGTCATTTTTAAAAAGTAACATGAAAAAAACTATATAGCAATAGCTTCTCAACACTGTCAGTTGCAGTGACATGTGCTATATAGTAAAAGAAAACAAAAGAAATAAAAAATATAAATGTTCGGTGAGTAATATATTAGAAGACCATTGCTTCAAAAGTTGGAGATCTGGTTACAAAATATCTACTCTTTAGGCAAAATGGCAAGTGGAGAATTTGTGTACAAAAAAAAAAATCAACAGCAGAAAGGAAAATAGTAGGAATAATATATCTGAAATATTTGTTCAATTATTCTCATATGAATACCTCTGTCCTCAGACATAATGCAGATAATCTTATTTTATGCTCACTAAGAATCCTTTGACTTTCGCAACACAAGACAATGACAAAGGGCACAATAAGGTCCCAGGGTCTTGTCAGCACTGTTGATGGTCTGAAGAAAGGATTAGGATGGACATACACATGCCAACTATCAGCAACAGTTTCTGATTTAGGCCCTATTTGCTGACAACATTGGCAGGGGTAAGCCTTTAGGACATTACTATATAATCATTATCTGTTTACAGATTGTCTCTGTGTATTTCTTCTAAACAGGACTGAAGATCTAGGGTTTATCAAACCAATTATACCCTGAGTGATCCAAAACTTTGTTATGGGTTCCAAATTATTGGACGATGAGCCTTTGGCAATGTGTGTATCATCAATTCTGTTAAAGATTGAGCAAGAGTCTGGTGGGTCAGACTGGTCTTTGATCTTCACGTGCATGGTCAACTAAAGTTTGCATACCTTTTCCATTTCCTTCCATAATATCTTAAGCCTTGAGGATCAGCAAAATGGCAAAAATGTATATATATAAATATACAGTATAGCATGCCTTGGGGTTTGAAAATACGAGAGCCTAGAGGGGGCATGCCTACAATGAAAAAGTTTTCATGTTTTTGGGTCTATCTGACCACTGGTAGAGATTTTACACGCACGTGTTATGTAAGAACAAAACTGCATAGTTGCACCCTGTAGCAACAGCCAATGTGCGCTCATGATTATATATGTTGCTGCCTTTGATTGGGTTTCTAATGATAGTTACCCACATATACGCTGCTTTATTTTCTCCAACAGCATGGCTGATATTCTGATCACATTCACATTTCATTGCCCAATGAGCTGGTCACCTTAGTGTGTTTTTTTGTTATTTTATATTATTAAGAGTACATTTTTGACATGTGTTTTTTTTTTTTTTTTGTCAGGCATTCGACTTTGTGGCAAACCTATGTGAGGCTTTGTATTAATCCTAGGAAAATGTATTTTTGTCCACACAAGGAATGCACAGTAAATTCTACACAGCAGAGCAAGAGCTCAATAGTGAAAGATGAAAGGAAATTACAGTAAATTGAACGGTAGATTAAACAAAACAAAGAGCGTTTGTTTTATTTACCATGTCAATTAATTCTTCCACGTGCAAATGCCTTATATGATTTTGATCTTTTCTGTTGATGTGAGTGGGAGTTTTTTTAGTCATTTAAAAAATGTTCAGGCTATGGAAACATCACTTAATTGATCAATACATATGCACGACTGTGTGCATGACAATGTATATTGGAATTGAAGGATAAATGTTATACCCAGATGATCATTTATAGCATAAAATACAGCAGGGCCATAATTATTATTATTATTATTAATATTATTATATAGGATTTATATAGTGCCAACAGTTTGCACAGCATTTTACAACGTTAGGCCATTCACAACTGAATGGAGGAAGGCTATAGAAATGTCTTAGAAGAGTTATCTCACTCTCTGCAGCTCAAGTAATACAAGCTCATTTATCTACTACCTGACGTCTGTTGATTGATTGACTACATAGCTTAATTGCTTATGCATTGCATATAAAGAAAAAAACATGGTGCAAGACATTTTAATAGTACATTCATTTACAATAATCATGTAACATATCAAAGACATGGGTGGGGGAGCAAATTCCCTCAGTGAAGACTGTGAATTTAGCAAATAATCCCTAAAACATTGAAGCTGCAGGTTTAATAATTTCCCAAAACAGCAAATGCCAGAAAACAGTGCTGTTAGGTGAAATACCTACATATACTGTGTGTGTGTGTGCATATATATATATCTATATATATATATATATATATATATATATATATCTATATATATATATATATATATATATAGATATATAGATATATATATAGATAGATAGATAGATAGATAGATAGATAGAGAGAGAGAGAGAGAGAGAGAGAGAGAGAGAGAGAGCGAGAGAGAGGGGGGAGCTATAGATATACATGGTGAGTTGGTGACAACAATTGCCCTCAGTTATTTCCAAGCAGTGCCAATGCAATCAATGTGTTTAAATGATATGAAATAGTAAATATCCTGCAAATTGAAAGACATTTGAGTAAACCTATACAGTGGTAAACATCACCTGTGTTGTCCGGCTTTTTGATTAGATAAAAAGCAATAAAAGGACTTAAAGTGGACCTTGCAACCTGCAACAACTAAACCCTATATAAAAAAACTCCCACCCCCTCATCCTAAATCACAAGGCCTAGGAAAAAAAGGACTAAAAAAAAAAGGTAAAACATACACAACTTCAATCATGTCCTATTTACCTGGGTGAGGATGACATGTGGGATCCTAGGAAAGATAGGGGGAGCGAATGCTTGCAAACTTTGTAAATATTTTTCTTTATATTTCTGGTAGTTTTTTTCTTAGGCCATATGATTTAGGATGGGGGAGGCTACTATATACAGGCAGTCCCCGGGTTACAAACAAGATGGGGACTGTAGGTTTGTTCTTAAGTCGAATTTGTTTGTAAGGCGGAACAGGTAGATTTTTTAAGTGTAGCTCCAGCCAAAAAAATAAAGTTTTTTGGATAGCACAGGGAAGGGTTACTTACCACCCATGTAGTGTTTGTTTTGCTGTCTGTACCCCTGTTCAGAAGATTTCACCTTACTTTCTGTCCCTATGACAATTGGATTTTGAAAATTTTGGGTTGTTGTGGAAACAAGGATTGGTGATAAAGCTTCAGTGTAGACACCTTTTTCCCAAGGGAACTCTTACAGGAGTGAATTTCCTCTCACTTCCTGTTGTCTCCCTCCATTTGTAAGTAGGAGTCGTTTGTAAGTCAGATGTTTGTAACCCGGGGATCGCCTGCAGGGATTAGTTGTCAAATTGAAAATGATGTTCCATTTTCCTTTCATGGCTGGAAACCTATTCAAAGGCATAGGCACTTGGTGCTGTGAAACTTGGTAAAGGAGTAGATCAGATCTCTTCCAGTAGATCTCTTTTGAAGCACTGATCAAAGGCCTATGTGCATTAGTGTCAGGAAAAGTATTTCAGACCTTCTCTTACACTTTATTTCTCCATCCTAGGTAGATATTTAACAGTTTTATGTTGCCAACAATAGAAGATAAAAAATAGAGGCTTAAAGTGGTATTTAACCCCCCCCCCCCCCAAAATGTGATATATTGCCCGTTAACAATCCTCAACCACCTAGGCGGTAATCCCGAGCGTGACTCGGGGTGGATTTTTCATTGCAGGATCGGTAACCCCGAGTCACGCTCAGGGTGGATGTGCAGAGAGCGCAGCGGTGTTCTCTTACTTTGTCCTGGCGATCCAGCGATGATCTCTCATTGCTGAGATCGCCAGCCGAGAGTCCCGCCGCTCCTCCGTCCTCCGTCGGTGTGATCACTTCCTAGTTCCGTTCCCTGCAGCAGCAATGCTGCATGGGAGCGGAACTAGGGAGGGAAATTAAAAAAAAAAAAAAAAACGTTGCACAAAACACATTTTATATTTATATATATATTTATGCATATATATATATATATATATATATATATATATGCATATATATATGCACCCACACACACATATATATATATATAAAATTATATTATTGATTCAATTATAATTCATGCGTCATATATTATATATATATATATATATATAGATATGTGTGTAATCAATCAATATTATTATTATTATTATTATATAATATACATAATAAAATTATATTATTGATTAGATTATAATTCATGCATTATATATAGATATATGTGTGTGTGTATATATATATATATATATATATATATATATATATATATATATATAGATATGTGTGTATATATATATATATATATATATATATATATATATATATATATATATATATATATACACACACACATATATCTATATATAATGCATGAATTATAATCTAATCAATAATATAATTTTATTATGTATATTATATATTATATAATAAAATTATATTATTGATTCGATTATAATTCACGCGTTTGTGTTTCAAATTTATCACATCTGGGATGTCTACTAGACTCTTGTTTTGGTCAGGTTTAAGTCAGTAATTACTAAGAATTGTAGGCCTATAATACATAACGCCAAATTTCCATGAAAACAATTGTACCGCTTTTGGTATGTAATTCCTGACATAATCATATCGCCAGGGAGGTTAAGTGGTGACTGCTTTCATTTTCTATTTTAAGGCTTTCTTCCTTTATTTCACCTAGAAATCCTGCCAATAACACACTTTGGGGTTGATTTACTAAGACTAGAGAGTACAAAATCTGGTGCAGCATAGAAACCAATCAGCTTTCAGGTTTTTTTTTTCAAAGCCTAATTGAACAAGCTGAAGTTAGAAGCCGATGGCTACCATGCACAGCTGCACCAGATTTTGCACTTTCCAGAAACAAAGGGAAAATACCTAAAAAATGGGATACAAATACAACCACCACATCTAAGAATTTGTAAGCTGCAATTTATTAAAGGTTTGTTTTGGGTTTTAATATTGCTAAAAATAGAGGCTAATATTGTGTTATATCATTTTGTTGTATCACCCACGAGTTGACAGCATCATCCTCATCTGTAAGATCTCCATAATGAACCTATGGGCTCTCCTGTTGTTGTCATTATAAAGCCAACCATAGTGCATCCAAAAACTCAAAAGCAGAGATGTCACTACAGGGGTTCTGAGAATTATGAGTTAAATCTATATTCCTGGGCTTGTATGTTATTTAATTGTAATATCTTGAGTATTATTGACTGCTCAGTTTAATATCAATTTTATTGGTTTACACTGTAATTATTGAAGATTCAAATATGTCCTTGATTTCTATTTTATTACATATTATGATCCTTTACGGAATTCATTTATTTTTGTACATGAGGTATATATCATATTTGGGACTTGGTACACTGCTTAAAAAACAATTTGTATTGATGTATTTACTGCTGTGTAAGAGGAAAGTCAGCACAGGTTAATCATTAAAAAAGATATTACATTGATATGTATTTCTTATTGCAATTAGACTACTAAAATAATTTTAACAAATTGTTAGACATAAGCAATAAAAAGAAATAATGAGAAAACAGCCTCAACATTTCATTAAATCATTTTAAAAAATAATCTTGCCCTTGCTCAAACTTAGTGCTTGTTGCCTCTTGTGAGATATAAGCATCTTGCCAGGAATAGCTCTCAGATGTATATGTAGGTAGATCACACTCACCTTCAGTAAGTCCAAATTACATTGAAGCACTGCCAGTGCTAAATGCCAGACATAGGGCCTGATTTACTGAAGGATATGGTATGATTGATGCATGCTTTTTTTTCCAGGCACAGGATGACAATACTCCATTAGTAAATTGACCCTAGTGCCACTGCTGCAATGAAATCCCAAGGAGTCTTATTAGCCCTACCCAAGTAACCTCTACAGAACACTTACCCCACTTTTATTGGAGGTGAAGAGATAGGGCCGTCCTTTGTAGTTCAAGTAAGAAGCAAGCTGCCTAAGGTGATAATGCTACTCCCTTTGCAGATACAGTACAGTGAGTAAGCTCTAGGCGAGAAGCATGTTACTGGCAGGATCACTAGGGGAAAATAAAGAAATAAAAGCTTGGGGGAAAAAAAGAAAACAAATGCACCCACCACATCCAAGGACTGGTAAGCTGTAATATATTACATCTTTGTTCTTTAGTTTCAATACATCTTTATTTTACTGTAGTCTGATGTATGTTGGAAAATGTTTTGGCCTGCTGTTGGTATCACATCACCTTTGTCCTTTGTACTGTATTACTGAATAAGCCCACATGTATGATATACAGTAGGTGCATATGCATGCATATTTGAATTCCCCAGTATAAGATTTCTTTCACGTTTGCACAGATGGAAATTCCACTTGGATGCTCCAAGCTGTCATCTGTTCAACTGTTCCAGGAAAAATCATATTGTAGGAGATAACACTGGAAATAACCTGGCCACTAGGCAGAATTATTTTATGGTTGTCTACTTGAAGCAAAAATATTACAGTTCAACACTACAACCGATAGAGCTTACAGTTTATCTGTTTAAAAAGTTATATGTGCTGAATGTAGTGTGTGTGTGGTCAGCAAGAGCAGCGTGACTTTGTTGGGGTCACCACAACAGCTGGCCTTTGTTTGCAGCAGAGCACCACAGATCATTGAGGTGCTGTTTAGTCCATTAAAGCACCACAGTTTACAGTACACCGGGGGCGTCCCTACAGGGGTCACAGAGGTTGCAGTTGCGACCTGGCCACATGGCAGTGGGGGCCGCCGAATACAGAGAAACCGATGTCCTCCATTCTCCTCCTGCAGCCGCTGAAAAAGTCCTCTCCCCCCCCCCCCCCACCGGCATTCAGCAGCAGCAGGAGGAAAATGTAGGGGATCAGTTCCACTATATTCTTCCCTGTCACCCCTCCTATCCAGGTTCTGCCCCCATGTGTGCTCTTCTGGCCACCCCCTTCGCCCCCCCAAAAGTGCCTCCGGTTTTCCCTCTCCCCTCTACCACCAGCTACTGTGGAGGATGAGTCAGTTTGGAGAGCCTGTCCATTCATTCTGTGCTGCTGAGGCTGCCGAGATGAAGATTGAGGTCTGTGTCCTATCCACCTCCTTTCTCTGTCTCAAAGGTGGAACATCAGAGATCTGTTTAGACCCTTGATATCGAAATATGATATGATAATTGATATAATTAAATGGTAAAAAAAATAAAATAACAAAAATAAAAAACTACTGACACCAGTGGCAGAACTACCAGGTTCGCAAAGGTCGTACTTGCAACCTGGCCCTGGTGTTCTGCCACCGTGGGGACACACCAAGGCGGCAGGAAGGGGGCCTGCTGCAGAACTGGTGAATGGATTCCACAGTGGGACCGTAATAAATGCCCCACGCAATACGAGTAAAGGGCTTGGGATCAGTGGGAAGGTGGTTTCTTGCACCGGGGCCATGAAGGCTTATAGTTTTATATCTGCAGTGCACCCAAGCACCACTTCCCCCCCCCATACAGCTCTTCCAATAACTCAAAATAAAAGTAGGGAATCACCCCCTACTTATCAACATCATGCCTGGCAGGCCAAAGCAGTGCTTGTGAATATGGTGCATCATCTGCAGTCAGGATAAATCTTTCTATTTTTCCGAGCTCTTGACAGGCTATATAGTCAGAGCAGGAGGTGGTGAGGTGACTTACCAAGCTTTCATTGTCCTCCTCCTTTGTCATCCAGGCACAGCCTAGCTTGCAGTCCACTACAGCTGCCAAAGCACCTTTTCTGCTTCTTCATCCACAGCTAGTCCTGGCAATACCCTGCCAACTGGCACAGAGGAATCTGGGGAATTATTTGAGACTTGCCGTAGGAGGGTACACAGCAGTTATTAGGCTCTGAGGTTGAGGAGCAGAGTTACGTGCGTCATGCCATCTTACTCTTTACTTCTTAAATTCTGGCTTACTAAATATGCTTTGAAATATGTGCAGATAATTCCTCAAAACATTTTTTCCTCTGTCCCAAGGAGAATACAATGTAATTTTTGGATTTCCAGATGCCTGCTTTCTCCCACACGAATTGCCTCTGATGAGAACTATTTACAATCTGTGCAGAAAATCTGTATCATTTCTAGATGATGTGGCAAACAAACAGCAGTCTGATTGATTATTGCTGGGTGAAATATAACATCTCCCTGCTTCCTAAATTGCCTTCTCCTAAAAAGCAATAATGTGTATCAAATCTGTGCAAAATTATAAAGTGTATTTTAAAACACATGTTTTATTTGTTGGCTAAAATAAATTGGCTCTTTGCCTCAGAAAGGATTAGATTATGTTCTAAATAAATTCCTTTACAATTTCAGACTGAAATATGCCGATCCTCTGTCTCCAAACTGGCCTCCCATTAAAAAGAAAGATATACGCTGTCTGGAATCTGTATAATATTTATATCTTATCTCTGAAAATATACAGACTAATTTACTATTAAGATTAAATCTGCCCACTTATTTTTATATCTTCTGCATAGAAAAAAATAATAATTGTAAGGTGCAATCTGCTTGCTCTTTCTCTCTTTCTCACTTTCACAAATAGTGTAACGTCTGAAAAGTGCATCAAATATGTAAAATTTGTCCTTCCCCACTCTAATTGTAATCTGGTTACTCCCTCCCTCATAAATTGTGACGTTGACAATGAAGGCTTCAAAGTTTTGTTGCAAAGATGTATGCTGTTTCCATCTTAAGTCCCGGTTCACATTTGTGCGATGCGGGAAGGCTGCGAATATGCAGTGTGATCCCGCATCGCATCCGCACCTCTGGCAGTTCACACTGCCATATGCGATATGCAGTGGGTATCAATTAAAACGTTACGACACCCCCAGTTGTGATCGCATATCGCAGTGCAATCTGCAAGTTTGCACAGAATCGGATCGCACAAGTGTGAACCACTATGCAATCTGATTCTGCTGCGGATAAAAAAAAAGCCTCATGTGCGAGTTTAGTGCGGATGCGGTGCGAATTCAGCCATACAAAGTGTATGGCTAAAATTTGCACCGCACATGAGATCGCATGTAATTTAGGAGCAGTGCACTCCGAATTACATGCAATCTCCGCGATCGCATTAATGTGAACTGGGGCTAATTGTCCCAAACAAAGACACTGATATACTATACACTTTCCTGGTGCACAATGCTTGCCTGCTGTATCCCTCCAAAATTGCGGACTGTCCACACCTGCTTGTTAATAGAATTGCTAATCAGTATGCTATTTCTATCCTCAGTATGCAAAAAAAAAAAAAACGTATTTATTTCCTGATGCTAAATGCTTACATAGTGTACATAGTTGGTAAGGTTCAAAAAAGCCACCAGTCCATCCAGTTCCATCTATGGTGTGTGTGGAGGTGTATGTGTTTATGCCAATAGTACATTGTATATCCCTGTATGTTGTGATCATTAAGGTGCCATTCTAATAGTTTTTTTAAACTATTGACGCTCCCTGCTGATACCACTGCTTGTGGAAAAGAATTCCACATCCTTACCGCCCTGACAGTAAAGAACCCTTTACGCAGTTTGAAGTTAAACCGCTTCTCTTCCCATTTCAGTGAATGGCCGTGTGTCTTTTTAAATTCCCTTTCAATTTAATTTTTTTTCCCTATGCTAGGGTCACCAATACGGTGTTCTCCAGAGAGAATACGTTCAATGCTTATAGTCTTTCCCCCTCTAGTCCCTTTATTAGCTTTGTTGCCCTTCGTTGGACTCTCTCCAGTTACAGCACATCCTTCCTGAGGACTGGTGCCCAGAACTGGACAGCATACTCAGGATGCGGCTGGACCAGAGTCTTGTAGAGTAGCAGAGTTATTGTTTTATCTCTGGAGTGAATCCCCCTTTTTAATACATGCCAGTATTCTGTTGACTTTGCTTGCAGCAGCTTGGCATTGCATGTCATTGCTGCACCTGTCTTCTACTAGGACCCCCGGTCCTTTTCCATCCTAGATTTCACCAGAAGTTCTCGCCTTAGTGAGTAACTTGCATTCGTACTTTTAGCACCCAAATGCATTACTTTACATTTTTCAACATTAAGCCTCATTTGCCACGTAGTTGTCCACCCTATTATTTTATTTAGGTCTTCTTGTAAGGTTTCCACATCCTGCACTGAGTTTATTACCCTGCTTAGCTTTGTGTCATCCCCAAATATTGAGATTGAGCTGTTTATCCCATCCTCTATATTGTTTATGAATTAATTAAACAGAATAGGTCCCAGGACAGATCCCTGGAGGACCCCACTTACGACACCGGACCATTCTGAGTACTCACCATTTATCACTACTCTTTGGTCCCACCCTTGTATCCAGTATTCAATCCAGGTACTCACCCTATGGTCAATGCTGGCAGACCCCAGTTCGTAAAGTAAACATTTGAGGGGATCTGTATCAAATGCCTTTGCAAAATCCAGATACACCACATCCACATGCCTTGCTTTATCTAGATGGCAGCTCACTTCTTCATAGAACGTTATTAGTTTGGTCGGGAAAAAACAATTCTTCATAAATCTGTGCTGATTATCACTAATAATACAATTTTTATTACTAAAATCTTGGATATAATCCCTTATCATCCCCTCTATTAGCTTACATACTATCACGCACCTGGTGCTGTAGGCCAATGGAGAGAGAAGGCTTCCTTTGCAGCTAAGTTCCAGACACCCCTCAGGGTGAGAACAAGAGAGGTAAGGCCCATAGTAGCATGGGTCGCCTGCTGGACTGTGTGAAGAAGGTTCCAGAGTACAGCTGGTGTGCTGGCATAGAATCAGCCTTGTATTTTTTAAATGCCTTTTCTTTTGCTTTTTATATGCAATAATTTTAGCTCTTTTAAACCTATTTCCCATTGGTATGCACTAGCCAATAACTTTATTTAGTATGTTCTTGAAGCTCTCCCATTTTTCCTCCATGTTCTTTGTTCCTAAGATTTTATCCCATTTAAAATTGTCTTGCAAGGAGCGCAGTTTAGGAAAGTTGGCTCTTGTATTACTTCTTATTTCTGTGATTTATACTGAAACGAATTGACCTGTGGTCGCTGTTTTCTAAGTTGCCCCATATTTTCACATTCGCGATCAGGTCTGTATAGTTAGTACTGACCAATGAAATTATCCTGCAAGACATTTAGGAAATGGCAAGACTTAGATGAATGCGCAATTCCTTCTGCTCAGTCTATATCTGGATAATTAAAATCCCCTATTATAATAACATTTCCCAGCCTTGCAGCCATTCCAAACTGTGATAGGAGATCTGCCTCCCCTTCCTTCCTTAGGTTAAGGGGCCTGTAGCATACGCCCACTATTACTTTCCCATTATTTTTCTCCCTTTGGAGTTCCACCCACATGGATTCCAACTCCTACCTAGCTCCATTAGTGACATCATCCTTCAATTTCACTTGCACATCATTCTTAATATACAGGCATACCCCTCTCCCTTTCCTACCCTCCCTATCTCTACAATATAGGAAATTTAATCACCTACCACCAAAATCTGTCTTTCCTTACCCTTAGCCTTGCCCCTGCCCTCACTGGAGGAGATTTTCCCCTGGCAGCTAGGGGCGTAAGTTTGCTCCAGCAATGCCGCTGCTTGACTGGTTTCTCCAACATCACGTAACAGGGCATACTTATTGGGATGTTCCAGCCCAGGACTGGCCTCCCTGATGCTTTCCTCTCTACCCCACCCAACTGTCACCCAACCACTCTGCTCTGGTACCTGTACCCCTGTATCTCCCCCGCCTCTGTGCTGGCCTTTGCCAGTACCTGTCTAGTATGTTCCAAGCTCGCTTTTAGGTTGGAGTTGCCTGCTGCTTCCCTAGATTCAGGACCTGGACTTCCAAGGAAGCAACGTGCTCACATTTTGTGCAGCAGTATTCACATTCGATTGGATGCTCCAGGAATGCATACATGTCACAAGATGTGCACCGAGTCGCATTACCATACCCATTGGACATCTTACCCACTAATTTAATGGGGATACTCCTAGAGGATAAGGAGTTTTACTCTGCCCAATTAACTGTTAAACTTGCTTCCTGACTCTAATTTTTTAGTACACAATTACTCACAAGTTCTCAACAGTACTCAGTATGCAGTTACTCACAGCAGCACTCAGTCACTCACAGTTACTCAGCAGTACTCAGTTATTCAGCAGTATTCAGTTACTCACCGTTACTCAGCAGTACTCAGTTACTCACAGTTACTCAGCAGTATTCAGTTACTCAGCAGTACTCAGTTACTCACATTTACTCAGTAGTTCTCAGTCACTCACAGTTGCTCAACAGTTCTCAAGTACTGACAGTTACTCAGCAGTACTCAGTTACTAACAGTTACTCAGCAGTACTCAGTTACTCACAGTTACTCAGCAGTGCTTAGTTACTCACAGTTACTCACAGTTACTCAGCAGTGCTCAGTTATTCACAGTTACTCAGTAGTATTCAGTTACTCACAGTTGCCTGCTAAGTTGCTCAGAAATTACGGCGTGTTCAAACAGGCTTTTTAGCTGTGGTGTAAATCTGTATGCCATTGTCAATGTCCCAATTTTTTTTTTTTTTTTGTCCATGGATGCTAAATGCCTGGTCAATCTCCCAGAAATTGTGATATGATCAAGCAGGATTTAGGACAGCATTGCAAACCTGTAATGCCAATTCCATCGTCAATGTTAACAAAAAAAAAGACAATAATTTTCATTTTTTTTTTTTTTTTACAGAAGCTACATGCTTGATAATTCGCTCAGAAATTATGCCTTGTCCAAATAGGCTTTCTAGCTGTGGTGCAAATTTTTATGTGTGTCCAAAAAGGAAAATTTACGTTTTTTTTTTACTGATGCTAAATTCCCCTTTAATATCTTATTAATTGTGGCCTGTTCATAGAGTTTGGATAATTATGCTGCAAAACTGTCACGATTAATCCATTTTTAGTCTTCAAAAGAAGACACAAACATAAAATAGCTCTTACTTTTTTTCAGCTCTGCTGGATTTCCCTCTTACATAGAATCTTAGCAAATTAGGACTATATAATGTTTAGCTAATCAGTTCTATTTTTCTGGCTTGTGGCTATGAAAAAGCACACTGTAACCTTTATTTTAGATCACAATTGCCTAGTATCTCAGTCTTTGCAATGATGCCTATTTAAAATGCTTTATTTAAATAAAATATGCCTCATACTCTGGCATAGTGACCAAGTACAAATGCTTGCTTAGTCTCTTCAATATTAATGGCTGTTGTGTTTGGTAAATCATACTCTAAATATTCTTTCTCTCCCTTTTATATTGCTTTCTTGAATCCAAAGTAAATGACATGCACACTGTTCAGCTACTGTGGGAAAATATTTGCTTTTATCTCTGAAACATGGCACTGTAATTTTTTTTTTGTTCTGCATAACACCTACCTCAGCTGTGCTACATGGGTTAGTGGTTTAGTAGTGTTTTTATGCTATCTGAGTTGACATTTTGTTAAACTTAGTACACAATACAGTGTGTCACTGAATAAAAGATCACAACAAGCGATGCTCTGTGACTTATTTTGCCCCTGTTTGGCAATTTATATGATGTTGACAGCTTTAGATTTTTTTTTTTAAGAATATACCTTACCTTACGTCATGTTTTTGCTGTACTGCCTCTGTTGCTTCCAACACTCAATTAAGGCTTAGTATTGCTACACAAAAAACTGTTGTTTTTGCACAAAATATTAACTACAAATCATATACAGTTGCTACTGCTGTATGTAAGCCAAGCAATTTTTAAAAAGTAAAGTAAATGATTATATGTGCAATTTATCTGATGCCAGAATTTGGTGTCTCTGACGCTGTCCCAGAGAGTCATAACATTCTGTAATTCCAGCTTTAAGGCATCACCTAAGCATGTTATTTAACCTCCCTGGCGGTATGATTCTTTCCGATTTTAGGTGCTGAAAGCGGTACCATTATTTTGCATGTAATTCTTAAGAACGAGCAGCCCAAACCAACTATTTACATATGATTTTTTTTTTACTCTGCGTTCTTCTTTATAACATCTCGGGTATGATAAAGTTTGAAACACAAAATCATAAATTATAATATAATAAATAACTATAAATAAGTTAAAGTATGTATGTATATATATATATATATATATATATACACGTATACATATTATATATATATACATATATATATGTATATATGTGTGTGTGTATACATATATATATAGATATATGTGTGTATATATATATATATCTAATATATATATATACGTATATATATATATATATATATATATATATATCTATACATAAAAAGTACAGTAAAACTGCAGAAAAGGGCCCTGAGGGGCAAACTATTGTGAATTTATTTTATTTTGTAATGTATCAGTGTGTTTGGTGTGTTTTACTGTTTGAATTTGCCGCCGGTTCCACCCCCCTGCGAGCGTCACGTTGCAGGAGACGGAAGACGGGGCACAGAGCATTGGGAGGAAGATCCGGCCGCCGCACACCGCCGGGATACATCGCTGGATCCTGGGGACAAGGTGAGTACCCTCTCTTACAGGATCCAGCGATCTCCCTGGTGGTACCCCAAGTGTGGCTCGGGATTACCGCTTTTGGCACTGAAATTTCACCCCGAGCCACACTCGGGAATACCGCTAGGGAGGTTAAAGGAATTGTGCATTTTTTATACCGTTTTAAAATGGAAAAAATGCTTTTAATTATTGTTCATGGGGGGGCATTAAATGACAATTTCAAAATATACTGAACAAAACTATAAACGGAACACTTTTGTTTTTGCCCCCATTTTTCATGAGCTGAACTCAAAGATCTAAGACTTTTGCTATGTACACAAAAGGCCTATTTCTCTCAAATATTGTTCACAAATCTGTCTAAATCCGTGTTAGTGAGCACTTCTCCTTTGCTGAGATAATCCATCCACCTCACAGGTGTGGCATATCAAGATGCTGATTAGACAGCATTATTTATTGCACAGGTGTGCCTTAGGCTGGCCACAATAATAGGCCACTTTAAAATGTGCAGTTTTATCACACAGCACAATGCCACAGATGTCGCAAGTTTAAGGGAGCGTACAATTGGTAAGCTGACTACAAGAATATCCACCAGAACTGTTACCCATGAATTGAATGTTCATTTCTCTACCATAAGCCATCTCCAAAGGCGTTTCAGAGAATGTGGCAGTACATCCAACCGGCCTCACAACCGCAGACCATGTGTAAGCACACCAGCCCAGGACCTCCACATCCAGCATCTTTACCTCCAAGATCGTCTGAGACCAGCCACCCGGACAGCTGCTGCAACATTCGGTTTGCACAAACTATCAGAAAGCATCTCAGGCAAGCTTATTGGCATGCTCATCATCCTAATCGGGGGTCTCGACCTGACTGCAGTTCGTCGTCATAACCGACTTAAGTGGGCAAATGCTCACATTCAATAGAATTTGGCACTTTGGAGAGGTGTTTCTTCACGGATGAATCCCGGTTTTCATTGTATAGGGCAAATGGCAGACAACATGTATGGCGTTGTGTGGGTGAGTGGAATGTTGATGTCAATGTTGTGGATTGAGTGGCCCATGGTGGCATTTGGGTTATGGTATGGGCAGGCAAATGTTATGGACAAGGAACACAGGTGCATTTTATTGATGGCATTTTGAATGCACAGAGATACATTGATGAGATCCTGGTCTTATTACCTTATGGTCTCTAAAATTTGCTATCCTGTAAAGACCCTTGTTGACCCACCAGGTGAATTGGTTAATCTATTGGAGTGGGAGAAAATGAGGGTTATTGAAGAGAGGGGCCACCGGCAAGTGGGGGGGATTTTACATGCTGTGTCCCACAACCGCAAGGAGTGGGATAAGGAAGGGCTCAACACCATCCGACGATCTGAGCCACATCAGGAGATCCAGGAGGAGGGTTGAGCTAGCCTGCGCCTCCAAGTAGACCCAATCAGGCTTGTATTTTCCAGCAAAAATTTTGGTATAACTGGGCCAATTGTGGCGCCCTATAGTATCGCAAGAAATGGTGAACTCCCAGCCCGCCTTACCATTTGGACCTATACAGAGTAGAATGGGCCACCCGGCAACCCCCCTTGTTCCAAATAAATTTATAGATCAGAGATTGTAACTGCCAGACGAAATTGGGTGCTACTGGAATCGGGAGGGATCTAAAATAGTATAGTATGTGAGGAAGAACTGTAATCTTAACGGCCACTATTCTACTCATCCAGGAAAGATTGTAGGCTTGCCAGGTCTTCAGGTCACACTCTGTAGAGTTATATAGAAGCATGTAATTTGCACGATACAGTGTGGCATTCATTTTTTTTAAGATTCCCTTCATATTTATATTTCTTCCCCTTCTTTCCATTTCCTAACCCTTCCTACCCTCTTCCTACAGTAGACCAGCAATGCTTTTCACTTCCCTGTTCCTTTCCATACACAGCCCTAAAGTTCCTCTCTCCCACTATTTCCCTCCCTTAAAGATCACTTCACCCATTCCCCTTCCACCCTTTAACACAAAAACATGACTCAGGATAATTGTACTTAGGATTTTTTTGTCATTAATGAGATCCTCCATTGGTATATAGACAACTTATGTCTCCCTCCGCTGAGACACAGACTTTCAGGATAAATCGATTCATTTTGAACTAGGTTCTTCTCATCTTCCTCTGCTACTAAGTGTAATCTTTACATATTTTTGATTTGCATACCCTGACAATGTGTAACATGCCTTTAATTTTTGTTTGTCTGAGTCTTTATCGAGTAAAGATTTTACAAATAAAAAACAATTTTTTGGTAAAGTTTATAATGATAGCTAGAGATGTACACTCACAAAAATACACTATAGTTTCCATTTACTATCTGCTATAAATGGTTCTCGCTGGAGTTTATAGCTCAGATTAGAAAAAAAATGTATTTCTTGATTGCTCTGCCTTCAGCATTCTAGGGAGCCATTCACATCCCTTATGTAATGACACATTTGTGTGTTGTTGCTGGCACTGTGGTAAGACTCGGCTAGAAAAAAGGATGCAGAGATTTGAATGATAGTGTTCCATTGTCTGCTGACATGCAGGTAATAAAGGATCCTCAAGATGAATCAGAGATGGTGAAGAAGAAATCACAATGTTAACTCGAAAAGCTTCAAACCTTCCCCAGAACCTCATCATTAGACCTTAGATTCATCTGCTTACTTTGTGGTTCCATTAACTGTATAACGTCGGCAATAAACATTGGTGGGAAAATAATTCAGAGTGGAGAAACACTGTTGTTCTTGACCTCCTCTGTGTACGCTAAAAGCATTTAAAAAAAAAAAAAATGAGAATACAAATGAAAAAAATATTTAATAAAGTCAGCATGTACATTATGAAAAAAACAAGAAACATACATCAGCTACTCTTCTTTATTAAATATTTTTATGTCCAATCAAAGCTGATATTTCCAATATGGGTGGGTGCAGATAGGTTGAATAACAACTGCTTTTAATATTCTCCCAAGGGCATATGGTTGAGGTATTTGCTTGTGTTCTCAGCTCCATACATTTGCAGTACGGGGAAAAAGGAAAAATTCTGGACTGGGGAATTTTGAGGAACACAGGATAAGGATTGAAACACTCTTGTTTGATATTCTAATTCATTTGGTGACAGTGCAAAGGTAGGAAATCCAGACGGAGATTAGACTGTTGGCGATCTCTGGAGACATACCAGTATGAGTAAGCAATGTAATTCACACAGCTTGTACAACATTGAAATACACATTTTTGAGTAGGCTAACCCTTTAAAAACACAGGGTCTGAGTCCATCCTTTAGCTGTGTGCTTTAGCAGTAAATACCAAAATAAACATACTAATATAGAATGATTTACAGAGCTGAGATGTCAGCTACAAGTATTTATATTCATATATCTGTATGATGCGTTGCACCTGCTGTGCTGAAAAAACGAGAAAGAAAACTAGATAAAATATCTTCTATAAAATCTTGTTAGAATCTTCAGGCAGAGTAGATATGTGAGTAATAATGTGTTTCATACAATCTGCATTCAGGATAATACATTTTCTTTTGCAGCCATGTTTATGGGCAGCTAAGAATTTATTTTGTGCAAATGTATTTATTTATTTTTCTGGTTGATTAAAATCATGACACCAAAGTTTATATTTAAAAAATAAAGAGGTATAAATTAGTGATCGACCGATAATTTCGGACATGTAAAAAAATATTTTTTTTCTTTATTTTTTTCCTAGGTATTCCTTGTGGAGGGATCTGGGGGTCTAAAAGACCCCAAACCTCTCCTCGGCACTGAAAAGCATTCAAAACACCAAGTTTGACTGTTTTGAATGCTGTCAGTTTTTTTAATGTGGTGCCGAGTACCCGGAAGAGATGTCATGACATCACTTCCGGGTTTTTTACATGGAGACCCGATCAGAGCCAAATGCGGCTTTGATCGGATCTTCGGCGGCTGTGCAGGTAGGATGCACAGGTCTCCCAGTGGTACAGGAGACCCGGGCGAGACGCAGAAGGCGGCGGGAGGGGGGACGTCCCCTCCCGCTCCTTGTAATGACAGCCAAATGGCTTCTCAGCTGCATCGGTGGTCATTACAAGACAGCTGACCGTCGGCTATGGACGCCGATACCAGGGTGATGCCTCTAGCTGCAGGCATAACTCCGGTACAGCCCTTTTCTGAAATATCGGCAAGATCGGTAACCTCAGGGGCTGATTCCATTATATCGGGGGAAGTGCATGTCAGCCCCCGATATATCAGTGGTGCCGATAATCGTTTGATCCCTAGTATAAATGCTCTCGCCGCTAGCTGAATACGGTTTTCAAGAGAAAATGTTGTGGTAAATGCTACATTCACATGATCACAGGGATACGGATAGTTTGCTGCATTCTCTCTGTGTTATGGACACATACAAACTGGCCAATTAGTTGCAACCAGTTTGTGTGCGGCCAGAACTCCGCAGAAATGACGACCCTGGATGTACACTGGCTGTGTCCAGGGTCAATAAGAGGCTCCAATCTCATGGAACCGCACAGATAAGCAGTTACAAGTGAAAGACTGTGAAGCCGGCCATTCATTTGTACAAATCTTACAGCGGCCACTGATAGCTGCTGCTAGTCACACACATTGGGGTTGATTTACTAAAACTGGAGAGTGAAAAATCTGGTGCACCTTTGCATGGTACCCAATCATCTTCCAACTTCAGCTTGTTCAAAAAAGCTTTGACAAAAAAAATGAAAGCTCCAGTTTTTCAGTTCCTCAGATTTAGTAAATCCACCCCATTGTGTACAGGCAGCATTTAAAACCACTGGCAAGAATTCACTGACTCTTGCCGGTGGCCACTCCAGGCTATGATTCCTAAAGCTCTGGGTTCTTGGGCTCGCTTTTTGCTGGGTTCCCCACCAGCTGTACGACATGTCCAGTCTGTGTTTGAGTGGTTTTCCTCCATGAGCACTAGAGTTGTCAGTCTGATTACCAACCACAGCGCTACTTGCCTGGAGTTTGCATGTTCTCCCTGTGCTTGCGTGGCTATCCTCCAGGTACTCCGGTTTCCTCCCACATTCCAAAAACATGCTGGTAGGTTAAATGGCTCCTGTCTAAATTGTCCCTAGAATGTGTATAAATGTGAGTTAGGGACCTTAGATTGTAAGCTCCTTGAGGGTAGGGACCGATGTGAATGTACAATATATATGTAAAGTGCTGTGTAAATTGACTGCGCTATATAAGTACCTGTAATAAATAAAATTAATAAATGAGCACTGTTTTTTGACATCCACTACAAAACATTCAGATAGATTTTTAGAAAAAGTGTTATAGTCCATATGTTTGAATGGACTTTAGACTTCAGTTTCCTTCAGAGGCAGAAAGTGGTGTAGAGTAGTGCATATCAAGCAGAACACAAACCCCACAGTACTATTGTTACAGGTTATCTATATACAAGCCTATCTCCACTCAATTATTATATTTCGTTTTTGGTTATAGGTGGGGGATCATTTTTATCTCTAACTCCACTGAGGAGATTTTCCCTCACTTCCTTGTCCTTTGACAAGTACAGGGGCTGGGTCTTTGCTGGGAAAGGAAGACAAAGAAAGCAGTAAAAACATTGTCATATGTTTTGACACTTTCTGGCACAAATGAAAATGCATTTTTTTAATATCTATATTGAAAAGATGTCCTATCACCTCCTGTCTTGTCTTGTCCAGAGACAGATTTCCTAACCCTTCCTCACTTAAAGTGATTGTAAAGGAAAATATTTTATGAAAAAACAAAAACAAACATGTTATACTTACCTGCTCTGTGCAGTAGTTTTGCACAGAGCAGCCCGATCCTCTTCTTCTCGGGTCTACCGCCGGTGTTCTGGGCCCCTCCCCCTTGCCGAGTGCCCCCATAGCAAACAGCTTGCTGTTGGGGCACTCATGCATCCGGGCTCCTGAGCCGGCTCTCTGCTCCGATAAGACACAGAGAGCACGGATCACCCCCGCCCGCTCCCGCCTCACTGGCTTTGATTTACAGCAGCAAGAGCCAATGGCATCTCAACCAATCAGGAGGGAGAAACCCTGGAGAGCCTCGGGTCTTGTGCACATCACTGGATCAATATCGGGCTTAGGTAAGTATTAGGGAGGGGCTGAGGGGGGAGCTGCACACTGAGGGTTTTTTACCTTCATACATAGAATGCATGAAGGTAAAAAACCTTCAGCCGTTACAACCACTTTAATCAAAAATTAAAAAAAAAATTGGTCTGCAGTTGGGCATTTCAGAGATAACACTAGTACTCTGGTTTAAAGGGAACTTGTCATGATCAAAATATGATAACTGCTATCACTGACATGTTTTAAAGAGTAACTCCACTTCTGTTAAAAAAAAAAAAAAAAAAACAAAAAAAAAAAAAAAAAAACAATCCCCTATGGGTGATAAATAAACATACCAATGATTTTGACAGACTTTGTTGCAGATTCCTACCTGTTTCTGCACTGAAGAAAAAGTAGTATGTTTGATTATGTCAATGTGCATAGTGAATCTGAATGGGGGTGGCTTTTTCATTATTAACGAGATTGTCAGCAGCGACAGTAGGTCCACAACGGCAATCGGTAGGTCTGTGCGGGAAAACCTCAGACCAAACAGGAATAAACATAACCACCAATTGCGCTCAACTTCCGTAAAACTAAGAGGGGTATATGCTAATGCCAGGAGCCTAGCTAATAAAATGGATGAGTTGGAAATGTTAGTACATGAGGAGGACATAGACCTTGTGGGAATAACAGAGACTTGGTTCGACCCCTCACATGACTGGCTGGCCAATATCCAAGGGTATTCGGTGTACCGGAAGGACAGGGTAGGAAAAAGAGGGGGGGGGGGTATGTCTCTATGTCAAGAACAATATAAAGGTGATAGAAAGGAGTGACATTACGGATGGGATGAGCATGGAGTTAGAATCTGTGTGGGTTGAACTCCATAGGGAAGGAGAAAAGGGGAAAGTAATTGTGGGGGTTTGCTATAGGCCACCTAACCAAGGGGAGGAGGTAGAGCTGGAATCCTTAGCACTAATGAGTAAAGTGGCAAAATTGGGATCAGTCATCATATTGGGGGACTTCAATTATCCTGACATTGACTGGGATGAGGGGACTGCACACTCACAGAAGGCCCGCCTATTCACAGAAACCTTACTGGATAATTACATGTCACAGTTGGTGGATTCTCCGACTAGAGAAAATGCAGTCCTGGATCTATTGATCACTAATGACCCAGACATAATCTCGGAGGTAGTAGTTCAGGACAACCTGGGCTCTAGCGATCACAGGATGATCACATTTAGTATAAATAACAATATAACAAGGCAAGTGGGGAACATAAGAACCCTAAACTTCAGACGGGCAAACTTTCCAAAATTGTACTCATTGATGGAAAGGGTAAACTGGGACCAAACCCTGGGATCCCTGACCACAGAGGAAAAATGGGAATGCTTTAGGAACATATTAGGCAAAGGCATCTTGCAGTGCATTCCTATGGGAAATAAATTTAGAAGAGACAAAGCCAAACCTGGCTGGCTAAACCGTAGCGTTAAAAAACTTATTAGGGGAAAAAAATTGGCCTTCAAGAAGTATAAATCAGAGGGCACTGTATTGGCTTTCGAGCAATACAAGGAGGCAAATAAGAAAAGTAAACACGAAATCAAAATGGCTAAAATCAACTTTGAGAGACAAATAGCGGAGGATAGTAAAAAAAACCCAAAGAAATTCTTTAACCACTTGCCGACCGCCGCACGACTATCTACGTCGGCGGTCAGCCCCTCACAGGCAAACTAACGTAGGGCTACGTTGCTTGCTTGTGAGGGTCTAGGGAGCGAGCGCGCGCCCCCCGGGGCGCGCTCCCGCTCCCGCGTGGTCACGGACCCCCCCGCGCGTGTGACCAGCGGACCCGATGTCCGCCGGTCACTCGGCGATCGGCGGGGGAGAGGGAGAATGTCAGGCAGCTTGTGTAAACAAACTGCCTGTCATTCTCTTCGCTGCAAAGACACTGATAAAACGGATCTGGTATGTAGATCCGTTGATCAGTGTCTTTACAGCTAGAGCCACAGCCAATCACAGTAGAAACCACGCCCCTAGGGACACACACAGCCCCTCCCTTCCAAATAAAGTTAACCCCTTCACTACCAGTGTATTTTTACAGTAACAGTGCATATATATAGCACTGATTACTGTAGAAATGTCACTGGTAACCCCAAAAGTGTCAAAAATGTCAGTCAAGGGTCCGATCTGTCCGCCGCAATGTCGCAGTACCGCAAAAAAAATCGCAGATCGCCGCCATTACGCGTTAAAAAAAAAAACAACAAAAATGACAAAAATCTTTCCCTTTGTTAGTAAACGCGATAACTTTTGCGCAAACCAATCAAAATACGCTTTTTGCGATTTTTTTTACCAAACATAGGTAGCATAAAATAAATTGGCCGAAAATTTTTAAAAATTTTGATTTTTACATTTTTTTTGGGGGGAATTTCATATAAAAAAATGTGAAAAATATTGCTATTTTTGCAAAATTGACGCTCTTTTTTTGTTTATAGCGCGTGATCAAAAAATCGCACAGGTGATCAAATACCACCAAAAGAAAGCTCTGTTTGTGGGAAAAAAAGGACGTCAAATTCGTTTAGGTACAGCGTCGCACGACCGCGCAATTGTGCGTTAAATTCACGCAGTGCCGAATCGCAAAATACCCCCTGGTCGGAATGGGGGTAAAATCTTCCGGGGCTTAAGTGGTTAAATATATCAACAGCAAAAAAACTAGGGCAGAGCATATTGCGCACATAATTAGCGATGATGGGGGGATGGTTACAGAGGACACTGAAAAAGCAACCGTGCTGAATGCTTTTTTCTCGTCAGTCTTTACACAGGAAACGGAGGGGTACACTGACCATGACTGTATGGTTAGTAGTAATACACAGGATTTGCCACTATGGCTAACAGAGGGTGAAATCAGGGAAAGGCTGGATAAACTTAACACAAACAAATCACCAGGCCCGGATGGCGTACATCCGAGAGTACTCAAGGAACTCAGTAAGGTTATATCCAGACCACTGTTCCTGATCTTTGCTGACAGTATTAGGACAGGAGATGTACCAGGGGATTGGAAGAAAGCTAACGTGATTCCGATATTCAAAAAGGGCCAGAGGCATATCCCGGGAAATTATAGGCCTGTCAGTTTGACATCAATAGTATGTAAACTTCTGGAGGGGATGATAAGGGACTATATCGTAGAGTTTGCTAAAGACAACAACATCATCAGCAGTAATCAGCACGGGTTTACAAATGGGCGTTCTTGTCAAACCAATCTCTTAGCATTCTACGAGGAGGTAAGCTGTGAGCTAGATAGGGGCAGACCAGTAGATGTGGTGTACTTGGATTTCGCTAAGGCGTTTGATACAGTTCCCCACAAGCGCTTAATTTATAAAATAAGGTCTGCAGGTTTCGACAGCAGAGTTTGCTCTTGGATACGGAATTGGCTTAAAGGGCGTGTCCAAAGGGTGGTAATAAACAGCGCATACTCAGACTGGTCTGAGGTTGTAAGCGGGGTGCCCCAGGGCTCAGTCCTGGGACCAACCTTGTTCAATTTATTCATAAACAGCATTGAGGACGGGATCAGTAGTGCGTTATCAGTTTTTGCAGATGACACAAAATTGGCCAGGGCAATAACTGCACAGCATGAAGCAGATATCCTACAGAATGACCTGGACAAAATTACAGAGTGGGCAACGACATGGCAAATGAGGTTTAACGTGGAGAAGTGTAAGGTTTTGCACTTGGGGACTAAAAACATAAAAACACAATACACGTTAGGAGGGGAACCCTTGGGGGAATCAAAAATGGAGAAGGATCTGGGAGTCTTGGTTGATGATAGATTAGGCAACAGCATGCAATGTCAAGCGGCAGCTGCCAAAGCCAGCAGAATATTAGCATGCATAAAGAAAGGGATGCATTCCAGAGATAAGACTATAATCCTTCCACTTTATAAAACTCTGGTCCGACCGCATCTGGAGTATTCTGTCCAGTTCTGGTCGCCAGTCCTCAGGAGGGATGTGTTGGAGCTGGAGAGAGTCCAGAGAAGGGCAACTAAACTAATTAGGGGATTGGAGGACCTTAACTATGAAGAGCATCTACAATCGCTCGATTTATTCTCCCTGGAGAAGAGACGTCTGAGGGGGGACATGATAGCAATTTATAAATATCTTAATGGGGATCCCAGCTTAGAAAAAAAGCTGTTCATTCGAAGGGATTGCATGAGGACTCGAGGGCATACAATGCGATTAGAGGAGAAGCGTTTTAACCACAGGCAACGTGGGGGGTTCTTTACTGTTAGGGCTACAAGATTGTGGAATTCTCTACCACAAGAGGTGGTTTCTGCGGGTAGTATGGTGGCTTTCAAAAGACTCTTAGACTTACATCTCAAGGATCAGAACATTCAGGGGTATGTGAGATGAGTACAGCCACACACACCTACACAGGTTGAACTGGATGGACTATTGTCTTTATTCAACCTCACCTACTATGTATGTAACTATATGTAACTATGTGCACTTGTAGCGTTCTAACAAGGGAAGTTGCAGGGTCTGTATCCCTTTAAAAATAATAAACTCTTTAGGAGTTTCTCACCAAAAGTGAAACTTTTGTTGCAGAGGATGCCCAAAATCTGACATGCATCTTAGTGAAGACTTTTGGGAAAATCAGTGAGCCAATCTCTCAAGCAGGAAATTACATTTCTGGTGATGTTCTGTACACCAACTGTTTACAGAAGACCTTCAGGTTGCCATATTGCATTGGATTTTACAGAAAATGAGAAGGCTAAAAATGCAAAGGTAATTTTTAATAATATTCAATTACAGTATGGCTTGTTTAGCTATTGTACATGGTGAATACGCTATATTAGTTTTTTGTTTCCCAGAAACATGGAGTGAACTTTTAAAGTGTATTTCCCCTTTTACAGTCAAATTAAAAAAAAAAAAAAACACTTTATGTTTGTTATGTATTCCCATTCACACAGCATGTTTAATTTTTTTTTCTTTTTTTTTTTATATTTTTTAAATATTTTTGCCTTTACCACTGCAGTCATGACACGCTTTACTTGGCCTTATGCCAAACATTAGAGTCACCTGACCTATACTGGATCCTCTTCAATAAGGGGCAACATCAGGATACCTCTCCTATCAAAGACTTATCAAAAATCCATCAATGGAAAAGCCATCATCCATATAAAGAATTGTTTGTGATGTGATCTCTTCAATAAACATCTGGACCGTTAATTTCAGATTCATGACAACACAGGAGAACAATTGGAAGACAAGGGTGGAGTGCTGTTCCATTATAACAGGAAGTGGCTAAACAAGGATTGTCATGGCATAATATAATTGTTTAAGGAATAAGTCCTGCAAGCGACCCTGAGGCTCTAAATCGATCAGTTATTTGCCGCAGACACTCCACTTCTCATAATAGTGTGCTTAATTGAAATAAATATATAGTGTTGCGAAAATAAAAAATAATAATTTAATAATTTAATCATTTAATAATATAATTGTTATTTGTTTATTGAAAGCTGCAAATTGAAAAATATTGAAAATGACTTTAAAAATTAAATTAAACATGTTAAAGCTTACATGAAAATGTAAGTGATTGGGTTTACATATTACAGTGGGTACGGAAAGTATTCAGACCCCCTTAAATTTTTCACTCTTTGTTATATTGCAGCCATTTGCTAAAATCATTTAAGTTCATTCTTCTTCCTCATGAATGTACACATAGCACCCCATACTGACAAAAACACAGAATTGTTGACATTGTTGCAGATTTATTAAAAAAGAAAAACTGAAATATCACATGGTCCTAAGTATTCAGACCCTTTGCTGTGACACTCATATATTTAACTCAGGTGCTTTTCATTTCTTCTGATCATCCTTGAGATGGTTCTACACCTTCATTTGAGTCCAGCTGTGTTTGATTATACTGATTGGACTTGATTAGGAAAGCCACACACCTGTCTATATAAGACCTTCCAGATCACAATGCATGTCAGAGCAAATGAGAATCATGAGGTCAAAGGAACTGCCTGAAGAGCTCAGAGACAGAATTGTGGCAAGGCACAGATCTGGTCAAGGTTACAAAAAGATTTCTGCTGCACTTAAGGTTCCTAAGAGCACAGTGGCCTCCATAATCCTCAAATGGAAGACGTTTGGGACGACCAGAACCCTTCCTAGAGCTGGCCGTCCGGCCAAACTGAGCTATCGGGGGAGAAGAGCCTTGGTGAGAGAGGTAAAGAAGAACCCAAAGATCACTGTGGCTGAGCTCCAGAGATGCAGTCAGGAGATGGGAGAAAGTTGTAGAAAGTCAACCATCACTGCAGCCCTCCACCAGTCGGGGCTTAATGGCAGAGTGGCCCGACGGAAGCCTCTCCTCAGTGTAAGATGCATGAAAGCCCGCATGGAGTTTGCTAAAAAAACACCTGAAGGACTCCAAGATGGTGAGAAATAAGATTCTCTGGTCTGATGAGACCAAAATAGAACTTTCTGGCCTTAATTCTAAGCGGTATGTGTGGAGAAAACCAGGCACTGCTCATCACCTGTCCAATACAGTCCCAACAGTGAAGCATGGTGGTGGCAGCATCATGCTGTGGGGGTGTTTTTCAGCTGCAGGGACAGGACGACTGGCTGCAATCGAGGGAAAGATGAATGCGGCCAAGTACAGGGATATCCTGTACAAAAACCTTCTCCAGAGTGCTCTGGACCTCAGACTGGGCCGAAGGTTTACCTTCCAACAAGACAATGACCCTAAGCACACAGCTAAAATAACGAAGGAGTGGCTTCACAACAACTCCGTGACTGTTCTTGAATGGCCCAGCCAGAGCCCTGACTTAAACCCAATTGAGCATCTCTGGAGAGACCTAAAAATGGCTGTCCACCAACGTTTACCATCCAACCTGACAGAACTGGAGAGGATCTGCAAGGAGGAATGGCAGAGGATCCCCAAATCCAGGTGTGAAAGACTTGTTGCATCTTTCCCAAAAAGACTCCTGGCTGTATTAGATCAAAAGGGGGCTTCTACTAAATACTGAGCAAAGGGTCTGAATACTTAGGACCATGTGATATTTCAGTTTTTATTTTTTTAATAAATCTGCAACAATGTCAACAATTCTGTGTTTTTCTGTCAGTATGGGGTGCTATGTGTACATTCATGAGGAAGAAGAATGAACTTAAATGATTTTAGCAAATGGCTGCAATATAACAAAGAGTGAAAAATTTAAGGGGGTCTGAATACTTTCCGTACCCACTGTATATGCTTTACACATATATTACATTCCAACCTGTGAAGCCATGATAAAATGACACAGAATCATTTTTGTGCTACCACTATTGAAAAACGTGAATTTCCTCTGTGTACTGTGGTTTCCATGTGGTGGAGCGATGCTTTGCACCATTGGAAACCACACAAGCATAATTAGGGCCTCGATGTGAGAACACTCATGTTGAACCTGGAAATATTTCATATATTGCAAAATTCTAGCTTTCCTCATGTGTGCTACTTAGAGGGAAAAACTGTTTTGAGCATCGTGTGCAATTTAACTGACCACATAGAATAACCCCAATTCAACTGCAGAAAACAATGGTCATTTCTTGGAAAAAGGACTTTAAAGTGGTTCTAACTCAAAAAGTAATATTTATTATAATTTGTGATTAATAGGGGCTTAGCAATACCCTGAATGATTTAACTTTTATTTTAAATTTCTCTTTAGCTTTTAGCTTTATATTTGTAGTGTGAGATTATTTAAGGCACTGCTGCCAATTACTGCCGGTGTCACCAGATTTGGAGTGAAATTAATGTGATGGCAATACTGTGCTGCTAAAATATAAAATAAGTGCAGCTCAGAAAGGTATAAATGTATGCTATACACACATTAAAAATATAGTGCATGAAATAAGTGTAACACAATGAAATATGAATGTAAATTACACTCTGCAGAACTCGTGATCAAAATGCATACATAATAATGTGAACAAAAATCAACATAAATCTATAAAGTAGAAGAAAGTAGAAAGAATTAAACCACTGTCTGATTAATAAGTGACAGTTCATATACAGTATCTCACAAAAGTGGGTACACCCCTCACATTTTTGTAAATATTTTATTATATCTTTTCATGTGACAACACTGAAGAAATGACACTTTGCTACAATGTAAAGTAGTGAGTGTACAGCTTGTATAACAGTGTAAATTTGCTGTCCCCTCAAAAAAACTTAACACACAGCCATTAATGTCTAAGCCGCTGGTAACAAAAGTGAGTACACCCCTGAGTGAACATGTCCAAATTGGGCCCAATTAGCAATTTTCCCTCCCTGGGGGCATGTGACTTGTTAGTGTTACAAGGTCTCAGTTGTGAATGGGGAGTAGATGTGTGCAATTTGGTGTTATCGCTCTCACTCTCTCATACTGGTCACTGGGAGTTCAACATGGCACCTCACGGCAAAGAACTCTGTAAGGATCTGAAAAAAGAATTGTTTCTCTACATAAAGATGGTCTAGGCTATGAGAAGATTGCCAAGACTCTGAAACTGAGCTGCAGCATGGTGGCCAAGACCATACAGTGGTTTACCAGGACAGGTTTCACTCAGAACAGGCCTCGCCATGGTCAACCAAAGAAAGAAGTTGAGTGCACATACTCAGCGTCATATCCAGAGGTTGTCTTTGGGAAATAGACGTATGAGTGCTGCCAGCATTGCTGCAGAGGTTGAAGGGGTGAGAGGTCAGCCTGTCAGTGCTCAGACCACGCACTGCCAGAAGGAAACCTCTTCTAAAGATGATGCACAAGAAAGCTCACAAGGACATGGATTACTGGAACCATGCTCTGTGGTCTGATAAGACCAAGATAAACCTTTTTGGTTCAGATGGTGTCAAGCGTGTGTGGCGTGTGTGAGGAGTACATAGACAAGTGTGTCCCGCCCACCTCCTACTCGACCTGTAGAACATGGTCTACAGGTGGTCGGCGGGCCATTGTTTGGGGATAGAAGCCAGCAGAAGATGTAGAAAATGTCAGGACTACATCCCCAGCAGAGCTAAAGATACTAAAGCAATGCAGGCGGTGGGAGGGCGGGCTGACAGACAGGGACAGAAGCAGACAGAAGATGCTGAGACTAAACCCAAGAACACCAATGAATTACAGGTACAATGCAATTATGTTCTGCTCTTTTCAGCTGAACACTGTGGATATGATTGCTAACTAGGGAAGTGGTAATTTTTTAAAGTGACTTTGTGCTATTAAGTGAAATATGTTAGAGGCACCTTGCTGTATGTATTTTCCTTTTAGCTGACTATTATGTCATGTTCACACTAATGCATTTGCTGTGACTCACATTTGTGCAGGCACAGCAGCCCATTCATTTAAATGGGCTGCTGTACCTGCAGGAAACACAGGAAAAAGGTCCCTGCACCTTTATGAAAATGCGGCCGCAGGGAAATCGCGTGGTCAAAAGCACTATGCGATTTCCCGCACCAAAAAATGTGCTGCATTTTCAGATGCATGGAAGTGCCAATAAGAATAAATGGTGGCCTTGAACATCTGTAAAAGAGCAGGGATTTTTGCCTGCAGGTGGTTGAGGGTGCGGGAATAGGTGCCATTTACACGTTGTCCCGCACATGCAACTACCTGCAACAGTGTGAACCTAGCCTTGGGCTCATTTACACTTGTGGTTAGCAAGCAATAAAACATACTGCTGAGCCTCATTTTACAGCTCCTTATCACTGCCCCCATTTAAGCTGCAGAGGCAGCAGCTAGAGGTGTAGAGATGCCACTGCTGCAATATTTTGATTTGCAGCTGTGGCAGGAATTATACCGCCCGTCACTTTCAGCATGCACTACCATCTGCTGAAGGCAACCTGTTCAAGTGAATGGGGGCCACACTGCAACCTCCCTGGAACTGCGTGCAATGCACACAATTGCAGTGCAGTAGTGCAGCATGATGGGGTTTCAAACAGGTGGGGAGGAGGCAACATATTGCCCCCACATATGCCTACTGTGGGAAGAAGAAAGAGGATACCTACTGAGAACACACCTCAGTCTCAGTGCAGTGCCACTGTGGAGTGGAGGCAGACTGTCTTATCATGTGACTTGAGACGGAAAGACAGAGAAGCTGCCTTCACTCTCAGTGGGTGTCACACTGACACCGAGATGTGAACTGTGAATACACATGGGGGCGCAGTTTTCCATCTTTGCCCAGGGCGCTGGATGGCCTTGTCCTGGCTCTGAGTATACATATATTCTGATACATACATTCATATTCGGAGGTTTGGCCTGTCCATAGCACAGACAGGCAGGTTTAGTCCAGAAATCAGTATACGATGTAACACAGGACTTAAGCCTATGAAATTTTTTAAGGCAAAACATGAAAATAAAGAAAGAGTTAAGAAGAAACTAACTTGTAACAATAAAAAAGATTGAGTCTACATTTAGGTGCCTGCCAGAGGACACTAACATATTTCTCACACACCATGATAAAGGATGACCTGCTAAGAATATACACTGGCTGACCAAAAAAAAAAAGTCGCCACCAGAAAAAAAGGTCACACGCTCTAATATTTTGTTGGCTTTGATTACGGCACGCATTCGCTATGGCATTGTTTCAATAAGCTTCTGCAATGTCACAAAATGTATTTCTGTCCAGTCTTGCATTCATTTTTCACCAAGATCTTGTAGTGATGATGGGAGAGTCAGACCACTGCGCAAAAGCCTTCTCCAGCACATCCCAAAGGTCCTGGACTCTGTGGTGGCCAATGCATGTATGAAAATGATGTCTCATGCTCAGTGCCGGGACAAGGCCATCCAGCGCCCAGGGCAAAGATACCAAACTGCGCCCCCTCCTCCCCTTACGGTTAGGATCAGGGTGCCCAAATCCCTACAAAAAAGACATTGCTCCCAGAGCAGACGTCCCTCCTGCCCACCCCTTGTCCCGGCCCTGCTCTTGCTCCCTAAACTACTCTTTCACAATTTGAGCCCATTGAATCCTGGCATTGTCATCTTGGAATATGCCCGAGCCATCAGGGAAGAATAAATCCATTGACGCAATAACCTGGTCATTCAGTATATTCAGGTAGTCAGCTGACCTCATTCTTTGGGCACATGTAGAAACTATCCAATAGGATAGTTACTGCAGGCTTAGTTTTGTTAGTTGCTTAGTTAATTCCAGGTGGCGACTTTTTTTTTTTTTTGGCCAGGCAGTGAATTTTATATATTGATTTTTAAAAAACACACACTTGCCTGTCTCAGGATCCAGCGATGTCCTTGCCCTACCTGCTGGCCTTTTGGTGCAGGCATCGGCAATTTTAACTGTGGGCAGCCGACTGTGAGTCCTTGCAGCTTCAAAGCCGGCTGCCCACTGCGCATGCGCAAGCTGCGCCCCGTAAATGGTCCTGCAGTCTCCTGGGACCTGTGACATGCTCCAAGTGGCTGCAGGAGGAAGGAGGGGGTGAACTTCCACTCAGAACACTGCGGCAATCTGACCAAAAGTTGAAGTTAGCACCTGTTAAAATCAGGTACCTGTCCCCCCCCCCCAAAAAAAAAAAAGAAGACCCCACACATTGGAGAGGAGGGGGGAGGAGGAGGAAAAACGGAACATCCCCTTTTGGGTAAGGTTTCCGCTTTAAATTAAAGATACCCTGGTACTTTGCCCAATTATGGGAAATTAAGAGGTTTTGCAGACTGCCAGTCCCCCATGGTTTTATAAATATCTAGGCACACTCCCCCTCCACCTCCCTGCTTCTGCTTCTCCTTCTCCGTCTGATGTCATAGTTTAGCGCGTAGATGATATTTTGGGTCCCCCATACATGACAGTGTTTGGGCCTGGTGATTGGCCACTCAGATTCGTGCACCTTTATATGGGGAAGGCAGCACCTGTAACTTTTTATGATCAACTTTCTATTAGGATGCACAGGGCATCCAACAAAGACAAATGATGAAAAACATTATTTAGTCTACCAGCATGTTTGTATTCTACAGATTGATTTCTCGTTGACTTCCACCCGAGGAATGTCAGTGACGCCTAATACTATTTTGGGACATCACGATTATACTTTATGAGGGTCATGTAAAGAGCAGTGTACCAGATTCTGAAGCCGAGCTCTGCGGTGATATCTATTTTCAAGCTGTAACAAACACACAATGCTCAGGTTCTGTTATAGATCCCAGTATAATACAGGCTGTAGACTTTACTGCTTTCCTACTTCTTGGAAATGTGGGTGTTTTGCATGAAAAGGGTCTTCAAGTATATGTATAGCCAAAACGTTATTTAACTCTTGAATAGAATAGGAAAGCACTATCACCCTGTTTTTTTATTGCTGCCTGTGTACCCTCTGGAGAGATTTACCCCCTCAGTGACCGTTGCCAGACAGAAAGTGATCAAAAATCCAAGTTTTTAAAGTTGTCACCAGACCATTAGGGCTTCTTTTACTAAAGGCAAATGGGCTGTTCACTTTGCAAGAGAATTTTCCCTTAGCTAGCGCATATGTGAACTTTCACTTTGAAGGAATACCCTATCACTTGCAAGGGAAATAAAGCAGCATTTTTGCTTGCACATGAGCTTGACCTCTTTCACAAAGCCAAGGGAAAATTCCTTTGAAAATATAAAATTATCTTGCAAAGTGAACAGCCTATTGGCCTTTAGTAAATCAACCCCGTAGTCTCACTTCCTGTTGCTTCTCAGGAACAAGAAATAAATAGAAATCTACCCAGCAAGACACAGACAACAAATATTAGCTACATGTTTTGGCTCTATACATATTGAATATTTTAGATCAGTAGTAAAGGTAAAAAGAAAACCTGCAAGGTAAAGGTATAATGTGCTAGTGTGCATTGTATACTAGCACATTATGAAAGGCTTACCTTGAAACAAAGCACATGGGACTCACCGTTGTGGCACAGGACTCTGAAGGAATGGCATGGGTGTGCCGTTCCTTCAGAGCGCATGCGCCGGTGACGTCACCGGCTGCTGCTTCCTAGAATATCTCCTAAACCTGCATTGTTAATTTAAAGGAGTTGTATAAAGGCAGAAGGTTTTTTTTTTTACCTTAATGCATTCTATGCATTAAGATAAAAAACCTTCTGTGTGTAGCAGCCTCCCCAGTCCCCCTAATACTTACCTGAGCCCCATCTCTGTCCAGCGATGTCCACAGGTCCCTCGGCCATCTGAGACTCTCCCTCCTGATTGGCTAAGAAACAGCAGGGGTGCTATTGGCTCCTGCGATTGTCAATCAAAGTCAGTTAGCCAATCAGGAGAGATAGGGGCTGGACTGAACGGCAGCTCTGTGTCTGAATGGACACAAGGAGCTGCAACTCGGCTTGGGTGCCCCAAAGCAAGCTGCTTGCTGTGGGGGCACTCAAAAGGAGGGAGGGGCTAGGAGCACTGAAGAGGGACCCAAGAAGGAGGAGGATCCAGGCTACTCTGTGCAAAACCAACTGTACAGAGGAGGTAAGTATAATATGTTTGTTATTTAATTTTTTTTTTTAAAACGTGACTTTACAATCACCTTAACCTACAGGTAAGCTTTATTATACCTTACCTGTAGGTAGAAATACTGTGTTTACTACCACTATAAGTTTCTTAAAGTGTCTGTGCTGTTCATAATCTTTTTTTTTTTTTTGTGGCCACACAGAAACCTTCATTTTTCAATCTTAAATTGAGACATGTGGAAAGTACAGAAGGTTTCCAAAAGCATTTCTGTGTACAGTCATATCAATGTTACCAGATTTATCTCTAAGTGTAAAACGTTTGAAGTTAAAGTGGTTGTAAACCGCTGGACGTTTTTTTCTTACCCTGCAAGGTAATGTCACAATGTTCTAGTTACTTTAAAACAAAGCTCTTCCAGCGCTGAGATGTCAGAGCTGCAGGTGCTCCCATCTTCACCCGTCTTGTATCCGGATTCGCAGACTCCGGCTCTGTGACTGGCTGGAGCCACAAAAACGTCACTTCCGTGCATGCCATGATTACGGCACAGGTCTCAGAAGGAACAGGCGGGGTAGCCGTTTCCTTGAGAGAGCATGTGCCAGTGATGTCACTGGTTGCATGTACAGTAAATATCTCCTAAAACTGTGCCCGTTTAGGAGATATTTACGCTACCTATAGGCTAGCCTTATTATATGCTTACCTGTAGGTAAAAGTTAGTGATGGAAGTTAACTTCCACTTTAATAGAGATACAAGCTTTCAGGATCTCTTACTTCCCTTTGTCATGCTTTTTATAATTCCCCTTCATCAGGAAAATGTATAAAGCCCAACAAATGGACCTATGGGATCCCAAAAGTTTGCATACAGTAAAATGCATGTAAATCCTAACACTAAAAATATTAAACAGATACCCACAATAACCCTTACAGAGGAATGGTGAGTAACCCTATGCGCTCAGGAGAAAAACGGACAAAATGAAATGCTGCTACTTATCAAATAAAACACATATAAAAGGAATCCAATGCAAGACTGACTTAGAATTATCATAAAATTGCAGTAGCGCAAGGACGGTGGCACCCTCCTGCCACCACTTTGGCCTAGAGATCACTAAATAACAATCCCCTTCACCAATAATATAACAATAGGGCTATAGAAGAAATGACAAAACTTCACTCCCTTAATATAATCAACATAAATGTGTAACATTTAAACACAAAATGAATATGCATAAAATTCATAAAGTCCTTTTTAAGAAATCCATAAAACTACACAAAGCATCCAAGGACTTGGGGAGGATTTAAAATATTGCGCTCGCATTTGCAAAAACCGCAGACAGTCAGAGTTTTTTTAACAGAAAGACTGTAGTGGAAATTTCTGTCATAAATGCCTCCTCCTGCCTGTCAGCGGTAACGTAATCTGAGCTGTGCGTGCGCCGCTCACACTATATTTACAATTTCCATTCTGTGTCATTGTGATGTCACTCCCATGTGCATGCGTGGGAGTGACCTCATTGCGGCCCAGCCTTTCAAGCAGCCAAAGAGACCTCCTTCTGGGAGGTCCTGACCCAGCAAAATTGTCCTTAGGGTTCTGACCAAGGTCTGTAAGTAGTTATATAAAAAAAAATGTTTTTGTTCTGCAAATGTGATTTAATACCTACATTTGAAAAACACATTTTTCTTTTACTTCTGTTTTTACTTTTAACTACTTGCAATCAAGTGGATCAATTTGGATCAATTTTGAAATTTTTTACATACATCAAAAAAATCTGCATATTTTTGCTAGAAAATTACTAATAACCCCCACACATTATATATTTTCTGAAAGCAGAGGCCCTGGATAACACGGTGTTTGCACGGCCCTTTATCAAACGCAAATTTTTAGGAAAAAATATAGACCCTTGATCCCTCCTCTGCCCTCCAAAACATCTGATCAAACACCATATGAGCCAGGGAATTACAGCACAGAAACCCAGAATTATGAAATCCTTGTTGCTTCTGGCTTCGTTTGTATGTTCCTCCTTCTTCTCTGTGGGCAGCCAGCCTGACTGCTTACAGTAGTCCTGGGTTCCCCAGTGGAACAGGAGAGCCTGGGAACAGCAGTGCTTGGGAGCAAAGGGGAGGGACCTTCAAAGCCCTGTAAAAGTGATTGAGTGGCTGAAGAGCTGTTTAAATCACTTTTACCTGAAAGCTGGTCGTAGTATAACCGGTATGTTCCTGGTATAACCGCTTCCAAACAGGATATATACAAAGCCTTGAAAAAGTATTTATACCCCTTGAAATGTTCCACATTTTACAACCAAAATCGTAAATGTATTTTATTGGGGTTTTATGTGATAGACCAATACACAGTGGCACATAATTGTGAAGTGAAAGAAAAATGATAAATGGTTTTCAACATTTTTTAGAAATAAATATCTGAAAAGTGTGGCGTACAATACATCTGACCAGAGCACTTTCTTCCATATGTTTGCTGTGTCTCCCACATGGCTTCTCGCAAACTGAAAACAGGACTTCTAATGGCTTTCTTTTAACAATGGCTTTCTTCTTTCCACTCTTCCAAAAAGGACAGATTTGTGGAGTGCACAACTAATAGTTGGCCTGTGGACAGATTCTTCTGCCTGAGCTGTGGATCTCTGCAGATCTTTAAGAGTTACCACGGGACTCTTGACTGCTTCTCTGATTAATGCTCTCCTTGCCCGGCATGTCAATTTAGGTGGACGGCCATGTCTTGGTAGGGTTGCAGTTGTGCCATACTCTTTCCATTATTAGAGGATGGATTGAACAGTGCTCCGTGAGTTTTTCAAAGCTTGGGATATTTTTTTATAACCTAACCCTGCTTTTAATTTCTCCACAACTTTATCCCTGACCTGTCTGGTGTGTTACTTGGCCTTGGCCTTGCTGTTTGTTCACTAAGGTTATTTAACAAACCTCTGAGAGCATCACAGAACTGCTGTATTTATACTGATATATTAACTTACTCACAGGTGGACTCTATTTATTAATTAGGTGACTTCTGAAGGCAATTGGTTCCACTAGATTTTAGTTAGGGGTATCAGAGTAAAGGGGGCTGAATACAAATGCACATCACTTTTTTCAGATATTTATTGGTAAAAAAATTTGAAACGATTTATCATTTTCCTTCCACTTCACAACTATGTGCAACTTTGTGTTGGTCTATCACATAAAATTCCAATAACATACATTTACGTTTTTGGTTGTAACATGACAAAATTTGGAAAATTTCAAGGGGTATGAATAATTTTTGAAGGCATTGTATGTATGCTGGAGGGGAAGTGGTTAAGGGTTCAATCACATTTGTACATTTTTGGACTTGCTCAAAGCAGAATGTGTAAACCTTAATGTATGTGTTTCCATGTGTAACATCACAGAATGTACACTTGAAGACCTAGAAAACTGATTGCAATTTAATTACCAGGACCAGATGGCTTACACCCAAGAGTCCTCAAAGAACTTACCCAGGTAGTAGCTAGATCGTTATTCCTGTTTTTTTTATATGGCTTAAGGACTGGAATGGTATCAGCTTAAGACCAACGTGGTACCATTATTCAAAAAGGGCAAAGATATATACCTGGAAACCACAGGCCAGTCAGTCTAACATTAATAGTTTGTAAACTATTGGAAGGGATGATATGGGACTATTTTCATATTTCCAAATATCTCCACATGAAAATAGTATCATTAGTAATAATCAGCATGGATTTATGTAAGATCCTTCATGCCAGACCAATCTGCTAACATTCTACTAGGAAGTGAGATGCCATCTAGATAAAGGAAGGCCTGTGGATGTGGTGTATCTGGATTTTGCAAAAGCATTTCGATACAGTTCCCCTTAAAGGCTTAATTTACAAATGAAGGTCTGCTGGCTTAGACCCATAGGTGTACGCAGCCTATTGCATTAGGGTGTGCACCCCAAAGCTTAAACACACATGCCTTTCTCTGCAGCCTCAGCTGCATGGGACAGAGCGGCCTCCTGTTCATTCACAAACCAAAGCATAGTAAACCTAGTTGTGTTCACAATGTTCATTTGGAAAAGGAAAGCAGCACTAAATTACATATTTACTAGCCCCTTTCCCCACTCTCCATCCTGCATCGTAGTGATTAGGGTGTGCCCATGCACACCTGGCACACCCCCTGCACACGCCTATGCTTAGACCAGTGTTTCTCAACATTTTTTCATTTAAGGCTCCCTATATAATTATGCACAATCTTGGGGCATCCCATACTAAAATGTAAAAAAATAAGCTAATAGTTTTACATAATGTAGCAACATTCATACATGTAGGACCCCCCCATGTTAGAGATGATTTATTCTTTCAAAGAAAATACATCTTTGCACACTGGTACTGACTAGTGTTCCAATGTTTTTTTGTTTTCCCTCAGTTTCCCTCCCTCATTCAGCTAATGTAACACCAGCACCGACAGAGAGGGGCAGGAGAGGTCAGTGCAGGGCAGGCGCCCAATGCTCTCCTTATCAACCAACAACGTCATTGATTGTTAGGACACCGGGGGATAGAATGTTGTAATGGTGCACAATGAAAACTTGTGGCTTTATGTAACTAAAAGGCAGGTTTGATCCACACATTAGCTTGTATACAATTTTTAAAGAATTGTAGGAATTTTGACAAGGCACCCCTGAAGAAACCTGAAGGCACCACAGACTGGCTTAGACCATAGGGTATGTAGAAAACTGGTTACAGGGGGTACAACCAAAGGGTGGTTATAAGTAGTGTATAGAATGTCAGAATGGTCTGGTGTGGTAAGTGGGATACCCAGAGGCCCTGTCCTGGGACCAATTCTGTTTATTCATTCATAAATGACATAGAAGATGGTATAAATCATTTAATTTCAGTGTTTTCTGATAAAACAAAATTAAGCAGGACAATATATGTACAACAGAATATACAAACCTTACAAGAAGACTTCAATAAAATATTGAGGTGGGCAACTACATGGCAAACGAGGATTAATGTTGAGAAATGTAAAGTAATGCACTTGGGGGCCCAAAACAGGGATACAAGTTACTTACTGGGGGAGAACTATGGGGGGGTTCTTGGATAGAAAAATATCTGGGGGTCCTAGTACATTGCAGGCTCAGTAATGTCAAAAAAATGCCAAACTGCAACAAGCAAAGCAAGCAGAATATTAGCATGCATTAAAAAGGGAATTTACTCAAGGGATAAAACTATAATTCTACCGCTTTACAAGACTCTGGTCTGGGCACATCTTAAATATGCTGTCCAGTTCTGGTCGCTAGTCCTCAGAAAGGATGTGCTGGAACTGAAGAGTGTCCAGAGAAGTATGACATAGTTAGTAGTGGACTGGAGGACCTCAGTTACAAAGAACAACTACAAGAATTAAACTTATTCTCCCTGGAGAAGAGATACTTGAGAGGAGATATGATGGCAATATACAAATACCTCAATGGTGATTCTAGCATAGGAGGAAACTATTCAGTTTCAGGGAGCTTAAGAAGACATGGGGACACTCAATGAAAGAGGAGAAGCAGTTCATCCTTTAACTGCGTGGGGGTTCTTTACTGTTAGAGCGTTAAGGATGTGGAACTCCCTTCCACAATCAGTGGTGTCAGCAGGAAATGTCGATAATAAAAAAAACCTCTTAGATGGGCATCTAAGAGAGCACAATATACAGGAATAGGAGAAATAGTATTGACATAAACACACTCACACACACACACATGCACAAATTGAACTAGACTGGTGTCTTTATTCAACCTTACCGACCATGAATGACTATTGCAATATATAGACCGTGGGGTTGAATTACTAAAACTGAAGAGTGCAAAATCTGGTGCAGCTGTGCATGGTAGCCTCTAACTTCAGCTTGTTCAATTAAGCTTTGACAACAAAAAATGGAAGCTGATTGGTTTCTATGCAGAGCTGCACCAGATTTTGCACTCTCCAATTTTAATAAATCAACCTCCATGTGTTGTTGTAACTTGCATGATTGGAACACCCACTTTGTTGACCTTTTCTTGTCAACCACTTCAAGTCAGGCTACAGATGACCCACGAGTCGATGCCATTTTTCTTCTTAATCTTTTCAAAGTGTCACTCCAAATTCTTCTCAAATATTGACATTTATGGTATACTTTTATTCCAACTGACACCTGTTATAGAACTGATGTGCGCTCCTGCTAACCAGCAATTTAAAGCAAACTATTACATATTTCTGACCACTGCACTCTGTACACTTCAACATGCTGAAAATGAGCTATAGTCTGTGGTCTTATTACACAAAGAATGGTTTCTATATCTGTCTGTTTTAAAATTTCTTTTTTTTTTTTGGTGGGAAAATATTTTTAGAATAAACTATTTTAGATTAATTATTTACTTTTAATTAAGATTAATTATACTTTTCTTTTTTAGCTTACTGTAGGTTTTTAAGTTTTCATTTCGGTTTCCATGTTCACATAATTATTCTTGAAAGGTAAACTGCAACATTATTAATATATTATAAATATACTATAATTATATGCACTGATTTCAGCTGACAAAGAAAATGTGTACTTCTACACATTTTCTTTGTTCACTGTTTGCTATGGTACAACCACTATATGTGATTGGCAAAGAATGCCAAGTGGCCCCAGACAGAATTTCTGTGTGATGTGATTTGTCACAGACATCTTGATGAACATCAGTAAAGTGTGGAAACTATTACATTTTTGTTGACATTCCTATCTTCTGAATATAAAGGATAATAGATGGGGATGTTGTGGGCAGGCCTCTGGCAAGGAGTTGGGCACAATAGGGCAAGGGAAAGAATTGCCAACTGGTGGGTCCCTGTCCTATCTGGGGAGAAGCTGGGCAGGAGCGTGTGTGCTTTGGCGCACACTTTCAGCCAATCACAAGCCCCCTTACATGTTTTTATTATAACACAAAATTCAGTCAGGGACTCCCCCACCCAACTGCCAGCAGCAGCTCAGCACCTCCAAAAAATTGTCCAGAGCCATCCCTGCTCATTCATGTCATCAAGGCATCTCTCATTTTCCTCCTGACTAATTCTTAGGCTTGGCGTAGCATCTTCTGTCACGGATGGATACAGAGCAATGAAGCTGAATCATGCTTTTCCACACACAACAGCCAATGTACATACTGGCTAATGACTTGCAGTTACAGTCAGCTGAGAGTGATCTCTGCAGCTATTATGAGCTGTTTACTTGCAATATGGACGCTATTTACATATGGGAAAACCAGGGGAACCAGTACAACATTTTTCTTTTAAGTTTTCTTTATTGATAGCAAATATAATCCATTAGAAATTTAAACATTTGATAATTTGATTTGAAACATTTGATAATTTTTTAAGATCTAAAATGATAGAAACAAAGAACTTTAGATGTTTGTGCTTTATATTTATTACAATACTGGTCTTGACTTACTTAGTTTAATGGTATGCATCACTTTAAAGGGACTCATATCTTGAGTTACGCTTTAGGGTAATGGTATAGGTTAGACCCATGGGTCCATATTTTTAAAAAAATGCAAGATCTAAATTTTATAATGACTTCTTGCTTGTGTAAATTAATTTTCCCCTTTGAAGAATTGTTCTCAGATGGTAGTACCTATTTTTGATCAAAACCAGTAAAAATTTTTAGCGTAGAGTGAACACAACATATTCCTGAATCACGAAATTGAGGGGAGCAACTGAATATAACTGTAAAACTTTGCTCATATTAATATTAAAAGGTAATGGTAGTAAATGCTACAAAGGTGAACTTGAAGTTGTAACTTGTAAAAGGTCCTTGCCCAATAATTTTAACAGAAGATAATAAAAAAATAAAATAGTTTTATCATGCAATGCTGTATACAGACTCCAAGCTGAGTTAGCCAGATGTTTGTGTCCAGCAGTTCCTATGTGAAGTGTGACTAGGAACTGTAAAAGCAGAGTCTCTTAACAATGTAGCTGAAAATAGACTATTAAAAGACCCCATGTGGCAGAGCAGCAGAAATGATGTGTGAACGTTTCCGCGGCTGGCCGAGTACATATCCATAGTACAAAATGCAGAGTAGCACTGGTTACAGTCAAGTCAAACACATTTTTTTTTTTATATATAATCTTTATTTTAAATTTTCGTCAATACAAAAGTAAAAGGAATAACAGTAAAATTCAAAAAAACACACAGCAAGAAGTGCAAAATATAAACATTGCCAAGAAGCATAAATGCAGGGCCATAAGCATAGGCACATAGGCGTGACCCGACTTGCCGGGGCGACCTGTGAAGTCACGGTGCACAGCTCGCACCGCGACCTCGGAGCGGCATGCACGGACTTCATATCATTGAAGTCAATGCAGGTCGCTCCAGGTCGCCCCAAAGAAGCTCAGGACCCTTTTTCTAAGTCAGAACGACTTGTGTCGCTCCTATTAGAACGGGTCCTGTGCTACTCTATGGCAGGCGACCCACGGCAACTTGTCAGGCGACCAGGTCGCCTGACAAGTCGCCCCAGTGTGAACGGGGTCTTCCATTTAAAGGCATCTGAAGCAGGACCAAGAAAATTGGCCTGAAACAATGTAAGTATCACATCCATGAGTTACAGTACCCAACCTTCCCAGATTAACCGTCTAGGCAATAACAACAGCAAAGGTAGAGCGAGGGATAGAGCAAAGGAACAAGGGGAAGGGGACTGAAACACCAGCCAAAGGAAGAGGGGGGGAGGGGGGTAGGAGAAGAAGGAACAGAAATAAGAGGGGGACAGTAACAGAGAAGTAATAACAAAACAAGTAGGGTGTCTGCAGGGGTGTCACAAGTGAGTCATCACTACACATTCACTGATATGTGTACAAAAGGCAGAAGGGTACGGTCAAGTAGTCCTGGAAGCAGTATAATGCATCCAAGTTGCCCATTTCGCATAGAATTTGTCATAGCGGTTCCAAGTCAAACACATTTTTACTCATTATTAGTGACTTTTCCTTCCAGTAGATGGTTAAAAACAGTTAAAAACAGTTGTGAAAGACTATAGCAGGCAATGTACTCCTTAAAAACTTCATCTTCCTAAATCACCATTATTAGCCTCAGTAAAATAAAAGTTCTCTAATGCTTCACTCTTGATAAAGAGTGTAAGAACAGCAGCATAGCATCTCAAATGAATCAGGACCTGCACCTCTCTTGTTTCGAGAGAATGTCGGTCTTTTGACGTTCAGGCAGTATTCTGATTCTTTGTTAGTGATTGGCTGGAAGTCAAAAATGCAGTCAATCGCTGAAAGAGCTAAGCCCTATAAAAGACCTAGACAAGTATCACCTTTTCAATTGAGTCTTTTGGAGATCAAGAGTTATTTTATTCCAAGATTGAAAAGTCTGAACAGGAAATGCTTGTTTTATTACCTACATTATCATTAATCAGTACTGTGCCACCAATTTATTTTTGCTGACCCCAAATGACCACATAATATTGTTCTGGGAGCCCCAAAAGATTTGAAAAGAGACAATTATTGAACTCATTTGCCTCATTGGATTGGCAGGGCTATGTCTTTATTGGTCAAGAAAAAACTGGACTGAAACCAAATGGCTATAAGACAATGACAGTAAGAATTCAACCCTATGTGCGGCAATGCTTATTTTTTCTTTAACTTATCTGTCACATTCAAATGTACATATGCAACGCATGTCCACAAAAGCAGTTATGACTTTTAGGATACATTTGTCATCTTAAAATGTTTGTAAACCCTTCCAAAGAATGTTTCTTATTTGCTTCCTCTAGGTGTATCAAATACAGTATGCAGTACACCTTTCAAAGCATTATATTATATCTGGTGATTATGTGCAAAAAAATACCTGCTGAATTTATTTAATTTTGCCTTGACTTACATTTTAAGCATAAATGACATTCTTTAGAGGACCAGCAATAAAGAAGAATTTAGCCCAAGGTAACAACATACATTTGCATGATTATGATGTAAATAAAACCAAATATGTTTTATATAAAATTTTTGCTCCTTCTGTGTTGTACCCAAGCCCCGAATATGTAGGTTACAATGACAAATTTGACAACTACAATAATTAGTTATTATTATATGACTCACTGCGGCCCCATGGGATCAAGCAATCAACCAGGGAGTTATGTAAACTCTGTCACCCTCAGCAGTATCTTATTACATACATAGCATATCTCATTCTATGAGAGTCTATGAGAATTACAACAGGCACTACCTCGGTAGCAGTCTTATTGGGGGGCAGCAGCTCAAAACACTTTTAGAAATTTATCACAATTTTGTTGATTGTCCATAACGCGGAATATACCTTTATTTATTTATAGCATATCTCATGGCTAAGACGTAGAAGCACATCGCATTAATGCTGTAATGGTAGCAAAAGAAGACAATAACTGTTTCTACAAAAAGGATTGCTGTTATTTTTTTTTTTTATTGCAATAGGAAGTCAGTACAGTAAAGGGAAATGTTGCACATTTTTTGGTGAGCTCTCACATCTTTAACTGCTTAATCTTCTATGTTTTTGTTATTGCAATCAATGTTGAGATTTTTTGTTAACCAGTGGAGGCAGAGGACATTTTTATCAGCAACATCTCTGCCTGACTAATCCTTCAATAAGTTATTAGCCAAACAGCAAATATTTCAATGAGTCAGTAAACCCTTAAGTTATAAAATAACACCTGGTATTATACACATTTCCAAGAAATCAATTCACTGCTGTCATAAAGCAAGTGATACTTGTTAATGCACAAATCATGAACCCCTATGCAATTATACAGGGCAAGACAGTGCATCAAACATAAAACCACCTCTAACCACTTAAAAACATAAAAAATATGATTGCAGTGCTGAAAATATCAATCAATAAAATAAGTGTTCTCAAATAAATGGTATAAATAATATGATGTTTCTTATAACGAAAGTTCATATAAAAGATGTGTCACTATTGGATAGGTGTGATCCAGTGAACCAGAAGAATCAATGATGAGAAGGACAAAAAAGTTAATTTCCAACATCAATAACGAGTGAAGTGCCAACTCACCAGAACCAGATGCTGTCTAGATTATAAGACAGCAAACGAGTGTTATGCGACCAGTCTCAGGATTTCCAGGGCAGTCCAGTCAGCAACCTCCGGCCTCATGGGTAACTTCCAGTGTGATGATCAACTCAGCACATCATGCAACGGTTGATAATGCAAAAAAATGGAAGAGGCTCATGGTGCAGTATGAAATAAAATTGGTTTAATGAAAAATACTATACAGTGTATCACTGGTACATATTGCAGTGTACATAGGTATAAAAAATATATCGATAAAAAAGAACTCACATATAAAGCCACCACTAAAGAAAAAGTGATGGCTGGGACCTTAGGTGTTTGAGATAACAAGCTCTACGGCCGTTTCGCGTCCAACGCGTCCTCAGGAGCTTTATAACCAGCTTCTAACCACTTGACCTCCTGAAGGTTTTACCTCCTTCGTGACCTGAGCATTTCTTGCTATTCAGCACTGCGCTACTTTAACTGGCAATTGCTCAGTCATTCAACACTGTAAACAAATTAAATTTATATCTTTTGTTTTTTTACACAAATATAACTTTTTCTTTTTTTTTTTATTGGGGGGGGGGGGGGTTATTTGATCACCACTGGTTTACTTATTTTTTTTTATTTAAATAAAATAAAGACAGAACATTTTTTGAAAAAAAATTGTATTTTTGACTGTTATAAAACATATCCAATAAAAACAAAAAAACATAAATTTGTCATAAATTTAGGTCAAAATGTATTCTGCTACATGTCTCACATAGGTGTATTCGTCTACATGTCTCACAATATATATTGGTTTGGTTGAAAGCTAAAGCACTCACAAACTATGGTACATATACTGGAATTTATGCAGCTATAGATGCTATACTGTAATGTCTGTGATCAGCAAATTATAGTGAGACTGTGATAGGGTGACAGGCAATCTGGCACTAACAGACACCATCTGGAAGGGTCACCAACTGACGTCGCTAGTGACACTGATCAATGATGATACCAGCTCTCAAAATTTCTACTCGCCTGCACACATTCGGTGAGTGGAAATTAGTGGAGGGTGAGTGTGGAGCAGGAGCGGATTGGGCTGACAGTTTCCTGGCTGATTGCTTCTGGCAGAAGCAGTGTGGCCATCAGAGGAGCTCGGAGGAGGGCTCTCTGCACCCTGGGCCGCTCTGATGTCCTGTAAAAAAGGCTTCATTGCTTCTACCAGAAGCAATCTGCCAAGAAGCTGTCAGGAGGATCTGGCGGCCAGAACACACAGAGCTGGGATCTCTTGCTGTTACACAGCTTCTATATGATTAGCCTATCAGTGCCCATAAGTGCAGCATATCATTGCCCATCAATGCAGCATATTAGAGGCCATCAATGCAGCCTTATCATTGCCCATCAATGCAGCCTATCATTGCTCATAAGTGCAGCAGGAAAGAATCGGGAGGATTAGGAGGAAACTGTCAGGATAATCCAGTGGCTGGATCATCCTATCACTACCTGTTGGAACTAGTCACCACAATCACCTATATACAGCTCTAATGTGTCATCATTAGGTTACAGGTGAACTAACCAATTAAAAACAGTACTCAGCTGGTATCAGAAAGAAAACCCGGCTGCCGTACACAGTACTTACACTTAAATCTTATGTGAAGAGTTCAGTCCAGATCCACTGCCAGAAAGAATCTGATACACCAATTGAACTCAGAGCAAACTCGACACATCATTCAATGTATTCATTGTATAATAGAAACAACAGATACAAAATAATAGAATATATATATATGTATTTATATACACACACACAATCAAGTTGATGTTAAGAAAAAATTAAGCAGTGTTAGAAAATCATGAAGACCAATACTGACATATTCTCAAAATATATATATGTATGTATAAAGCCTCAGATAAACGTCACTGGCTATATAAAGCTGCAGGAGATCCATTGAAACACAAGAAGGGAAACGTGCACTAGTCCTTTTTGACCACTGGGTCCGGATGGGACAGTGACTCAGTCCGGATCCAGACAGCGGTGCGCCATTTAGAGATTTATGGTTTATATATTTTGCTTATTTTACCTGCATATACGTTGCAATAAAAAGTTTAAAGGTGGATTATGTTTGAAGCGCTGTCTTGCCCTACATAATCAAACCCTTAAGTTATCCATATCCTATTATACATAGGAACGAGTTGAACAAGAGTAATCCATAATTTTACTATCCACACTAAATGGACAACTCTTCTGCTGTCAGACATTTTTAAGAGAACAATGGGATTTAAATGGCTCCCGGGGGTTACAGAAGCTCCTTTCAAATTTTCAAGATCTTTTCTTGTACCAAACAATGGCCCCTCATTAGCCTCATTATTTTTTCACTGACAGGAAAAACAGACATTGAAACAAAAAAGTAAAATAAAAAAAGATGTAAAATGCCAATACAGAAATAACAAAGCAACACACAGGAAAAGAAAGAACATACACAAATACAAAGAACATGAAACAAAATACTAATGAAAAATGTAACTACCCTAAACACAACTTATAAATTAAAAAAAATAAAATAAAATAAAGCACATTTCACCTAAGCAGCTAAGTAAGTGAAATTGAGAGTTTCCACATCAACAAAATTCCACTGACAGCAAAATTGGTAATTTTTTGAAAAGATCAATTTTATGCAAATCAATCAGAAAAGCTAAAATTTGATCGTATATAGATAATTTGGTTAGATAACAAAAAAGTGACAATTGTGCTTTAATATAATTTTGTTTGTTTTATATGGAGTAGGAAAGAAGGTAACTCTCTACTGTTAATGGATAATTTAAGGTGATCTTTTTTTTTTTTTTTTTTTGCCTTTCCCCTTTAAGACGCCCTGATTTGCTTATCACTGAAATAAAATTGGATGCCATGCACTTCCATTAGTGGACCCAATTTACCCTGAAGCTCATCCTGGCATTGTGCAACATGTATTCCCAAGGCTTCAGCATGTTATCAGACAATGGCTGTTTAACCTCGTCATTATTCCAGAGGCTGGCAGCACAGAGCAGTGCTTCGCTGGCACTGAAGTGCATTCTGGCAAGAGGAAAATGAATACGTAGTGCTTGTGTCCCCCGAGGTTTATTCTCTGGAGGAAACCTCTTTGTGTTAGTGTGATGAGATGCTGCCTCTTCTGACAGCTCTACAGTCCATAAATCCCAGAGGTAAAAAAGAGATACGGTGGGAGATATTGCTTGGAATTAGAACCATCTATTAAATATTAGCCCAAATCATTGTTCTGCTGCTTTAGCGGCATCTTTTTTTTTGTCACAACGTTACCTGTAAAAATTAGCCATAATTCGATATTTGCCAAAGGAAAAATGTAGTGTGCGGTAGAATGAGCTGTATGGAAATTCTCTCTAAGGAAGGGAATAAAAATCCATTCTTTGTTTAAAATAAAATGCCTTGAGCTTTTTGATGCGCTTTCACAATCTTTATACAAGAGCATTTAATACTGATTCAGCAATGTATTTTTTGGTTGAATTTTTATGAATCTCATTCAGCATGCTGAAGTGGTGCCTAGAAGCACTAGAGTTCTTAGTGCAGTTGCTATTAGAGAACATATCTGTATGGTGGTTTCAGATGCATGTATGGGATGGCTCTGGTTTTGTTCCTTGGTGGAAAAGCAGACTGGCTGGCCTGGCTGTAGAGCTTGTTGTTGTGTGTATTATGACTGTGACATAAGGACATTCGATTTTAGCCCCCCTTGGAATATGCACTGATGTAATTGGCTTCACATGGCCCTTAAACGGTTATGGAATGTATTTGGCTTATAAATCAATAAATCAAAACTACCCCGAGGGCAAGGGTGGTGAGTAATGCTTTGCAACAATAAAATAGGTGGAAAACAAAAAGTAAAATTACCCATATAACTTTACTCTTTCTTTTCCACGTTTTTATTGAACTTTTTTTTTTTTCAAATCCCACCTTCCATCCCTCCCAAAAAATATGTTGCAAAGCATTACTCACAAAAATTCTCCTGCGCTCGGGTGGTATGTAATGAAGGATGAGAGTTCTTATTAGTGATCGACCAATATTGGTTTTTCGTTGCCGGTACCGATACCTATATTTTGGCCTATGCATATCAGTATCGGCCGATATTGGCCAACATTTTTGTACATTTAAAAAAAAAAATTTTTACATTTTTTCTTTCTTTTTTCTTTTTTGACAGGTACCCCAAACCCCTCCTTTGCACTTAAAAGCATTCAAAATGGCATGTTTGGTTGTTTTGAATGCTGTCATTTTTTTGAATCTGGCGCCAGACAGTACCCGGAAGTGATGTCACTCGTGACATCACTTCCGGGTTTTTGCATGGAAACCCAATCAGAGCCAAATGCGACTTTGATCGGGTCTTCGGCTGCCGTGCAGGCTGGTTGCCCGGGTCTCCCGGTGGGACGGGAGACCCGGGCTAGTCGCGGAAGGCGGCGGGAGGGGGGGACATCCCCTCCCGCACCCTGTAATGACAGCCGAGCGGCTTCTCAGTCGCATCGGTTGTCATTACCAGACAGCCAACCGTTGGCTATGGACACTGATACCGCAGTGATGCCTCTAGCTGCAGGCATCACTCCAGTACAAGCACTTTCCCAAAATATCGGCAATATCGGTAACCTCCGGGGCCGATTCCGATATATTGGGAAAAGTGCATATTAGCCCTCGATATATCGGCTTTGCCGATAACCGGTCAATCTCTAATTCTTATATGGTCTTGGTATGCTCCACTCTAGGTCTTGCTACCCCCTCCCGACCAAGGGTATCCAAAATGTAGTAAAAGACAACAACAAAAGAAGGGCGCACCGACCTCGTGCATTACCACTAAAAAAGGTTTATTGTAATCCAAAGACAACATACATTATACTCACAAACGAGTGATGATATAGCATATAAAAGATAATGGAACCGGTCATCTCCAAAATAACCAGGGAACCCCTGTACTGGATGACGTGCTGGTGTCAGCAACTATATGAATGGGCTGACGGGTTTCAAGGGAGGACCCTCTTCCTCGGAGCCAAAACGTGCTATGGTGGTTTTCTTTGAGTAGCACATTTTGGCTCTGATGAAGAGGGTCCTCCCTCGAAACGCATAAGCCCAGCCATATAGTTTCTGACACCAGCAAGTCATCCATTACAGGGATTCCCTGGTTATTTTGGAGATGACCGGTTCCATTATCTTTTATGTGCTATTACCATTACTCATTTGTGAGTATAATGTGTGTTGTCTTTGGATTACAATAAACCTTTTTTAGTGGTAATGCACGAGGTCGGTGCGCCCTTCTTTTGCTGTTGTCATGCAAAGCATTACTCGCCATCCCTACACTCAACGGCTATCCTGTATGGTTCTAGGTGACACCCATTCCTATTAGCCCGGGCTATCGTGCGCATACTTCGAAGGGGAGTGTCATCACGCCAGCCTGCGCTCACAAGAGAATAATGCATGGAATATACTGACATGAGCCTTGTTTTTTGAATCACCGAGGACCACCTACTGCCAGAGAAGAACAGAAGTGGAAAAGGAATCTGAGTGTCACATGAAAAATGAATGGAAAATTGTCTCGGTGCTTTAGGGTTTACAGTGTCGATAGTGTGTTTCGACATATATGGCGGGACTGCTTGAAGAACAAACATTTTTGGTCCCACACCTATGGAGCGCCTAAATATTGTGCATAATTTTCAAGGGTGCCTTCACTGAAAAAAAATAAACACTGATCTACATTATACCATGTACACATCTGTTTGCTTTCCTACATCGTTATTGTTCAAAAACAGGCAATTGTCAAATCTTGGAGGAATTCAGCTATTCTTTTTCAGGAAGTTAAAGATGAAATCAAGGTTTCTTGTGATTTTAAATATTTTGTTTGGACCAAGCTGGTCCAAGCAAACTATTTGCTTCACCATCACATTCGCAACTTCAGCCAATCACAGGAAGCCCAGTTATCATTGATGAAACATAATGCTTTCTGTGAATCTGTAAATGGCTCTACAGCTCTTAGCCTGACTCAATTTTGTTCTAGGAGTAAGACGGGATGTTCCAGTACTGTATACAGTATTTAGCTGATGCTACATACAGTTTATACAGCTCTACCAGCAGGCGCATCTGTTAGTGAGGAAAATAATTTGTTTGGGCCAAACTATTTAAAGTCACATGAAACCTGCAGTTTAGCTTTAAGTCTCTCATTAATCTTTTCATGATATATGAGAAAATTGCAGCTACCTTTGATGATAAACTGCCTAAAATGTATAAAGTCTGGGATCCTTGGCACACTCACTCTCTACCAGTGGATTGTGATTGCATTCTCCTCACGATTTAATCATTTTTACTTGGTGTTTGAACCCTGCCCCAGCATGTGTTGTTTTTTTTCCCTCCCAACCCCCTTTTTTTTCAATCCTTTTCCCCCATACCCTCTCCTCCCTATTCTACTTTTTCTTAACCCATAGGGGTTGATTTACTAAATCTGGAGAGTGCTAAATCTGGTGTAACTTTGCATGGTAGCCAATCAGCATCTAACTTCAGTTTGTTCAATTCAGCCTTGACAATAAAACTTGGTAGCTGATTGGCTTCTGGGCAGAGCTGCACCAGATTTTGCTCTTTGCAGTTTTATTAAATCAACCCCAAAACGTTTTCTTCTTTACCCCTGTAAATCCACTATAGAAGCTATGCAGCCTTCCAAGTTTTCATCCCCTTTCCCTCCAATCCAGGGATTGGGTGCCTCTAGGTTTACTACTCCTAGTTTACGTTCAGGTTGTTAAATCAGACTATTTTCCTGCACCATCCTATTGACTAGGGGCCTGATAGGCCTCCATTATACAGTGCTGATCTGATGATAGTATGAAGCTATGTACTATCTCTGTTTATTTGCTTAAATGCTTATGAACTTGAAAATAGATTGTAGGGTGGGAAAAGGATGTCTGAAACATAGAACTTTTCTTTGAACATGGTATCACTTATAATTGTGATGCAAGAAATATTGTCATTCCTAGTGTATCTAAAGTAAAAAATGCAGTTTTGGATAGAGAGGTAAAGGCTAAGAATGTCTCTTGGGTCTTTGGTATGTGTCTCCACCAGAGAGATTAACCCTTTTTACTTGTACTAGTGACCATTGTCACTATGACAGAAAATGAAAGGAATTCAAACATTATGGTTATCACCAGAACAGAAGGTGAGGAGAAATCCTACAATGGAGACGTGTTCCAGTGACAACTATCTCCGAGTGGATTTCCCCAAACTTCCCAGTTTTAGAAATCTAATTTCACCTACTGTTGTGTCTTTGGGACAAGAACTGAAGGGAAATTTCCCCAATCAACTGAACAACTGAGTGAATAAAGTGACAGGAGTTTTAACCCTTGCCTTCTCTATAAAAAATACACTCGCTGGCTACTTTATTAGGTACACCTTGCTAGTACCGTACTGGACCCCCTTTTGTCTTCAGAACTGCCTTAAAGAGGAAGTAAACCCTCCTCTGCAAGTTGTACCCATAGGTAAGCCTATGATAAGGCTTACCTATAGGTACTGTAAATATCTCCTAAACATGCACAGTTTAGGAGATATTTACCTTACATGCAGCCAGTGACATCACTGGCGCATGCGCTCTGAAGGAACGGCCGCTGGTGCCGTTCCTTCAGAGCACCGTGCCGTGACCGTCGGCTCCCGCGCGCGTGCGCGGGAGTGAAGTCACCGCGGCTCCGGCCAATCAGATGGCCGGATGCCGCGATCCCGGAAGATGGGCAACTGAACATGTCGCCCGTCATAGAGGTAAACTAACCGTTCTAAGGTAAGTATTTCATAATGAGCTAGTATGCGATGCATGCTAGTTCATTATGTGTTTCTCTTTCAGGGTAAAAAAAAAAATCGGGTTTACGACCTCTTTAATTCTTCATGGCATAGATTTAACAAGATTTTGGAAACATTCCTCAGAGATTTTGGTCCATATTGACATTAAGAATCACAGAGTTTGACCACATCCCACAGGTGCTCTATGGGATTGAGATGTGGTGAGTGTGGAGGCCATTGGAGTTCAGTGACCTCATTGTCATGTTCAAGAAACCAGTGGTGAGATGATTGGAGCTTTGTGACATGGGGCATTATCCTGCTGGAAGGAGCCATCAGAAGATGGGTACACTGTAGTCATAAAGGGATGGACACGGTCAGCAACAATACTCAGGTAAGCCGTGGCATTTAAACGATGCTCAATTGGTACTAAAGAACCCAAAGTGTGTCAAGAAAATATCCCCCACACCATTACACTACCAGCCTGAATCGTTGATACAAGGCAGGATGAATCCATGCTTTCATGTTATTTACGCCAAATTCTGACCCGACCATCTGAATGTCACAGCTGAAATAAAGACCCAGCAAACCAGGCAACATTTTTCCAATCTTCTATTGTCCAATTTTGGTAAACCTGTGTGAATTGTAGACTCAGTTTCCTGTTTTTAGCTAACAGAAGTGGCAACCGGAGTGGTCTTCTGATGCTGTAGCCCATCTGCTTCAAGGTACAAAGTGTTGTGCATTTAAGATGGTATTCTGCATAACTCGATTGTAACGAGTGGTTATTTGAGTTGTTGTTGCCTTTTTATCATCTCAAACCAGTCTCCCCATTCTCCTCTGACATCAACAAGGCATTTTCCTCCACAAAACTGCCACTCACTGGATATTTTCTTTTGTTTGGACCATTCTCTGTAAACCTGAGAGATGGTTGTACGTGAAAATCCAAGTAGATCAGCAGTTTTGGAAATAATCAGACCAGTCTGTCTGGCACCAACAACCATGCCACGTTTAAAGTCACTTAAATCGTCATTTTTCCCCTTTCTGATTCTTGGTTTAAACTTCAGCAATTCGTCTTACTACGTCTAGATGCCTAAATGCATTGAGTTGCTGCAATGTGATTGGTTGATTAGCAATTTGTGTTACTAAGCAACATGTGTACCTAATAAAGTAGCCAGTGAGTGTATATACTGTACCATTATTTAACCACTTGCCGACAGACCACCACAGTTTTACTGCGGCAGGCTGGCTCGGCTGCGCTCCCCGCTGAGATAGAAGGACAGTCAGCTGTTGTAAACACAGCTGAACGCTGTTCTCTCTGAAATGATCACAGAGTGCCTGTGATCCTTTTATATATAAGTCCCTCCCCACACAGTTAGAAAACACTCCCCTAGGCTCACAATTACCCCTTTGATCACCCCTAGGTTAACCCCTAACCTGCCACTGTGATTTTGACAGTAACAGTGCATATTTTTAGCACTGATTACTGTAGTAATGTCACTGGTCCCCCCAAAAGTGTAAAAAATGTCAGTTAGGGGTCCGATCTGTCCACCGCAATGTCACAGTCCTGCTAAAAAGCGCAGATAGCTGCCATTACTAGTAATAAAAATAAAAATTACATAAATCTTTCCCCTAGTTTGTTGCGCAAACCAATCAAAATCTGCTTATTGCGATTTAATTTACCAAAAATATGTAGCAGAATACAAATTTTTTTGAGAATGTTATATAGCAGAAAGTACAAAATATTGTTTTTTTTTTTAGAATTGTCCCTCTCTTTTTGATAATAGTGCAAAAAATAAAAATTGCAGAGGTGATCAAATACCACCAAAAGAAAGCCCTATTTATGGGAAAAAAGGACATCAGTTTTATTTGGGTACAGCATCACAGGAACGCGCAATTTTTCGTTAAAGTAACGCAGTGCCAAATCGAAAAAAATGGCCTGGTCATTAACCTCCTAGGCGGTAATCCCGAGCGTGACTCGGGGTTGGTTTTTCATATCAGGAGCGGTAACCCCGAGTCACGCTCGGGGTGGATTGCAGAGAGCGCAGCGGTGTTCTCTTACCTTATCGTGGCGATCCAGCGATCATCTCTCATTGCTGAGATCGCCAGCCGAGAGTCCCGCCGCTCCTCCGTCCCTCCGTCGGTCAGATGACTTCCTAGTTCCGTTCCCTGCAGCAGCAATGCTGCATGGGAGCGGAACTAGGGAGGGAAATTCAAAAAAAAAAAAAAAACGTTGCACAAAACACATTTTATATTATATATATATATATATATATATATATATATATATATGCATATATGCATATATATATATATATATATGTATATATGCATATATATATGCATATATATATATATGCATATACATATATGCATATATATATATGCGCATATATATATATATATATATACCGGTATATATATATATATATATATATATATATATATGCATATATATATATATATATATATATATATATATATATATATATATATGCACACACACACACATATATATATATATAAAATTATATTATTGATTCAATTATAATTCATGCGTTATATATTATATATATATATATATATATATATATATATACACACATATATCTATAATATATAATGCATGAATTATAATCTAATCAATAATATAATTTTATTATATATATTATATATTAAATAATAAAATAATATTATTGATCCGATTATAATTCACGTGTTTGTGTTTCAAATTTATCACATCTGGGATGTCTACTAGAGTCTTGTTTTGGTCAGGTTTAAGTCAGTAAATACTAAGAATTGTAGGCCTATAATACATAACGCCAAATTTCCATGAAAACAATTGTACCGCTTTTGGTATGTAATTCCTGACAGAATCATACCGCCAGGGAGGTTAAGAAGGAAAATCCTTTCGGTCCAGAACTGGTTAAAGTTACCTACTTTTTCAACCTGCAGCCAGCTATGGTTTTCTAAAAAAATTCCTAAAAATTAAAATATTGCTCTACTGTAACGAAAGCAAGTTGAACTCTTCTGTACACTGTGTACAGAACAGCTTCCAAATTTTCATTTCCTCTCGTATGATTGGCTCACTGCCTTTTCCAGCAATTTTTCTCATTACAAAACAGAAACAAAACACACAAAGAGCATGAAGTGACCTAAATGCTGCTGAGAGTTTATACCAAACAGCAGCAGGTAAGAATCTGCAATGAAATTTGCTGAAAAATTCTTGCTATATACTATATATATCTGACAAGGAGAGGAATGTTTTTTTTTCCCCAGCAAAAGTGAAATAACACTCTGCCTGCCATGTACAGCAAAAGACTCACTGTGTAAATTCAAACTAATTAAATAAACCAATTCTGTGGCAAGTATAACAATATACATGTTGCTTGGTCCATAGCTGCACTGGCTTTAGATATACATGTTCAGGGTTTGCTCCCCCAATTTTTTGCTTGTTTATTATGTATTCGGTCTGACCAGACTTCTGAGGTTGAGCATCCCATCCCCCACACACACCTGTACTCTATTGGTGTCCACTATCAAGTAGATACAGGAGGAGTCCCTTGTAGTGCATTAGCACATCTTTACCAGCAAGGAGTGTTGTCTCCAAGGGTTAGAGAGGCTGGATTCACCCCTTTTTTATGGATAGTGTAGGACCCACTGATAATGGGGTACTTTGACGCAGTGGTGGGCTTGAGCACGATATGGCCATATGGTGGGACTAAACCCCCATTTTTATTTATGGATTGTCTCCATATTTGATAGTCATTTCTTTTGCATGTGTGCGCTATTCTTTTTTAATATACATGTCGCTTGGTCCATAGCTGCACTGGCTTTAGATATACATGTTCAGGGTTTGCTCCCCCAATTTTTTGCTTGTATAACATATATATGTACTGTATATAATTCAAATGTGTTTTTAGTTGTCTTTCTGCTTTATAGTATAAGAAAAACCCTAACTATAATGTCACATTAATAACTATTCTATTTAAAGAAAATGGACATAGTTTTTCTTTTAAATCTTTTTTTTGAAAACTCACTTTTTTGGCTTTAGAAACTTAGCTGCAATGCCTGTAAAATGAAATGTGATGCTCCTTTTTTTCTGGCTAATGAAGATTGGGGTTCACCAATCTCCTCCCCAAGAATCGTAAGGGCCCGTTCCCACGATCACATTTTGTGTGCCATACAACACAGGATCAGAGCGGGATAAAAACACATGGAAACTAGTTCTCATTACAATCTATGAAACTTTTCACATCAGTGCGTTGTATTAGAAGGGATTGTATTGTGGTTTTAAAAACTCCTGCTTGTTGTATATTTTGTGCTTTTTTGGTAAAACCACTTATTACATTATAGTCAATGGCAACACGCTAAAAATGCAATATGCATTTTAACTAGTCGCAGGTCCATATGTCAAACAAAGACAATCCAAAAAATGTAGATTGAAAATGACAAAAATTAAAAGTAGGAAAGCGCACACAAAACACATAGGATACATCTTGTGTTGCATTAAATTTTAACACAATGCAATAAAAAATGCACTAAAATTGCATTATGCACTTCAAATAAAAGTCATGTGTGTTTTCTAACATGGTGGTGTGAATGGGCCCTATGAAGGATCTGGAGGAGGAGCAGGTTTTATTCTCTCTAGGGGAATTTTGCCATGCAATGGCCAAAAACAGCCGGACCCAGTGTCTACAGAGAGTACAGATGTTGCTATAAAGCCCTGCCTCATTCCATAAAGCGCAACCCCTTTCCATGACTGAGGCAAGTGGGGAGGATAGACAGAAGGAATACAGTGGTATTGGAGAATAGATTAGTGTGTATGTGTTTTTAGTAAACTTTTCTATAAAGGAATAGCCACTATGCCAGTAATATTTAACATACGGGCCAATCTCAGCAACTTCTACGGGCCCCTGCCGGTACTAGTTCTGGGACCACCAGCTGTCTCTGTGGGCAATCCGTGTTAAGCTTAAGTGGGGTACACACTAGTAGAAAATCTGCAGAAAATTCCAAGGTAAAATCGTACGATTTTCAGCTGTCGATGCCGACATTTTCAACGAAAAAAAAACCGGAGGGACAAATACCAAAATTTGTATCGTCCGTCCCCAGACGAACAATTTCGTTTAATGTGTATGCAGTACGTCCGCGAAAAATCGGATACGAAAGACCGCACATGATCTGAAGTTGCTGACTACCCGAAAGTCTAGGAACACATGTCCCAAAAAAAAAAAAATCGGACGAGAAATTTCGTGAACATTATGTACTGTCAACTAAAAACGGTAATGACCGCTGAGCATGAGAGAGAAAAATCGGAGGATATTTTGTCCGATTTTCGTCAAGTGTGTATGAGCCTTTAGGAGTTGAAATGGGCAGTTCCCTGACTTCTGATGGTTCTACAGATCTCAATACATTCATGTTGTCTTTGTATCGAGAGTACAGTGACGTCATGAGTGACATCATGGCACTGAGTACAGAGGCCGGGTCTGAGCTGTTACAGTTGTATCCAGCCTCTCCCCCTAGCAATAGATCACTATTAGATATTATAGGCTGCTTTACAGCTGCATGGGGGGATCTGGAGAATTAAAAAGTACAAAAAAATTGTAAGAAAATAGAAAAATAAACTATTGTATATACCATACTCTATTCAACATGATTGCTGCAATGATTAATCTATTAATCTGGGTGGGAATTGTATTCTTATATTATATATATATATATATATATATATATATATATATATATATATATATATATATATATATATACAGTATATATATATATATATATATATAGATATATATAGATATATCTATATATATAGATATATATATATATCTATATATATAGATATATATATATATCTATATATATAGATATATATATCTATATATTTAAAATAAATAAAACCGTTTCCTCCCCAGATTAATCATTGCAGCAATCATGTTGAATAGAGTACAATATAGAATATATACATTAGTTTAAATATAAATATATAAAGTATTATACTAAAAATAAATAAAAAAATTCCCTCCCCAGAATATTAATCGCAGCAATGATGCTGAGGCTGGGTTCACACTGATGCGGTGTAGTGTATCGCATGTCATTTCTACGGGAAACGCACCGGATTCCTGAACAAATGATATGCGAATTCAGTGCAGTGCAAATTGAGTCATACATTATGTGGGGGTGTCATTAACTTTAAATTGACACCCACAGCAGTTCACAGAGCGCAGTGTGAACTGCCTGCGATTCTGATGCGGTACGGAAACCCGCAAAGGAATCAATGTGGACATTTGAGGTCAATGTACAAGTGAATGCAATGATCTTTTATTTGTTGCGATCGCAAACCTTGTTAAAATGTTGCCATTGTGCTAATTTATGCCTTCGCCAACCCACTTTATCCTTTTTTATTGTTACGCTAACAATTTGCGCACACTGTGTCCCCCATGCGTGCATTGTAATGTAACATGTGAAAGGGAATTTGGCACTCCTAAAGTAAAATGCTTACATTAGCCTTGAGCTTTACCATTCCACTACAATACATAAAAGCCACACAAATGTAATATCATTTTACCTAGCAGACTTTGTTTATTGTATTATTATATTATGGAGGAACTTAATAGGGCTAGACAAATTGCAGAAATGTTGTGTTAGGAAAAATTACAGAAAAATGCATTTTTTTATAATTTTTTTTATTATATTATTTATTTGCACATATATATTTGTTTAACTTATTCCCAATAAAAAACATGGAAGTAAAAAAATATATATCCAAATTTGCTACTCAATTAAAGCCCTATCTGTCCTAAAAAAAAAAAAAAAAAAAAAAAAACGCTGTACAGTACTTTATAGTAGACTACATAACCTTGCAGAATTAAGACTTTGACAACAAAGAAAATAACAAAAAAACAATATGGGACTCAAGGAGATTTAGCGAGAAAAAGGCCTGTGTACTCAAGGGGTTAATATTGCAGAAAGAGAATAGCTTTATACTAAGAGTCGTGGTCTGTTTCAGCTGTAGTTATCCTAAGTGACAATTAGAAAACCATTTCCTCTTATATCTCTTGCAGTAGTAACCTCACAAGCAAAAGATGTTGAGAAGGTGCAGCATGTACGGTCTTCTCGCCTTAACCATTTACAGAGGATGCTGGTGGTTTTTCTGCAGGTACAGTATAACATTGTAGTGTGAAAATCTTATAAATAAGAAACAAATGTGTTTCAGTATCAGCCCAAACAAACTTTTATAACAAAGAAGTTCCTATAAATCTATTATAAAATAAAGAGACACAAAATAAAGTAGGTTAACCTTTGGGTGCTGTGAGGGGTTTCATGGGTGAACATACTGTACATACATTTTAATAAAATATAACCATTTTTTCACATATTAGGCTTCATTCGCATGGCTGTAAAAATGTTACTGATGTTATTACACATAAGTTCTCTAGGAGAAAATTTCCTGCTTAGTGATCTGTAAAATACTTGCGTATAGACGCAATTAAACACCTAAACATGCGTATGCATGCATAATTTGTTATTATGATACTTTATTTTTTCCCCTTTGTTTAGACTCAATGAGTTTACAAACGTGTATATATGCATTAATACCAGGGGCAGACTGGCAACTTTCAGCCCAGGGGGCAAGTACAAACCAGAGGCCCATGGACTCGGCCCTCTTCCCACTTCCCCCCACTCTCCCCACTTCCCCCCACTCTCCCCACTTCCCCACACTCTCCCAATCCTCCTCTTGACCCCCATTCCAAGCTGAAGCCCTGCTCCAGATACTCTCTACTTACCGGCTGAATCCGGGTTCCCGACCTGGCCAGAAGGGGGAGGTTGGGGGGAGCTGGGACAGCTCAGTTGGGGCTGGCTAGGGCAGAAGAGTCTCCAGTGGGGCATGGAACCTGGCCTCTGCTCAGACACAGTTGAATTCCATACATGCTGTGGGGGGGGGGGGGGGGCTGCGCTTTGTCCTTGTCTTCAAACTGCACTCAGTAGGTCAGCAGTGGGGACTTTTTACTTCTCTTCACCAGGAATCCTTTAGGCATGTCTGTGGTAGAAGTGGTGCAGCCTTTTTGCAGGGCATCAGAGCAGCCCAGGGGGCAATTGCCCCCCTGCCGCCTGCCCCCTGTCCCAGTCCTCCCCTGATTAATACACATGAGAACGTAAAGTTCATGTTCTTAGACACAGATTTTTGGATTCTGTGTTATGAATCTGAAAGCAGCTTATGTTTACGCACTTGAATGGATCTATATAAAACAATGCGGCTCAGATCCCTAATAAAAAACACATGTATAAATGTTTTTTCATGGTCACATGAATAAGACCTTAGGCCTTAGGCGAAATTATGACAACACTTAGCAGATTCAAAATTATCACATAAAAAAAAAAATGGTTCTATTCTCAAAACTTCAGGTAGAGGGTCAAAACCTGCTTATGGCATTGGGTTCTCTCTAGCCAAGTATAAAGGTAGTATATTGATTTCTGGTGGGACCAGAACTGCATCATCCAATAGGTTGCAGAAGCCTAATGCCTCGTACACACGATCAGACAATCGTACAAAAAAAGTAGCTTTCGAATAGATCGCACGATAATCTGATTGTTAGTACACAGCTTTCGACAGCAGATCACGACATTTCGTCCAACAAAATCCGAAGGGACAAACACGAAAACTTTTGTCGTACGATTGCCTAGCGATTGCAATCTCTTAATCAGTACAGTATGCGTCCGGTAAAAATCGATAGACAAAGACCACCATGATCAGAAACACGAAAATAACCTGGAAAAAGCCTGGCTGCCATTGTTTTTATTTTGCACTATTCGATACGTAGCTACGCAATCAGGAAGCTTTTCCAGAATCGTACGAAAAAAATCATAAGTTTAGTACGCATTGTTGAATTTGATACTAGTATCATGCAACAAAATGCGAACGATAAGTCGTCGGATTATCTGATCGCGTATACAAGGCCTGGTGGGTGTCCAGAGGGCTCAGCTACAATCTTCATTCTTCTGCAGTAAACCAGGTGGGTAGCTTAATTAGTAAAAGCTGTGCAACTGTTTGTTACTTTACGAGCGAGGATGGAATTGTAGGCAGTTGGTGCCCAAGGGGTTGATAATGCCAGTACAGACAATTCAAATAAAGCTGCTTCTCTCTGCCTATTGCAATCCTTATCTACTGTATGTCAGTTAAAGGGAGGAATAGGCTAAAGCTGCTACCTTGCTTAGGACCCCATTTTGCTTTAATTCCTGAGCTCTATTCCAAGATAAAGGATCATGTTCTCTTTCACTGAAATCAGGAACCCTCTTTTAAAAAATTAGTATTGTCTTTTCAATGTTTCTTAGATTAATACGTAAAACAAATCAGCTTGATGTAAATAGCCTTACATATATATATCCAGGGCTTTTTTTCAGCAGGAACGCGGGGGAACGCAGTTCCGGCACCTCCAGCACTGAATGCATGTAATGGTAAGGGATTCTGGAGGGTCTATGATGCTGACTTCTGGAGGATCTATTGTAACTGGCGGGATCTATTTTTGCATGGGGGTCTATTGTTCATTAGAGTGTCTTATGTTGCTGAGGGATCAATTGTTGCTGGAAAGGATCTACTGTTAAGGGAGAGGTCTATTGTTGCTTGCTGCTGGAAGATCCATTGTTGCTGCTGGGGTGGTTCTATTGTAGTTAAAGTGGTATTTTGTACCAGTGATCTATTATTGCTGGTGGGATCTATTGTTGCTGGGGCGGGGCCTTTTGTTGCTAGGGGGATATATTGTTGCGGTGGGGGGGTCTATTATTGCTGGCGGGCAACCTATTGTTAATGGGTGGTGTCTATTGTTTGCGGGGGTGATCTATTGTTGCTGGGTGGATCTGTTTTTGCTGGAGGGATCTAGTATGGCTGGGATGGCTGTCTATTGTGCTTTTTTTATCATTGCATTCAATTGCATACAAATTACTTAACACCACAATGCATGGTTCTGTATTCTCTAAAAGCGGTGGTACTGGGAGGTGGGTAGGGGGTGAAACCAAGGAACGGTACTTGGAGGTGGGTAGTGGATGGAGACAAGGGATGACTTAAAAAGGGGGAGTTCCTGCACCTATTCTTGGAGAAAAAAAGCCCTGTATATATCTATATATATATCTATATATATAATATATATATAGGGCCTTTTATATATATAAAAGGCCTTATATATATATATATATATATATATATATATATATATATATATATATATATATACATATATGTAAATCCTTCTGTTCTAGAAGTGGTTAACACACACACACATACATATACATTTATATATGTGTTAACCACTTCTAGACCAGAAAGATATACCCCCTAAATGACCAGGTCATTTTTTTTTTGCGATACAGCACTGCGTTATTTTAACTGACAATTGTCCGGTCGTGTAATGCTGTACCCAAATAAAATTAATGTCCTTTTTTCCCACAAATAGAGCTTTCTTTTGGTGGTATTTGATCACCTGTGCGATTTTTATTTTTTGCGCTATAAACAAAAAAATAGCGACAATTCTGAAAATAAAAACAATATTTTTACTTCCTGCTATATAACATTCCCAATGACAAAAATTTAAAAATCTAATTTTTTCATCATTTTAGACTAATTTGTATTCTGCTACATATTTTTGGTAAAACGTCTACAAACTAGGGGAAAGACTCATGTCATTTTTATTTATTTATTTATTTTACTAGTAATGGCGGCGATCAGCGATTTTTAGTGGGACTGCGACATTGCGGACGGACAGATCGGACATCTAACTGACATTTTTGACACTTTTGGGGGGACCAGTGACATTACTACAGTAATCAGTGCTAAAAGCTTGCACTGTTACTGTAATAATGACACTGGCAGGGAAGGGGTTAACACCAGGGACGATCAAAGGGTTAAATGTGTCCCTAGGGGGTGCTTTCTAACTGAGGGGGGAATGGGCTTGCTGCATGAACATAGAGACCTGTGTTCCTAAATAAGAGGAACACAGGATCCCTGTGTTCATAACTGACAGAACAATTTACAGAACAATTTACAATGGCAGAGCGAAGTTCTGTCTCCACGGGGAACGATTGCAGGTGCCTGGCGGCAATCGCGACCGCCGGACCCATGAATTGGCTTACCCTGTGGCGTATGGGCTAGCAGTCCCGTGAAGCGACATACAGGTACGTAGTTTCACAGGACATAGCCGACCTGCCGCAGTATATGTACTGCTGGCGGTCTGTAAGTGGTAAAAAGGTTCTAAACCATTAAGATTTTTTATCTTAATGCATTCTTTGCATTAAGGTAAAAAACCTTCTGTGTCCAATATCCCCCCCTCTCCTAGTCCCCCTTTTATTTACCTTCACCCGATCTCAATCCAGCGCTGTGCCTGAGAGCAGCGCCTCTCTCTCCATTCTTTCTCTTCTCTTCCTTCTCACAAGTCAGGTTGATACCAGTGTGAGCCATTGGCTCCTGCTGCTGTCAATCAAATCCTCTGACAAGGGAGTAGAGGGAGGGGCAGAGACCTGCTCTCTGTGTGTATGGATGCAGGCAGCGAGGACGGGATCAAGCCCACGAGTGCCCCATTAGGAAACAGCACTAGGAAGAGGAGGAACCAGGAACCAGGAGCACTGGCAGGGGACCCCAGAAGAGGAGGAGCCAGGAGCACTGGCAGGAGACCCCAGAAGAGGAGGAGCCAGGAGCACTGGCAGGGGACCCCAGAAGAGGAGGGTTGGGGCTGCTCTGTGCAAAACCATTGCACAAAGCATGCGAGAATAACATATTAAATATTAAGAAAACAATTAAGGAATTAAAGAAAAAAATTAAGAAATTAACCACTTGCCGACCGAGTACGGTAGTACTACTGCGGCAAAGTGGTTCGTTATCGTCTGACGACGTAGTATTAACGTCGTCAGACACTCCCCCTTCTGGGCGGCGCTTGCACGCCGCCGGAGGCTCGCTCCCGCTGTTTTCATTCACAGCGGGAGTCGGGCCAGGGGAGGAGCAGCGGCGATCGCCGCTGTTCTGCCCCGATCGCCGGGGATCTAGTGTGGAGATCCGCCCGCTGTGTGTAAACACAGCGGGCGGATCTCCATAGTGACAGGGAGTGACAGATCGGACTGTTCAGCATAGCTGGACATCCGATCTGTCCATGACTCACACAGTCACCTCCCCCCCAACACGTCAGTAAGCACCAGGCATACATTAACCCCTCCCTCTCCAATAAAATTAACCCCTTCCCTGCCAGTGTCATTTTTACAGTAACAGTGCATATATATAGCACTGATTACTGCAGTAATGTCACTGGTACCCCCAAAAGTGTCAAAAATGTCAGTCAAGGGTCCGATCTGTCCGCCGCAATGTCGCAGTCCCACAAAAAAAATCGCAGATCGCCGCCATTACGCGTTAAAAAAAAAAAAAAAAAAAAATGACAGAAATCTTTCCCTTTGTTAGTAAACACAATAACTTTTGCGCAAACCAATCAAAATACGCTTATTGCGATTTTTTTTTACCAAACATAGGTAGCAGAAAACAAATTGGCCAAAAATTTTTTAAAAAATTGTTTTTTACATCTTTTTTGGGGGGAATTTCATATAAAAAAATGTTAAAAATATTGTTATTTTTTCAAAATAAACGCTCTTTTTTTGTTTATAGCGCAAAAAGTAAAAATCGCACAGGTGATCAAATACCACCAAAAGAAAGCTCTGTTTGTGGGAAAAAAAGGACGTAAATTTCGTTTGGGTACGGCGTCGCACGACCGCGCAATTGTCAGTTGAAGTCGCACAGCGCCGAATCGCAAAAAGTGGCCTGGACGGAAGACAGCAAAATCCTCCAGTGGTAAAGTGGTTAAAGAATTACCTTAAAAGTTTAGAAAAATCTGCAAAAATTCAAAACCAAGGACAGATTGCAAAAGATAGTAGGACAAACCCCTAAAATTCTTCAAATATATTATTAGTAAAAAGGTCAGGTCTGAGCATGTAGGCCCTTTACAAAATAATCAGGAGAGGGTGACCGGGGACAAAGAGAAGGCAAATTTATTAAATACTTTCTTCAGCTCTGTATATACAAAGGAGCATGGGGGAGCTCGTGACCATAATGGGGGTGGGATGGACACGGCCCCAAATGATCCACAATGGCTTAAAATAAATATGGTCCAGAAATATTCAGACAGAATAAAGGTGAATAAAGCACCTGGAGCAGATTGCATCCACCCACGGATCCTAAAAGAATTGAGCTCTGTCATTTCAGCGCCTTTGTTTCTAATTTTTAGGGACTCTTTAATGACTGAATTGTTCCACGGGATTGGCGTAGGGCCAATGTAGTGCCTATATTTAAAAAAGGGATCAAAGTCTTTGCCAAGTAACTTTAGACCTGTTAGTTTAACTTCTATAGTCGGGAAGATACTGGAGAGTTTAATAAAAGACCACATAGATGGTTTCTTGCTGGAAGAAAAAATATTTTAGGCAACAGACAGCATGGACTCATGAAAGACAGAAGATGGCATATAAATCTGATTTCTATTTATGAGGAGGTAAGTAAAACCTTGGCTGCGTACGTGGCATGCTTGGATTTTGCAGAAGCGTTTGACACAGTTCCTCATACACGGCTAATGTGTAAAAACTAGCTAAAAGACTGAATTCAGAGAGTAGTGGTTAAAGTGATTGTAAAGTGTCATGTTTTTGTTTTTTTTTTAAATACCAGACATGTTATACTTCCTCTGTGCAGTGGTTTTGCACAGAGCAGCCCGGATCCTCCTCTTCTCGGCTCCCTCTTCACTGCTCCTGGCCCCTCCCTCCTGTCGAGTGCCCCCACAGCAAGCAGCTGGCTATGGGTCCACCTGAGCCGAGCTGCAGCTCTGTGTGTCCATTCAGACATGGAGCTGTTGTTCAGCCACGCCCCCTCTCTCTCCTGATTGGTTAACTGACTTTGATTGACAGCGGTGAGAGCCAATGGTGCCCCTACTGTGTCTCAGACAATCAGGAGGGAGAGTTCCGGATGGCAGAGGGACTAGTGGACATCGCTGGATATAGAGGGGGCTCAGGTAAGTATTGGGGGGTGCTGGGGCAGCTGCTACACACAGAAGATTTTTTTATCTTAAGGCATAGAACGCATTACGATAAAAAAAACCTTCTGCCTTTACAACCCCTTTAATGATTCTTACTGTAAATGGTCTAAGGTTGTTAGTGGTGTACCCCAATGTTCAGTGTTGGGACCCTTACTTTTTAATATCTTTATAAATGATATAGGGTCTGGGATTAAAAGTACAATTTCAGCCTTTGCAGATGACACCAAGCTTTGCAGTGGAATAACTTCCTTACAGGATGTCTCCAACTTACAACCCTCACTGCACTGTTTAATTGGGCAACTATGTGGCAAATGAGGTTTAATGTTGATAAATGTAAAGTTATGCACTTGGGGGCTAAGAATATGCATGCATCATACATACTAGGCGGAGTAGAACTGGGGAAATCCATAGCGGAGAAGGATCTGGGTGTTCTGGTAGATCATAAGCCTAATAATAGCATGCAATGCCAAGCTGCGGTTTCCAAAGCAAGCAAAGTCTTTTCTTGTATTAACAGAGGCATGGACTCCAGAGAGAGAGATATCATTTTGCCCCTGTACAGATCATTAGTAAGACCTCATCTGGAATAAGCAGTTCAGTTTTTGGCACCAGTTCACAAAAAGGATATCGGGGAACTGGAGAAAGTGCAGAGAAGATCAACCAAACCGATAAGAGGCATGGAGGACCTCGGCTATGAGGAAAGATTAGAGGAACCGAATTTATTCCCTCTTGAGAAGAGCAGATTACAGGGGGAGTATGATCTACATGTATAAATACTGTACATAAGAGGTCCATATAGTGAACTTGGTTTTGAGTTATTCACTTTAAAGTCATCACAGAGGACAAGGGGGGACTCTTTACTTCTGAAGGAAAAGAGATTTGGTCTCCAAATACAGAAAGGTTTCTTAACAGTAAGAGCTGTGAAAATGTGGAATAGACTCCCTCCAGAGGTGGTTCTGGTCAGCTCAGTAGATTGCTTTAAAAAAAAGGCCTGGATTTTTCCCCAAATGTACATAATATAACTGGGTACTAATATTTATAGGTAAAGTTGATCCAGGGAATATTCCATTGCATTTGGGGGATCGGGAAGGAATTTTTCTTTCCTCTGCTGTAGCAAATTGGATCATGCTTTGCTGTTTTTTTTTTTTGTCTTTCCCTGGATCAACTGTGGGTATAGGATTGTGTTTATAGGATTGTATTTTTTATTTATTTTTTGCTCCCTTTTATTGGTTGAGTTAGATGGACTTGTGTCTTTTTTTCAACCAGACAACCTATGTAACTATGTAACTATGCTTCAGTGTATAATTTCTATTACATTTATAAGTGAGGACAGCCATATTTGCTTAATAAATACTCTGAAAAGCACAGCCATTGTTTAGCCCTGCTTTGCATTGTACTGCTCTGCTTTGCAGTGCTACACAATGGTTGTGTATTATCTCTCCCTTTCACAATGCAAAGCTAATGGGATGATAACTAATGGAGCAGAGAATGCTCTAAACATACGTCCACTTAACTTAATACCCAAGATAAAGCTATAAACACCCAATCATGTGAAAGGGGAGGGGTAAATATATATATATATATATTTTTTTTTTTTTGCTTGTACGTAATTGGATGATTGAATTTATTCAAATCAACACACCCCATATGTGGGTGATATCTTATTTCAACTGTTGTTAAAGTGAAAAACGGCATGCATGCATTTCCTGGTATTTATTGCCTCTCACAGACATTACAGTACTCTTCTTAACGATGCCTTCATTTACTTTTCTATGCAGGACAGAGCCAACTTTTATCAGGTATTATCCAGGATCATCACATCATCTATTTTTGAACTGAGATGCTAGCTCAGTAATACACTCATGTAACTCATGTAAAACCTTGTGTCGGTTCTGTTCTTAGCTGTGTTTACAAATGTCTGACACAGATCAGCCCCTCTCACCATGTGTCTTGCTACAAAGTTGCAATGTTGCAGTCTGATCACAGAGCAGAGGAGACTGAGGAATTTGCTTCCCACTACCTGCAGCAGATTGATGATATCCTGTCTAAGGCGAGACACAATCACTGGACTGGATCCCAAGAACTGCTCTTTAATAATAATGTGTAGAGCTTTTTTGAAAAATGTTACTTTTGTTGTAAATTGGGAAAAGTCATGAATTTATTAATCCAGAATTTTGCAAAAAAGCACCCGATTTTGTACCTGCTTGCAGTAATTACATAAAAGAGATTTCCCGCCTTCTAGTAAGTTTGGTGTTCTTTTGTGATGAATTTATGACATATACTGGAGGAAAGGAGCTGGGTCAGCACGTAGATAAAGAAGAGGGATGTGAGGCAAAGATTCATCTAGAGGGATACATATATACATTTATTAACCACTTAAAGACTGCCCCATAGCAGTTTTACTATTCCACTGTGGCTCTCCTGTGCAGAATTACGTATATATAATATATGTAATTCTGTACTTCAGCCTGCAGGGGGCGCGCACGTGCCGCTGGAGGGACACTTCTGCTGTGATTATTCACAGCAGAAACGGATCTGCGAGGGCCAGGCACTGGATGTCCACTGGCACCTGCTGATCATCAGTAAAACACACACTATGTATACAAGGCAGATCTCAGTTCTGACCGGGGGGAAGGGATAGATTTTGTGTTCCTGCAAAGCAGGGAATAAAATCCATCACTTACCTTAGTAAAAGAACCTAACACAGTACACAAAAACACTGGTTAAGCACACAGTTAACCCTTTGATCGCTCTGGATCAGTGTTTCTCAACTCCCGTCCTTAGGGCACACTAACAGGCCAGGTTTGCAAGAAAACTGAAATACATCACAGGTGATATCATTTTCTGCTCAATGATTGCAGTATTCTAGTCAGCATCTCCCCTAAAATCTGGCCTGTTAGTGTGCCCTGAGGACTGGAGTCGAGAAACACTGCTCTAGATGTTAACCCCTTCCCAGCAAGTGTCATTAGTACAGTGACAGTGCATGATTTTAGCACTGATCAGTGTATTAGTGCCACTGGTTCCAGCAAAGTGTCAAAGGTGTCAGTTAGTGTCCGATTGTCTGCCGCAATACCGCAGTCCCGCAATAAGTTGCTGATCACCATCATTACTAGTATAAAAAAAATAGAAATTCCAGTATATATCCCATAGTTTGTAGACGCTATAACGTTTGCGTAAACCAATCAATATACGCATATCAGAATTTTTTTTTACCAAAAACACGTAGCAGAATACATGATGGCCCAAATTTATGAAGAAATTCGATTTTTTTTTTTTTTTTTTGTTTTTGCAAATGTTTTAAAGCAGAAAGTAAAAAATATTGACTTTTATTTTTTTTTCAAAATTGTCGGCCTTTTTCCGTTTATAGTGCAAAAAATAAAAAACCAGAGGTGATCAAATACCACCAAATGAGAGCTCAGTTTGTGGGAAAATAAATTACATAAATTGTATTTGGGTACAGTGTGATATAATCGCGCAATTGTAAGTTAAAGTAACACAGTGCTGTATTGCAAAAAATGGCCTGGTCATGAAGTGGGGTAAATCGTGCAGAGGTCAAGTGGTTATATTGATTGTAAAGTCTCTTTTTTTTTTTTAGATAAAAAAAAACCAAACATGTCATACTTACCTGCTCCGTGCAGTTGGTTTTGCACAGAGCAGCCCCGATCCTCCTCTTCTCCGGTTCCTCTTCGCTGCTCCTGGCCCCTCCTTCCTGTCGAGTGCCCCCACAGCAAGCAGCTTTCTATGGGGGCACCCAAGTCGACCCACAGCTCCCTGTGTCCATTCAAAATTGGAGCCACAGCCTGGCCCCACCCCATTCTTACCTCATTGGCTGACTGACTTTGATTGACAGCAGCGGGAGCCAATGGAGTCAATGAGGAGGGGAGCCCAGGGCAGCTGAGACACTCCTGCAACATTGCTGGACCTAGAGGGACCTCAGGTAAGTATTAGAACATAACAGCAGGGGAGATCACTGTACTAACATTGCATGGTACAGTTTTTTTTTTTTTTTGTTCTGCCCTGCTGGGTTGAATGAAAAAAAAAAACTACTAGCGTGTACAAGGCTTAAGGAACAATTTCAAGGGAAAATGATTAAAAGGGCTATTTAGAAGTGACTATGTATGGATTATTTGCAAATAAAGATATTGTTTAGTCTATCTAAAACTACACATCCATATAAAACTACCCTTTCCACAGGGTGACAATGCTGCAGTAATTTTAGCACACAGCAAACAGCGTTGTCACTATAATAAGTTAAAAAATTAACTAATCAACTGGCAAGATCAACAGGTAATTAAATAAAGTTACATTAAGAACATAAACTTCTTTGTAAATGCTCCTGACATGCTGCATTCTATCTGTCATTTTTGCTTTGGCCCATAGTTACAGTTTAATACAAAAAAGAACATTGAAGAGCAAATTAAAATATAAATGTCATAAAAAAAATGGCAAGGTAGACACTGCAATATTAACTCAACATACACTATATTGTCAAAAGTATTGGGACACCTGTCTTTACACGCTCATGAACTTTAATGGCATCCCAGTCTTAGTCCGTAGGGTTCAATATTGAGTTGGCCCACCCTTTGCAGCTATAACAGCTTCAACTCTTATGAAGGTTATCCACAAGGTTTAGGAGTGTGTCTATGGGAATGTTTGACCATTCTTTCAGAAGCGCACTTGTGAGGTCAGGCACTGATGTGGATGAGAAGGCCTGGTTCGCAATTTAGGCTGTAATTCATCCCAAAGGTGTTCTATCAGGTCTGCAGGCCAGTCAAGTACCTCCACTCAAAACTCATTTATCCATGTCTTTATGGACCTTTGTGTAAAGGCAGGCGTCCCAATGCTTTTGACACAATAATGTATGTAATCACAGAAGACACACTATACTCATCCTTTAACAAGGTGTATCAGCTGAAATAAGAAAGTAAGATAAAATACATCAGGTCACGTACCCCCTCTGCATTCCCGAAGTTCTTTGTAAGTTACTCCGAACAAAGCAGTATTTCACTGATTATATTCCCCTTGCCCTAGTTTACTTTCAGACACAGTAGAAGCTCAGCATTATTTGATATTAAATCTTTAGAAGTGATTTCGTCTACCATTTAAAACATTTATTTGTCCATTACAAAAGCTCAGTTACACATTCTCATTTGCTGCCCTGCTAGTCTCAATACACCAGACAATTTTAAGGTAGTTAAATCTCCCCGTGATGGAATACTGACCTAGGTAACCGGACCTCAATGCTGGTAACAAGGTTGAATGTTCCCTTTCTTCCTAACATGTTGTATTTGGCTTGTATGCTACAATTACATTTTTGGCTAAAATATGTGAGGGAACATTAGACTGTAGATCTTTGCTGTCTTGAAGGGCTATGCTGGCTGAAAAGTCTTCAACATCCGACACACTTCTTGGAGTGTTGAATGCGTACTCTGCACGCTGCGCATTATGGTTCCATCCACCAGCTCCTATGTCATTAACCACTTAAGCTCCGGAAGATTTTACCCCCTTCCTGACCAGGCCCTATTTCCCTAAAACGTCTTTCAGGACAGCACCTTAGAGAGAGATGGCTCCTCCCTCTCCTCATCAGGAAACACCCCATCCACCAGATTTTAAAAGGAGGCTTCTCCCACCATTCATCAGTTTTTGTGTTTCCTCCGGCCGAGGAACACCTCTGTGGGGAGCTGGGCTCTTAAGGTGCTATCCTGAGAGACCGGGCTTCCTACGTCCACCTACCCTTTTTTGGAGACGATTGCTTCTCCCATTCACGCGACCGACTGCAGTGCATGGGCTCCTTCTTCCTCTTCAGTGCTCTAGGCTGAGTCAAGACCCCGCAGAGCACAGCCCTGGGAAGGCATCTTGGAGGAGCGGAACGATTTTTCTTAGGTCCGCCGCCTTTTTTTCAAATTTGCCGCCATTTCTCCGGATCGAGTGACGCTCGTCCGGACCGGAAGTGAGGTTCCGGAAAGGGCAGCGTTCTGCAGGGGGCGTATGGCGTCATTTCCGCCGGACGCAGAGGAAGAAGGGAGGAGCAAGCTGGTGCCTTATTCCGGATCCGGTCCAGTGCAGGTGCGCTTTGGTCTCCGGAACCGGTACCGAAGCCACGGGTGATACCGCTGCCAAGCGATGGAAGCTTCTTCAGCGAGTGGGACAGGCACAGGCACCAGTAAGGCCCAGGTAAGGGGTATCTTTATATGGCCTATCTTACTGTGGGGTCTCTCTCCATCCCTTTTATCTTTCCCCCCGGTGGCTGGGGGCCTGTCAGGGCACATGGGACTTCCCTTTAAATGTCTTTCTGTGCACCTTTGGTGGCCCTGAGAATCAGGCTGACTTTTAAGAAGCATGTGTATGTTTTCCCATTCATGTCTTCCAGGCTAAAAGCTCTGAAACTGTTTTCAAGAGAAAGTGTCCTTCATGCAAAGCAAAGTTGTCGGAAAGTTGGAAAAAGACACTTTGCCAGGGATGTATTGATGCTCTAGTAAAGGAAGAAGCATCTACAGTTTGTGGCGATTTAGTCGCATCTGTAAGGAAGGAATTGGATGCTACCATCCAATCTTTTCGGTCATCCCTACAGGACCCTGCCCTGAGTCAGCCATCAGCCTCACTGTCCTCTCAGGGTTCACAATTGCTTCCTTCGGTGGGGACAGAAGGGGTTCCTTCCACCCAAGGAGATAATTCCCCCTCACATTCCAAGGAGGATTCAGAGGAAGAAGAGGAGGGAGGGGCACAAAGCAGGCCCACTAAATACAAACTATCCTTAGAGCAAGTGGATGGTCTCCTGAGGGCAGTTTACATCACCCTGGGTCTAGAGGAGGAAAAGAAGGAACTGTCCCTACATGACAAAATGTATGCAGGCTTGGAAGAGCCTAAGGGCCGTATCTTCCCAGTGCATCAGACCATCTCAGATGCAATTAAACATGAGTGGACTGATCCGGAAAAGAAAACCTTCTTCCCTAAAGCCTTTAAAAGGCGATTTCCTTTTGATGAGGACCCAGGAGCTCCCTGGAATAAGATGCCAAAGATTGATGCAGCCTTCTCCCAGGTTTCTAGGTCAACAGACCTAGCATTTGAAGACATGGGAATACTGAGGGATCCCATGGATAAGAAGATGGACCAGCAACTTAAGAGATCCTGGCAATCCATCATGGGGAGTCTGAAACCTGCCATGGCAGTAACCTGTGTGTCCAGGAATTTGGAATACTGGCTTAGCCAGCTAAAAGCACACATCACAGCAGACTCACCTAAACAGGAAATTTTGGATTCCTTTTCCACGCTCTCCACGGCCATAGCCTTCATTGCTGACGCTTCAGCAGAGTCAGTGAAGATGACAGCAAGATCTGCAGCTTTATCCAACTCAGCCAGAAGGGCTCTTTGGTTAAAGACATGGCCTGGAGATACAGCTTCTAAAAATAAGCTGTGTGGACTTCCTTTTCAAGGGGATCTACTATTCGGGCCTGGGCTAGACTCTGTTCTAGATAGAACAGCAGACAAAAAGAAGTCTTTTCCTGTGAAGAAGAAACAGGCAGCAAAGAAGCTTTTTCGACCTCAAAAAGCTCAGCAAAATAGCAGACCCCAGGAGAAGAGAAGAAACTGGTCGACACAAAAACCCAAAGGGAAAGGAGGTGTTCTCTTCCATCCTCCTGTGTCAACCAACAAAACACAATGACAAGACATTGCCGGTGGGAGGAAGATTGAGGGAATTCCTCCCCTATTGGGCAGCCATAACAGAAAATCAATACATTCTGGGTATGCTGTCCCAAGGCTACAACATAGAGTTTTCAGAGACGCCACCCGAAAGGTTCTTTGTCACAAACCTCCCAAGAGATGCAGAAAAAGCCCTGGCTATGATGGACCTGTTAAAGGACCTGAGGCGACAGGGAGTTGTCTGTCCAGTTCCAGTGGAGGAACAACATCAGGGATTTTATTCCCACATATTTTTGATAAAGAAACCATCGGGGGATTTTCGTCTTATACTGAATCTGAAACCATTAAACAGGTCAGTTCTGTACAAAAAGTTTCGAATGGACTCAATTCTTACAGTCAGAACCCTGTTAACAAAAGGATGCTTCATGGCATCAATCGACTTAAGGGATGCTTACCTACATATCCCTATTGCCCCTCACTCACAGAGATTCCTAAGGTTGGCAGTAAATCTGGGAAAGGAAATGCTCCATATCCAATTCAAAGCACTCCCTTTCGGGCTATCATCCTCCCCTCGTATTTTTACGAAGGTAATGGCAGAGTGTCTAGCTCCCCTCCGCCTTCAGGGAATCTCTGTGGTGCCTTACCTGGACGACCTGCTTTTCTTTGCCCCGTCAAAGGAAAAACTTCAAGAGGACCTGCACAAGGCAAGAGGTCATCTAGAAGCTCTGGGATGGATAGTGAACATCAAGAAATCGAATCTCACACCGGCTCAGCGGGTTCAGTTCCTAGGGTTTCAGTTATGCTCTGTGGAACAAAGAATCTTCCTACCAGAAGACAAACAGGTCAAAATACAGAATTTGGTAGCAAGGCTACAAACAAATCAGTGGTGGTCGATCAGAGAGATCATGTCAGTCCTTGGAAACCTGACTGCATCAATTCCAGCTGTCCAATGGGCAAGGCTGCATTTTCGACCACTCCAATATTTCCTCCTCAGAATCTGGGATCACAATCCAGAGACTTTGGACTTAAAGGTAAAAATCCCCACCAAGGTCAAGAGGTCCCTTTGGTGGTGGAGAAATCGGATAACCTTGTCTCAGGGTTTGGCCTGGTCCTTCCCGGCAGACCAGAGGTTAACAACGGATGCCAGCAGGTGGGGGTGGGGAGCCCACTGGAACCAAAACCTGGCACAGGGGGTTTGGTCTCAGACCGAGACAAGAAAATCCTCAAATTGGAAGGAATTAAAGGCAGTCGGCCTAGCCCTAACTGCCTTCTCTCAAAATCTTCAGGGGACTCATGTTCAAGTCCTTTCAGACAACGCCACTACAATGGCATATCTAAACAAGCAAGGGGGCACAAGAAGCAAAACCCTACAGCTTTTGGCAACGGAAATTCTGCAATGGGCGGAAAGGCAGTTACTTTCCTTGTCAGCAATCCACCTAAAAGGTACACTAAACAGTGTGGCGGATTATTTAAGCAGGCAGAAGATCCGAGAAGCAGAATGGAGCTTGAACCCAGAAGTCTTCATGTTGATAACCAAGACTTGGGGAAAGCCAGAGGTGGATCTGTTTGCAACGAAAGAAAACGCAAAACTTCCACTTTACTTCTCACTCCACAGAAACGACAACTCTCTGGGAGTAGATTCCCTGGCACATCGGTTTTCGACTGTCCTTCAACTATCAGTCAAACCTGCTTTTCAGCTCCCTCTTCGTCAAGACCTACTGCTTCAAGGTCCAGTCTATCATCCAGAAGTGGAAAAGCTAAAGCTCACCGCCTGGTATCTGAGGAGCAACTGCTGAAAAGGAAAGGATTTTCAGACGCATTAATTGCTACTCTACTTTCCAGTAGGAAAAAAGTCACAAGGAATATATATGCAAAAGTTTGGAAGACATATAATACCTGGTGTGAATCGAAAGATCAAAAATTGAACAGTATTACTTCAATTTTGGAGTTCCTACAGGAGGGCGCAGGAAAAGGTTTGGCAGTAAGTACCCTCAAGGTACAAGTTACAGCCCTGGGGGTATTCTTGGAAAGGCCCATTTCTTCAGAATCTTTAATCATCAGATTCTTCAGGGCCCTTACCCGCTCCAGACCAGTGCCTGTCAGAAGCTTCCCCAAATGGGACTTGTCGGTGGTCCTTCAGGCCTTCACAAAGGAACCTTTTGAACCACTAGAAACGGTTACACTAAAAAACCTTACCCTCAAGACGGTCTTCTTGGTGGCAATAACATCAGCAAGAAGAATCAGTGAATTACATGCTTTATCAGCTATCGAACCTTTCTTGTCCATATATCCAGACAGGATAATTCTCAAGACGGATCCAGGGTTTCTCCCAAAAGTAGCTTCAACAAGAAACCGCTCACAAGAAATTGTGTTACCTACCTTCTGCCCTAATCCATCAGGAGATAAGGAAGAAAGCTTTCACTACCTAGATGTAAGAAGGGTTCTTATACACTACTTGGAGGTTACTAAAGAGTTTAGATCATCAAACTCTCTTTTTGTTCTTTTCTCTGGCAACAAAAAAGGTCGCCAGGCATCAAAAGGATCAATAGCCAGATGGCTCAGATCCGCCATTTCAGAGGCTTACTCCCAAATGAAATTGTCTCCCCCACAGGGGATCAGAGCTCACTCTACTAGAGCGTTAGCCACTACATGGGCAGAGAAAGCTGGTGCCACTCCAGATCAGATCTGCAAAGCGGCTACGTGGTCAAGCTACTTTACATTTGCAAGACACTATAGGTTGGACCTTTTGGCAGCTGAAGATCAGGCTTTTGGCAGAAAGGTCCTGCAAGCTGTGGTCCCTCCCTAAATTGAGTAAGTCTCGATAATCCTCTCTAAGGTGCTGTCCTGAAAGACGTTTTAGGGAAAATTCAAGTTAGACTTACCGGTAACTTGTTTTCCAATAGTCTTTCAGGACAGCAGGAGGATCCCGCCCTATTGTATAAAATGTATTGCTGTGATTAACCATATCTGTTTATGTGTTCCAGCATGGGCCGGAGGTACTCTTCTACAAACTGATGAATGGTGGGAGAAGCCTCCTTTTAAAATCTGGTGGATGGGGTGTTTCCTGATGAGGAGAGGGAGGAGCCATCTCTCTCTAAGGTGCTGTCCTGAAAGACTATTGGAAAACAAGTTACCGGTAAGTCTAACTTGAATTTTTGCGATTCGGCACTGTGTGACTTTAACGGACAATTGCACGGTCGTGCGACACTGTACCCAAATGAAATTGACGTCCTTTTTTTCCCACAAACAGAGCTTTCTTTTGGTGGTATTTGATCACCTGTGCGATTTTTACTTTTTGCGCTATAAACAAAAAAAGAGCGACGATTTTGAAAAAATAACAATATTTTTCAAATTTTTTATATGAAATTCCCCCAAAAAAATTTAAAAATCTAAATTTTTTAACATTTTAGGCCAATTTGTTTTCTGCTACATTTGTTTGGTAAAAAAAAATCGCAATAAGCGTATTTTGATTGGTTTGCGCAAAAGTTATTGCGTTTACTAACTAAGGGAAAGATTTTTGGCATTTTTATTGTTTTGTTTTTTTTAACGAGTAATGGCGGCGATCTGCAATTTTTTTTGCAGGACTGCAACATTGCTGGGACAGATCGGACCCTTGACTGACATTTTTGACACTTTTGGGGGTACCAGTGACATTACTACAGTAATCAGTGCTATATATATATGCACTGTTACTGTAAAAATGACACTGGCAGGGAAGGGGTTAACTTTATTGGTGATGCAGGGGTTAAGTGTGTCCCTAGGGGCGTGCTTCTAACTATAAAGTGGTGTGGCTAGTGATGTAACCACGGAGGCATACGATCCAACATAGCAGGATCGTATGATCTCTGCAGTTAGATCAGGGAGAATGACAGGCGGCTTTGTTTACATTAGCCGCCTGCCTTCCTCCCTCTGCACCGGGAGATCGCGAGTGACCGGCGGACATCGGGTCCGCCGGTCACACGCGCGGACATGTCAGGGAATGAGCAGGGGCGGGAGCACACCTCCGGGGGCGGGAGCGCCCCTCCGGCGGCGCGCGCTCGCCCCCTAGAGGCTCTGAGGCGAGCGACGTAGTACTACGTCACTTTGCCTGTACGGGGCTGACCGCCGCAGTAAATAGTCGTGCGGCGGTCGGCAAGTGGTTAACATATTCTGTAGTTGTTACCAGGGCTGCTGTTAAAAATCACGGGGCCCCGTACAACCCACCTGGCAGGCCCCAACCCCAACCCCCCCCCCCCCAAATATATCAAGACAATATTTTCACTAAAAATACACTAAAATCATTATTAGAAGACACAAACATAACAGTGAGCTTGTGTAAATTAGCTCTTTTTAATTGTTTTTTACATTTTAAAAAAAATATATATAATTTATTTTAAAGATGTTAAAAATGTTTACAAATTAAAATTGTTTTATTTTACAATTTTTTAAAATTAATTTATTACAATGAAGGGTAAATATACTTGAAAGTATATCCCCCGCGCCAATGGGTAGGATTAGAGGTGTACACAAATATATATGTTAAATTATAAATCAAATTGCAGCTGCTATAGAAAGGGTAAAAGTGATATGGTATAGCCACAAATAGGGGCTAGCTATAGCGCTTGCTGTAGGTGGGTTGGAAGCTAAAAAGGTGCTTAACCAGTGCAGATATTGCAATAAGATATTATGGTAGGTAGGCCTTGGGTACTGTTGCTGAAAGCAATCTTATAAAGTGCTAGTGGTGCATACAAATGATATAAGAACCTCTAAAGTGCTTAATCACTTAACGTCTAGCCACATAGACCTACGTTGGCTGACTTTGCGTGGTTGTACCGGGATGATGCCTCTAGAGGCATCATCCCGGTAACGTTTTTTAGAGCCGGCGGTCAGCTTTCCGGCGGTAATGACCGATGCAGCTCGGGAGCCACTTGATCGTTACCCCAGCGAGCGGGAGGGGACATCCCCCCCCTCCCGCCGCCTTCCGCGGCTTTGCCCGGGTCTCCCGTCCCACCAGGAGACCCGAGCGCGTCCGCCGGCTGGATGGAGTCCCGATCAAAGCCGGAAGTGGCTTCGATCGGGTCTCCGATGACGTAGAGGCGGCGTCCATGACGTCACGTCGGGGTTACTCTGCTGCAAAAGGCGGCAGATTCAAAAAGTGACAGTATTCAAAAATGCCGTTTTCGGTGTTTTGAATACATGGAAGTGTAGTGGAGGGGTCTGGGGTCTTTTAGACCCTCGATCCCTCCATAAAGAGTACCTGTCACTGCATATTGCTGTCACAAGGGATGTTTACATTGCTTGTGACAGCAATAAAAGTGATCAGATTTTTTTTTTTAAAAAAAACCTGTGTTAAAATTTAAAAAAAAATAAAATAAATTGGAAAAAAAAAATGTAGCCGCCCCCGTCACCGTGCGCACGAAAGAAAACGTATATGGAAGTCGCGCCGCAAATGAAATCGCTGTTCAAACCACACATGTGAGGTATCGCCGCGATTGTCAGAGCGTGAGCAATAATTTAAAAAAAAGAGCTACACTCTAACTCTAAACTGGTAACCGTTAAAAATTTTTAAAGCGTCGCCTTTGGAGATTTTTATTGACCGTAGTTTGTCGCAATTCCGCGGGTGTGCGCAATTTTAAACCGTAACATGTTGGGTATCTATTTACTCAGCATGACATCATCTTTCACAATATACAAAAAATGGACTAACTTTACTGATTAGTTTTTTTAAAATGCAGTGAAATGGGATTTTTCGTAATTTTTCCAAAAAAATGGCGTTTGAAAGACCGCTGCGCAAATACCACGTGACAAAAAATATTGCAATGACCGCCATTTTATTCTCCAGAGTCTTTGCTAAAAATATATATATATATATATATATATATATATATATATATAATGTTTGGGGGTTTTAAGTAGTTTTCTGGCAAAAAATACTGATTTGAACTTGTAAATAAAAAGTGTCAAAAATAGGCTTGGTGGTAAAGTGGTTAATTTGCTAGTGGTGAAAATCAATATAAATATCAAGTGAGAAGGATGTGTTTTAAATACCAATAGATGCAGCACAATTGACAGTAGATGGCAAATTGTGCTGCATCTATTGCATCTACTGCAGTAGCTGAAAGCTGGCAGGAGGGGGAGAAACTGGCTTTCAGCTGCTGCAATGAGCTGCACAGGGCTTCTTCCTGTAATTGCCCCTCTGCCCATCCGCAGCAATTCCCTGTGCTGTTGGGGGCCCCCCTGTGTGCCCAAGCCCCCTACAGGAGGACAGGTGTTCTTCCCCTATCAGAGGCCCCTATCAGAAGGATGATCCAACCTTAGCTGAGGAATAACCCTTCATTGTTTTAATTCTTGTAAATAGGCAATGAGTGTTAAAATATGAGCACCCTGTTAATAGTAAGGAACCCACCTATGAAGACTAAGAGAATCGTTGGTAATATTTAAAAAGTAAGTAAAGTCTGTTCATTTTTTTTTTCTTTTTTCTTACCTTGAAAGTAAAGGCATGGGGCGTGGCTTGGACCCGATCCGATATGGCCACTTGACTCTGAGCTCCTGCACTGAGGGGTCTGATATTACCTCATCCTGAGCCCTTTCCTTGCGCCTACCTCAGCCAGAAACATGGGAAGCAAAGCCAGAAGTTCTTCTGCCACCCGAGCGGGAACCCCGGGAGAAATGGACTCACAACTCAGCCGCAATATCCCGGATATCTTCTGGACACAGCGGCCCTCTCCGTCTCCCTCATCCTCTCAATCTGCCCGCTCACGTTCCCGCTCGCCGAACAGGCAATCTGCAGAGCTGGGAGCCTCCTTGCCCACACCCTCGCACGATCCTCCGAGAGCACCGGTGGCCCCACCAACCCTTTCCATGGCGGATTTGCAGTTTGTTGCCGCTGACATTAAGGTGGCTATGGCGGCGGCAATAGCGGAACTCCGCAGCGACTTTCAAGCTATGTCAGCGAGGGTGGAGGAGGTCGAGCTGATCACCGCCCGCCATGACACTTCCCTAGGGCATGTTCATCAAGTGACAGAATTGCATGCCGTCCTCTTGAGAGATCTTAACCGACATGTTGAGGACCTTGACAATCGGGGCCGCCGGAGGAACCTACGGGTGAGGGGAGTTCCTGAAAGCATTGAACACCAGAACTTACCTCAGGCCATCACCTCCATATGTAATGATCTCCTCGGCAGGCCCCCTGAAGCACCCGTGGTGTTCGAGCGCATTCACCGGGCCCTGAGACCCCGTGGCAGGGAGAATGATCCTCCAAGGGACGTGGTGTGCTGCCTGGCCAACTTTCAGCTTAAGGAGGATGTCTTGAGGAATGCCAGGATGCGGCAGCACCTCACGTTCCAGGGTGCGGACATTAAGATGTTCCAAGATCTCTCTGCCATAACACTGTAGAGACGGCGAGAGCTTCGCCCTCTGCTGGAAGAACTCAGATCCAGGGCAATCGTTTACCGATGGAAGTTCCCTTTCGGTCTGTCAGCCTCATCGCAAGGTCGTACGGCCCTGTTGAGAGTACCAGAGGACCTCGACCACTTCTGTGCCACCCTGGGCATCCCTCCTGTCAACGTCCCCGACTGGTACAGTGAGTTCCGCATTTCCCCGATGCACCGAGCGACCTCTATGGATGGTATCCAGATGGCCGACAACTTCATCCTGGGCCGCTGTCGCTCCCACCCGCCTTCTTCACCTCCGGGCATTGGAAGGGATGCACCCCGCAACGGGAGCCCGACGGCCTCGCCCGTCCACCGGAGAGCGCGTCACGCTCCATAGCCTTTCTCACTTCCCGCCTCTACCTGGTAGCATGGAGCTGTTCGCTTGGATCTCGTTCCTCTGCTGGAGCTACTCCCGTCCACTGATGTCTCGTCACGATGCCTTCCTGACATTCACGAGGTGCTCGCTGTCCCGGACCCCCTGACCCACCGATCTGCCTATTACTCCTCCGCTGTTGCTTTCTGTGAATGATCCCGCGGGCGCTACTGACTTTGGATTCCACCTCCAGTAACTGTAAGTCACCTCTTCCTTACCCATGCTCTCTCCGAGCCGTGAGAACTTCTTGCCCTCATCCCTGGGGGAGTCGGCGACTGCGCTTCTCCCCCCCCACACGCACTGGTCTCCAGTCCCCCCGGGACCCCTACCGCTGTGTGCCTTGGACTCCCCTTTCCCCTTGTCCTGGACCCCCCCCCCTCCCTCTTGCCTTCCCTATTCTTCACAAGCAAACCCCTCCCTGGCGCCCGGGACTGTCCACCAATGGTCCCCTCAGGCCATAGCTCTGGCCCCTGTGCCTTTGGAATGCTGCCCCCGGTCTCCCTCCCCTCTGAAACAGCACGAAACCTCTGGGAATCCCCCCTTCTTCGTGCGGACATGGACCTCCTCTGCTTTTCATGGTATTGCTCCCATATGTGCTGGGAAAGTGTAAGGTTCGTAGCCTATGTTTGATATGCACACTGTTGTTCCCTTCCTACATATGGACGTGGACTTCGTTTGCTTACTATGGTATTGCTTACTTATATGCTGAGGAAAGTGTAAGGTTCGTAGTCTATACTTGAAGTGCACTCTGTTAATCCCTTTCACTTCCCTCCCTCCCGCTCCCCCATCCTTCCCTCCCCCCTATCCCTCCCTCCTCCCCTTCCCTCCTCCCTCCCCTTCCCTCCCCCCTCCCCTGTCCCCTCCCCCCTCCCCTGTCCTCTCCCTCACTCTCTTCCCCTTGCCTACTCCTCCTCCCCCCTCCTACCCTTTCCCTTCTCCTCCAAGGTTGCACGCGGATGTTGCCTTTGTGAATGGGCATGATGCCCGATCTCGATGGGTGGTGCCCTGCTCTAGGTATGGGAGCGGATCCCCTGGGCTAATCCTATGGTTCCTTCTCCCTGCCATCGATCAAGCCATCACCTGTATTGCTATGTTGCCTGTGGTACATTCCTGCTTTACCTCGCCTCCTCCCCGGGCTGTTGTTCGCACCCCTGGGGGAGGTGGGGTACACCACGGATACCTGTGCACCTGGGGCTGTTGCACATGCATTGTAGTCATGGACGCCCGATCCCGCTGTCGGTCCGCACCCCGGGATAGATACATATTTGCATCCTTCCAGCTGGCTTACATCCTCTTGGGATCGCGGGGGTGCCAGCTGGCAGCGGGCTGGTGGTGTCACTGACGGTGTAAGCGGTTAACATTGCTCCGCTAGGTCGCTATGTTCCGGGACACGGGCTGAGCGAGAAGGGCTGCATGCCAGCCATTGTGAATTATTATGGCACTACTGCACTGCTGCTCCCCTGTTACAGTTACAATTGTTCCAGCAAGTTTTCTTTTTATCCACTTGTTCCTCTGTGCTACCTTGACTCTCACCGCCCTTTGACTGCTACCTGCCATTACCGCCAGGATAGACGCCTCATAGAGGGACATTCCCCCCATCTTCTCTTCCTCTCTGGTACCCCTCTTGTCTACTCTTCCTGCCTCTCACCTGACCGCGAGACGGATCACCTACACCCTGACCGCCCCTTAGATACCCCACCACCGCACGACTCCCTCACTGCAGACTTGCCCGTTATCCTTCAGACCATCCCTGACTCATCCCCGACCCCCGTCACTTAGCCATTACCACCCTCGTTCCAACACCTACGGTAATCCCCGTTCCCCCCTATGGCTCACTCTCTGGCTTTGTTTCCCTGAAGCCACATCACCGCTCCGCTATGGATCGCACTTGCTCCTTACCCCCTGCGTTTGCTCTCTCTCGCTCCCTCACTCACCGGGCTCATTCAGAAACTACTATTGACTCCTGCAGGTCCCCAGAGCTCTGGCCACCGTGTTGGCTGTCTCCTTCCACGCCCGCCAACGGTCGACGTTTCTTTTTTTTTTTTTAAATCTTTTTTATTGAAGTTTGCAAAAGAAAACAACAACTACAAACATTGGTGCTCAGGCTCAGACCAGATACGAGCTGGCAGCATTACATACATAATGAAACACGGCACCCGCGCAGGGGTCCAAAGGGAAGGGCAAGTATATTACAAACCAAGTGAAAGGCATACACAACAGCCCTGAGAGACACAGCAGATACTATAAAACAATAGGAGATTCACCAAAACTCATCAGCAGGGCCCATGCTTAATACTGGCCAACCCCAAACATCACAGAGTCCCATAACACCCCAAGGCGAGCGGCGCCATCCGCCTAAGACGGAAGGAGAGACCCGCCTCCCCCACCCGGGACAGTGGGGGGATCGGAGAGCCACCGAGTCCACACCCTATCAAACTTTTTCCGGCAACCCCTGTGCACATATGTGTCTTTGTATAAGGGGAGGACTGAATTCACCAGGGTCCTCCATTGCTGAACCGTGGGAGGGGAGCGCTGTCGCCAGTGGAGCACAATGGATTTCCTGGCATAAAACAATAATAAACCGAGCAACGTGCGGTCCGCCACCCGAGACACCAGATCATCCAGTAGACCGAGTAAACATATTCTCGGGGAGGGATCTAGCGAGATGGAGGAGACCTCTGCAATCATGTGTAGCACCCCGGACCAGAAGGTAGAGAGGTGGGGACAGGTCCAGAATATATGAAGGAAGTCACCCGGGGCCTGGCCACAGCGCCAGCACTCCGGCGACTGGGAGGCGTGCATTTTATGTAACCTATGCGGGGTGAGGTAGGCTCTGTGTGCAACTTTGAATTGAATAAGTCTATCCCTGAATGAGACCAACATCTTGAACGGAACCTCCCACATGTTTATCCAGTCCTCCTGGTCCAGATCCGGGACGTCCCTGGTCCACCGAGCGCGGAGACCAGAGAGCTCCGGAGAATGAACCCGGAGGAGATGCGCGTAAAGGGTCGACATCGCTCGTTCAGAGCAGTCGTGCCGCAAAACCCGCTCAAGATCTGACTGCACTACCTGGGAACCCCCGGGTGGAAACTGGGACTTGAAGGCATGGGAGAGCTGTAGGTAGCGGAAAACCATGGAGGGTGGTACATGGAAGGAATCCATGAAAAATTGAAGGGGGGGAAAGGAGAGGTCAGGGGAGATGTCTGAAAGTTTCTTAACATGGTACTTCGTCCACACCGCTGGGTCCGGGAGGGAGCAGAGATGCGGCAAGTTGGGATTATACCACAGAGGTGCGTTGGGGGAGACAGCAGAGCCCGGGTAGCCCTCTAGCTGCAAACCAGATTTCCATGCCCGCAGGACCGTAACCATGGAGGTCGTGAGACCATGCGGGGCCCTAGGACCCCGAAACAACAGATGAGTGAGCGCCTCCACGGACCCGAGCACCGCTGCCTCCACCGCAACCGCCGAGTTATGCAGGTCGGGGTTCAGCCACCAAGCCGCAGACACCAGCTGGGAGGCTAGAAAATATTTGTGGCAATCAGGGAAAGCTAGGCCCCCCTGTGAGGGGGGGCGTATAAGGGTGGAAAGTTTATATCTTGGAGGGCGGGGACCCCACAAAAAGGAGGAGAACAGCTTATTCAGGGAAGCAAAGAAGGACTTTGGTATCCATTGCGGGGAGTGTTGGAAGAGGTACGTAAATTTGGGCAGCACTTTCATCTTGACCAGGTTAACCCGGCCCAGAAGGGAAAGGGGCAAGTTCTCCCATGCCTTCTGCTTGGTCCTGAGCGCCGCCACCACCGGCTCCAGGTTGAGAGCGACAAAGTCGTCAGCGACCCTAGAGACCCTAACTCCCAGATACACCAACACATCTACCCACTGTAGCTGAATATCGGGCGGCGCCGAGCGTCGGGCCCCCTGGTCAATCGCCAACAGCTGCGACTTGGACCAGTTGACCTTCAGCCCGGTTACCCGAGAGTAGGCCTCCAGGACATGTAAGGCACCCGTGAGCGAAGAGTCGGCATCATTCAGGAATAACAGCAGGTCGTCAGCGTACAGGGCCACCCTCTCCTCCAGCCCGGCAATCCGCAGGCCCCGAACCAGCGGGGAAATGCGGAGGGCCTCCGCCACCGGCTCCATAGCAATGGCGAACAGGGCCGGGGAGAGAGGGCAGCCCTGCCTCGTGCCCCTGGACAGAGCAAACCAAGACGACAGCTGGCCCCCCAAACGAATAGCCGACACCGGTGAGCTGTAAATGATTTTCAACCACTCAATGAAGAGCAGGGGGAACCCCATCCTTCTGAGAGTCTCCCACAGGAAGGGCCACTCCACCGAATCGAAAGCTTTTTCGATATCCAGTGAAGCAACCACTCTGGAACCCACATTGACATGTTGCGCCTGGAGGTTGGTATACAGTCTGCGGAGGTTAACGTCTGTGGACCTATGAGGCAGAAAGCCAGTCTGGTCTTGGTCTACCACAGAGGGGAGCAAGGGCTGCAGGCGGATAGCCAGTAGTTTGGTCAGGATCTTTAGGTCCGTGTTGAGCAGCGCTATAGGTCGGTAAGAAGCGCACAGCTTCGGGTCCTTAGGGGGCTTATAGATAAGAACAACATGCGCTTCAGCCATCGAGGGAGGGAGAGACCCCTCCGCAAGACACCTGGTGAACATCGAAGCCAGTAGAGGGGCTAAGAGTCCAGAGTGGGCCTTATAAAAGTCCACGGGGAGACCGTCTGGACCCGGAGCCCTGCCTCCCGGAATAGTCGAGAGAACAGCCAGGACCTCCTCAGATGTGATGGGTTTCACCAGCCATTCCCTCTCGCAATCAGAGAGCCAGCCCAGGGCCACGGGGTCCAGAAGGGAGTCCAAATCAGTCGGTCGAAAGTCTGGGGGAAGGGTAGTGGTGTAGAGGGCGCTATAATATGAGCGAAAGGCAGCTATGATGTCCTCGGGAGCGGTGAGGGGATCCCCCGCGGGAGAAGTGAGCTCTGGGACCACCGTCAGGGGGGCAACATGCTGGGATATCATCGCCAGAAACCTACCATTCCTATCCCCTTGCTCAAAAAAGGATTGTCGAGAGCGATACATGGACAACCTCGTGACCTCGGACATGTGAAGATGGAGGTCTCGCTTCATCGCCTGCAACGCCTCAAAGTTTGAGGCAGAAGGGTCCAGGCCGTACGCGGCAGTGGCCCCCTCCACCCCCCCCCTCCAGGCGAGTCAGCTCCGCGGCCTGCTGTACCTTAACCGCTTTAATGATAGACATATATTGGCCCCTAGTATAAGCTTTAAACGCGTCCCAAACCAGCCCAGGTGAGGACGTGTCGGCATTATTCTTCCAGTAGTCCTCCAGAACCGGCGGGATCCGAGAGGCGACCTCCGGTTGTTCCACCCACTGGGAGCCCAAACGCCACATGGAGGCGGAACGGGCCGCGCCAGAGCGGAGGGTGAGCTCCAAGGGGCAGTGGTCAGACAGACCCGCCGGTAAGTACTTCGCCGTCGCCACATCGGATAACGCCAGGGAGTTGGCAAACGCCAGGTCAATTCTGGAGGAGGTTTTGTAAGAAGAGGAGAAACATGAATAACCTCTCTGGTCCGGGTGCTTCCAACGCCAGACCTCCCGCACCCCAGCAGCCTCCGACCAATGCAGCAGATCCTCTGAAAAGGATTTAGGGGGTGAAGGCCTGTCCAGAGCAGGGGAGAGAATGGCATTGAAATCCCCCAGAAACAGCAATTTCGCAGGGCAGTAAGGGGAGACCTTATCCAACACAGTGTAGAGAATATCAGACTTAAACGGAGGAGGAACATATATGCCCACCAACACATATCTACAGTGCCACATGGTGAGGACCAAAACAACATAGCGGCCCATGGGGTCCGTGTGGACCGCCTCCACCTCACAAGGCAAGGTTTTGCGGATCAGCACCGAGACTCCACGGGCGTAGCTAGAGTAAGAAGCATGAAATGATTTGTGAACCCATGGCTTTTTGAGGGACTGTAGCTTGCTTCCCACCAGATGCGTCTCTTGAAGTATCACTATAGAAGGCTTGCGGGAGGACAGGTATTGAAACATCAGAGCCCTCTTAAATTTAGAGTTAAGGCCCCTGACATTCCAGGAGATGACGGAGAAGGACTGGGATTCACGGGAGGCCATAACAAACAGCTAGGGTGAAGGTGGGGAGGGACCCCACGGGGGCCTGCCGTAGCATCTGGGGAGCAGCAAGACCAGTCGAACCCAAGCACCGCACACACAAACACAGAACAATGAACACTAAAACACAGAAGTGAACAACAACATTACCCAGGCACGTAGTGCCTATCCTGCCAAACCCCAGCATCCCCCGCAAAAAGAAAAAAGGAACCGGGGGGGGGGCGGCCTGTACCCCAAAAAACAACAACGTCATTGGAACCAGAGCTCCCGCGAGAGCTATAGCATAGAGCACGGAAGTGAGGGGCAGGGGGGAACAAAAACAAGGGGGGGAACCTGAGTGAGTGGCCAGGGGGGGGGGGGGGGGCAGCACCAGGGGCGGAAGGGTCAGCAGAAGAAAAAAAAATGGGGAAAACCAAATGTCACAGCACAATCCAACGTCCCGAAGCCAGCTCCTTAACAGTGAGCTACCCAGAGTACATCAGGAATGGGTAAAGGCAATTCTCAAGGTACGAAATAGGAGATGTGGGGGGGCAGGCAGGGGACCGGGGCAGGAGGGCAAGGCAGGGGGACAGATAAGGGAGAAATCCAGTCCCAGGGAGGGCCACAACGAAAACAGGATGGATACTTGCGTTGCTCGGGCCCAGGAGGCAGCACGGATCAACGAACGTCCAGCCAGGAAGCCGCCTGTTCCGGGGTGTCAAAGAACCGGGTGCGATCACCGTCGATTACCCGGAGTCTGCTCGGATAGAGGAGGCTGTATTTGATGCCGAGATCGCGGAGACGCTTGCGGATGTCGGTGAATTGGCGGCGTTGTCCTTGCACTTCTTGCGAGTAGTCCGGGGCATAATTCGGGCATCCTCATAGCGGAGTTCTTTCTTGGAACGAGCCGCCGCCAAAAGTCTGTCCCGGTCCCTGTAGTTGAGCAGCCGCAGCAGGAATGGCCTGGGAGGCGCCCCCGGAGCGGGGGGGGTCGGGGGAACCCTGTGTGCCCTCTCCACCACGAAGGTTGGCAGCATGTCAGGCAAATCCAGCAGCTTGGGGAGGAAGGCCTCCGCAAATTCGGCAGGTTTGGAGCCCTCAGCCCGCTCTGGCAACCCCAGGATGCGGATGTTGTTGCGCCTCAGGCGATTTTCGGTGTCAATCGCCCTGTCCTGGAGAGCCTTCACCTGCAACTGTAAGGCATGGATGTCCCTGGAGTCCTCTCTGGAATTGTCCTCCAGGCGGGAGATGCGATCCTCCGCCTCAGACACCCGAGAGCGGAACTTGTCCAAGTCATGTCTAATAAGGCTGATATCCGTCGCCAAATAATCGATTTTAACAGTCAGGGTATCCTTACATGCCTTAATCGCCTCCAGGATGTCCGATGGAGATGGATCCTGTGGTCGGCCGGGGCCCGACTCCGTCTGGGTGCTGACCGACATGCTGGAGAGAGGAGGCCTCGTATCCAAGATGGCCGCCGCCGGCCTCTGGGGACCGGGAGAAGAAGCGGACGCAGCCGAAGAACGGAGCCTCCCGGGAGCTATCGGAGGGGCTCGCTGCTTACCGCTCGTCTTCTTAGGGGGACCCAGGGTGGAAAAAGGGGGTGCCGAGGATGATCGGGTAGCTCAAGGGTAGAAAAGGATGAGATCAGGATCGGAGCTCCGGCTTCACACGTCTGCTCGGCTTCACATCCCGGCCACGCCCCCCAACGGTCGACGTTTCTTAACGGTCGTCCGACACTCTCCGACTTCCACACCCCCCACCCCCTTTGAGTTTCCCAGCTGGTCTGTCGGTTCTCACGGTATTCTAGCTCCCTTTCCGGACTCTATCCCTTCCTTTCCCTCCCCTCCCCTTTGCTGACTCTTGACCCGCCCCCCCACCTCTTTTTTTTTTCTCTCTCTCCCCTTCTTCCCTCCCCCATTAGAGTGCGCTACGATGACCGCACCAGCACCCCAGCCAAATGACCTCCGCCTCAAGGTCGTCTCCTTAAACGCTCGGGGCTTGAACACGCCTCAAAAACGCTCTAAATTGCTCATGCACATGCACAGACTTAGAGCGGATGTAGTATTCTTGCAAGAGACGCACTTCCGCACGGACGCCCTTCCTAGATGCACAAACAAACACTTCACTCAAGCTTTCCACGCTACATCGGAGACCTAAAGTCTAAAGGAGTCTCTATACTCATTGCAAAATCGGCTCCTATCTCCATTTCAGACTCCCTGGCGGATGCCCAGGGACGTTATTTGTTGCTTCGAGGTGCCCTTAAGCATATCCAGATCACCCTTGTGAACGTCTATAGCCCTAACCAGTCCCAGGTCTCATTTTTCAGATCAGTGATGGGTGAACTGGCGCTCTTCCAACAGGGTACCTTGATCTTTGGGGGCGACTTCAACGTTCCCCTGGAACCACTGCTTGACAAGGCCCTAAAACAGATTAAGCTGTGTCTTCGAGACCTCCAGCTTTACGACTCCTGGCGGACGCTCCATGCTAGTGACAGAGACTACACTTACTTTTCCCCACTCCACGCCAAATATTCAAGGATCGACTACCTGTTCCTCTCGCAATCTGCTCTCACTTCTCTTACTGAGGCCTCTATAGAACCATCGATACTCTCGGATCACCACCCCATCTCTCTCACCCTGTCCTTCCCGTTTTCCCTACCTAGGGATCGGGTGTGGAGCCTTAACTCCTCCTTGTTGACAGACAAGGCTAACTCGGCCGCCATCCGCGAAACCTTAAAGGAATACTTTTCTATCAACGCGACTCCTGACACGTCAACCCTCATTCAATGGGAAGCCCACAAATGCGTAGTCCGGGGAAAATTTATAGCGCTCTCAGCGGCTCTGAGAAAGCAAAGGGAGGCTCTTGTCTCTGATCTGATCTCGCGCATTCGTACCTTAGAACTTGCCCACAAACAATCCCTTGCACAAGACACTTTGACGGGCCTTACCTCCGCTCGTGAACAACTCACAGAGGAACTTGACCGAAAGACCAGGCGTAGCTTCCTCCTGTCCCAAAAACTTTTTTATGAACAGGCCAACAAAAGTGGCCGACTCCTTGCTACGGCTCTTCGCCAAAAGAAGGCGAAGACCACGGTCCACTCCCTCCGTTCGCTCTCCGGCTCCCTGGTGGCTAACAACCGGAATTTGAGGCCTTCTACAGCAATCTATAATATCTAGACCGAGCACGCTCCCCCCCCCCCCCCTCCAAACCTTCCAGATCTCAGGCCATTTTTGACTTTCTTGCGTCCAACATGCCCCAACAAGCTGCTCCTGATTTCCGTACTGCACTGGATTTCCCCATCTCCAAACAGGAATGGGACTTGGCTCTTAAACAAATGCAACCCAACAAGAGCCCTGGCCCTGATGGCCTATCTGTTGCGTATTACAAATCCTTCCCTGACATCCTAGCCGCCCCATTCTTATCCGCCTTTAACTCTGTCTCGGCAGAAAACCCTCTGTCTCCGCGGATGCTTGAGGCCCACATTGTAGTGATCCCAAAAGAGGGGAAGGATCCGACCTCCCCTGCCAGCTACAGGCCGATTTCACTCATCAATGTGGACGTCAAGCTGTTCGCGAAGATTCTGGCTAACAGGCTACTCCCGCTTCTACCCACAGGTATCCACAAAGACCAGGTTGGTTTTGTCCCGGGCCGCGAGGCTCGGGACAACACCATCAAAGCGCTTAATCTGCACCATGTCCTCTCTACCACTAACCAGAAGGGGTTCCTGCTCTCCCTAGACGCTGAGAAGGCATTCGACAGGGTGTCGTGGGACTTCATGGCGGCGACACTCTCCGTCTGGGGACTAGGTCCCCGGTTCCTTGGATATATCATGGCTATGTATGCTAAGCCGCAGGCACGGGTCCGTGTTAACGACACCCTGTCGAGTGCCTTCCATATCTCCAATGGTACCAGACACGGATGCCCTTTGTCTCCCTTGATTTTTATCATGACTTTGGAACCCCTTCTCCACAAGATTAGACAAACTGACACGGTCCACGGGGTTCGCTTCGCTGACGGAACATACAAGATCGCCGCCTACGCGGACGACCGACTGTTGTTTCTCTCCGACCCCATCACGACTCTGCCTGCACTCCTTAAAGTGTTCGACGAGTACGCTTCTCTTTTCAACTTTCGGATTAATTTCTCCAAGTCCTTTGCGTTGAATGTCACCCTACCCCAAACGGAAGTCGAGCGCTGTCAGGCGAATTTCCGATTCACGTGGAAATCGGACTCAATCACTTATCTGGGCATCGAAATTCCATCTAATCTCCAACACTTATTCGATCGCAACTTCCCCCAGCTCATTGCACGGATATCGAAAGATCTCCGGTCCTGGTCCAAGCTCCAGCTGTCCTGGTTTGGCAGGGCAGCTGTCCTAAAGATGAATGTCTTACCCCGCCTCCTCTATGCCCTCCAAACGGTCCCCATATTGTTCCCCCTATCCTTCTTCAAGAATTACCGCCGTATCAGCACTGCCTTTTTGTGGGGGGACAAACAGCCCCGCATCTCTTATAAAATTCTCACAAGACCAAAATCTAAAGGAGGTATTGGCCTCCCTGACCTGCATAATTATTACACCGCCTGTCACCTAACTAGAATAGCAGATTGGAACATACATGAGCTTCATAAAGATTGGGTTTCCATAGAGAAGGGCTTTACTTCTCTGGATCTCCACTCATCACCGTGGCTCCTAGACGCACACATCCCCCCCGCTCTTAAACTCCATCCCCTTATTGGCCCCTCTCTTAAAATCTTCCGGTCAGCTAACGCGTCTGGCTCTATCTCCGTATCTCCGCGGTTCCAAGTTCCATGCACCGTTCTTACCTAGCCTCGAACTGGGCTCAAGACCAATTGAGAGTCCACCATCTTTGGGACAACGACGCACCTCTCTCAATATCCTCCATCTCTGAAAAGTCCGGCATGCCCCCCTTACTTCCCTGGTCACACTTGCTCCTCAAGCAGTACCTCAGGTCTCTCTCTCGCATATGCCCCTCCTTGTCCTCCTTGACCCCATTCGACTCCCTGTGCCAGCAGGAAGGTCCGATCCGCAGACTCCTATCCACCATCAACTCCTTCTTGCTAGATGAGCTCGGACAGAGGAAGCTCAAGCGCTGCGAGGATTGGGAAGCGGAGCTGGCAGTTACTTTCACTACAGAAGACTGGGATCTTATCCATACCAACAACCACAAATGTTCCCTCAATGTCACCACACAGGAAAGCGGTTACAAACTCATTAGCCGCTGGTACTACACCCCCACGAGACTACATAAACCTTTCCCTTCCACCTCACAGATCTGCTGGAGGTGTAACGCTGAACCTGGTATGCTCCTCCACATCTTCTGGACCTGCCCTCGCCTCACCGCCTTCTGGAAGGAAGTTCATAGGATTGTGACGCAAGTTACCACAGCAGACATCGCCTTCACTCCTGCCCAATACCTTTTGCACCACTCCTCTACTTCCAGCAGGACTTACTCTAAATCTCTGGCGATTCTCATGGTGAACGCCGCCAGGCAGTGCATCCCGGCACTTTGGAAGACAACGCACGTGCCTACCGCCAAGCAGTGGTTCCATCGCCTCTCAAAGGTCGCAGAGATGGAAGAGCTTATTGCCATCGCAAGAGATGCTCCTTCCAAACACCACAAAAAATGGGCATGCTGGATTTACTATACTTCTACACCTGAATACTCCCAACTCTGTCAGTAAGGACCCCGTGGTACTATTCTCGCTGGCCCCTCGGGTACACCGTTCTTTACGCTCATCATTCTTTCCGCCCCCCCCTTTTTTTTTTCTTTTCTTCTCTCTCTCTCCCTCCCTCTCTTCCCCCCCTTCCCCTGTCACCTCTTCCTCCACTCCTCCCTCCCCCCGCCCCCCTTCCCCGTCTCCCTTCCCCTCCTCGTCCTCCGCTGGAAGCTTAGTTGTCTCTGGGCGGGCCCGGTCAACTAGCTCCCCCCCTTCTCTGCACGACTTAGTGGCTTTTTCGTCATTCTCCCTCCCGGACGACTCCCCTGTCTCCCGTCCCTGGGTTATGATCACCCAGGCTATGGGCCTCGACACGGACCAGCCTGACTCGACTGCTATGTTCTCCTGATGGTTCGCTTCCTCTTTTGTGTCTCGTTCTCTTACTTCTACTCTCACCACCCGTTTCTTTACACTTCAGATCCCTGTTAGATTATATGCGCTTCACAGGGTGGAGTTGTCCCAGGTCCCCTTGGTTACCAATAATGTTTGTTATCTGCAATTCTGTACTGTTACTTTTGCCAACTTTGGCTGATTGTATGTTTGTAACTTTACATTTTATATGCAATTCTGTACTGTTACTTTTGCCAACTTTGGCTGATTGTACGTTTGTAACTTTGCATTTTTATAAACCAATAAAATATTTTGAAAAAAAAAAAAAGTAAAGGCATAATGTGCTAGTATGCATCAAATAAAATTCAGGGAAACCCTACTGACTGCACCCAGGACTTACACCCCCATTTTTAACCATACCCAAAAACAAAAAAAATTATGCCCCAATTTTTAACATGCCCTGAAACAACTGATCACAGACTTTTGGAACAAAATGCAGACATTCAAAATTTAAAGACAAATAGCTTGGGCAATAAAAGCAAAAGGAACAATGTAGCATAGCGCACCATGGTGAACTGTAGGTGTGGCCAAATTGCAGTTACAGTAGGAGGAGCATAAATAGGTATAGTTAACTAGTTCTGGACCGGAAGGATTTGCCCCTTAATAACCAGGCCATTGTTTGCGATTCGGCACCATAGGCCTGGGCACACCCTAAACATTCTGTGTAGCACAGATTCCCCCTGTTTAAACCCCTGATATTTCACCAAAGCCCCCTAAAAGGGGTCCGAAAAAAAAATAATAAATAAAAAAATAAAAACTACTGACACCATCAACTGCCCTACTAACACTGTCAGTTATATATATATATATATATATATATATATATATATATATATATATATATATATATACACACACACACACATATACATATATACACACACACACACACACACACACACACATACATACATACATACAGTATATACACACACATGTGTTTAAGCTTTGAGGTGCACACCCTAATGTAATAGGCTGTACACACCTATGTTCGGCACTGCGTTACTTTAACGGACAATTGCGCGTTTGTGCGATGCTGCACCTAAATAAAATGTATGTCCTTTTTCCCCACAAATAGAGCTTTCTTTTGGTGGTATTTGATCATCTCTGCAATTTTTTTTTTTTGCGCTACAAACAAAAAAAGAGCGACAATTCTGGAAATAAAAAAACAATATTTTTCACATTCTGCTATATAACATTCCCAAAAAAAAAAATGTTAAAAATCAAATTGTTTTAACATTTTAGGCCAATTTGTTTTCTGCTACATATTTTTGGTAAAAAAAATTGCAATAAGCATATTTTGATTGGTTTGCGCAAAAGTTATCGCGTCTACTAACTACTGGAAAGATTTATGTAATTTTATTTGTTTTTTTTACTAGTAATGGCGGCGATCTGCAATTTTTAGCGGGACTGCGGTGGACAAATCGGAGCCCTAACTGACATTTTTGACACTTTTGGGGGGACCAGTGACATTACTACAGTAGTCAGTGCTAAAAATATGCACTGTTACTGTGATAATGACACCCAGTGGGTGATTAAGGGGTTAAATGTAAGCCTAGGGGAATGTTTCTAACTGTATGGGGGTTGGGCTTTTGAAATGATTACAGAGACCTGTGATCCTACATAGTAGGATCACAGGCACTCTGGGATCATTCCAGAGAGAAGAATGGTCAGCTGTGTTTACAACAGCTGACTGTCCTTCTCTCTCAGCGGGGAACGATCGCGGGTGCCCGACGGCAATCGGAGCCGCCGGCCGCATGCACCAGAGTCCCTGCTGCTGAGTTGGGCCTGGAGCAAGCGCGTGACCGACGTATAGCTACATCGGTTCACACAGGAAGGGCTGCCTGCCGCAGTAAATCTGCAGTGGGTGGTCCAGAAGAGATTAACTAAAACCTTAGCCCATGCTGCTGTGGGTCAACAGTGTTTAACCACTTAAGCCCCGGAAGATTTTACCCCCTTCCTGACCAGGGGGTATTTTGCGATTCGGCACTGCGTGACTTTAACGGACAATTGCGCGGTCGTGCGACGCTGTACCTAAACGAATTTGACGTCCTTTTTTTCCCACAAATAGAGCTTTCTTTTGGTGGTATTTGATCACCTGTGCGATTTTTTGATCATGCGCTATAATCAAAATAATTGCGACAATTTTGCAAAAAAAACAATATTTTTCACATTTTTTTTATAAAATTCCCCCCAAAAAAATTTAAAAATCTAATTTTTTTTTAATTTTTGGCCAATTTGTTTTCTGCTACCTATGTTTGGTAAAAAAAATCACAATAAGCGTATTTTGATTGGTTTGCGCAAAAGTTATTGCGTTTACTAACTAAGGGAAAGATTTTTGTCATTTTTGTTGTTATTTTTTTTAAAGAGTAATGGCGGCGATCTGCGATTTTTTTTTTGTGGGACTGCGACATTGCGGCGGACAGATCGGACCCTTGACTGACATTTTTGACACTTTTGGGGGTACCAGTGACATTACTACAGTAATCAGTGCTATACATATGCACTGTTACTGTAAAAATGACACTGGCAGGGAAGGGGTTAACTTTATTGGGGAAGGAGGGGTTAAGTATGTCCCTAGGGGCGTGTTTCTAACTGTGATTGGACATGGCTACTGGTGTAAGAACAGAGATCAACGTCCTACATAGTAGAACCGTATGATCTCCATTTTTACACCGGAGAGAATGACAGGCGGCTTTGTTTACATTAGCCACCTGCCTTTCTCCCTTTACGGTGGACGATCGCGAGTGACCGGCGGACATCGGGTCCGCCGGTCACACGCACGGACTTCTTAGGGAACGAGCCGGGGTGGGAGCGCGCCTCCGCGGGCGTGCGCCCGCCCACTATTGGCTCACAAGCTAGTGACAGGCCAGTGACGTACCCCTACGTCACTTTGCCTGGTCGTGCGGCGGTCGGCAACCGGTTAACATAATTTAGTGGTCAGGAATAAGTAAGGCACAGAGTGCAAGAGTCAGAAATAAGTAATGCACAGAGTGTAAGGGTCATGAGTAAAGCACAAAGTGCGGGTTTGAGAGGTGAGTAATGCACAGAGCACAGGAGTAAGTAACATGCAGAGTGCATAGGTTAGGAGTAACTAATGCAAAGAGTGAAGAGGTCAGAAGTAAGTATTTCACATAGTGCAGAGGTCAGGAGTAGGTAACCCCCAGAGTGTAAAGGTCCAGAGTAAGTAATACATTATGTGTAGGAGTCAGGAGTAAGTAATACAGAGAATGCAGAGGCCTGGAGTAAGTAACAAACAGAATGCAAAAGTCAAGAAGAAGAAATGCAGAGAGACTATGGGTCAGGAGTAAGCAACACAGAGTGATCAGGGGTCAGGAGTAAGCAACGCAGAGTGATCAGGGGTCAGGAGTAAGCAACGCAGAGTGATCAGGGGTCAGGAGTAAGCAACGCAGAGTGATCAGGGGTCAGGAGTAAGCAATGCAGAGTGATCAGGGGTCAGGAGTAAGCAACGCAGAGTGATCAGGGGTCAGAAGTAAGTAACGCAGAGTGATCAGGGGTCAGGAGTAAGCAACGCAGAGTGATCAGGGGTCAGGAGTAAGCAATGCAGAGTGATCAGGGGTCAGGAGTAAGCAATGCAGAGTGATCAAGGGTCAGAAGTAGGTAACGCAGAGTGATCAGGGGTCAGGAGGAGTAAGAAACGCAAAGTGATCAGGGGTCAGGAGTAAGCAATGCAGAGTGTTTAGGGGTCAGAAGTAAGCAATGCAGAGAGCGGCATTAGATTATGCCTTTTATATCTGCTTGGAGTTCTGCTTTAAATAGGCAGCACAGAGAGCTGCATTCATTTATGCCTTTTATATCTGCTTGGAGTTTTGCTTAGATCAGACTTCTAAATAGTTTTTGTATATGTATGAGCATTTACATTGGAATGATGCTCAGGAATCTATTCTCTGTTTTGAATTATGTTTTTTTTATTATTAAAATATGTTAACTTTTCACTTTTTAGCTTTATGGAGGATAATTTACTTGGAATAAATAAAAGCAGATACATGTATTGTTTTTTTTTTTTTTTTTTAGTTATTATACAGCCATTTGGTTATGATTCTCTTCTTGAGTCCCAGTACGGTAATACTTTTCTTATTTACTATCCTTGGTAGCTCCTCATGTTATCAGATGCAGCTGCTAATCAACATTGCACTTTAGCAATTTGTAGCTACAAAGATATACACTGTAGCCAGTTATAGCAGCAACTCTGTATCCAGCTGCAAATCACCATAGAAAAGAAGCAGATATTTATCGCTGCTAGAGATCTCTGCCCCAAAGCTACTAGTGTGCCACGGCCTAACACAAGTACTTACAGACACCACAAGTACTTACAGACACCACAAGTACTTACAGACACCACAAGGTACAACACTTCAGTTAAAAAGGAAATAAACTCAAAGGCATAATTTTTACCTATAGGCAAGCCTATAATAAGGCTTACCTATAAGTACTGTAAATATCTCCTAAACTTGCACCATTTAGGAGATATTTACATTGCATGCAGCCAATAACATCATCGATGTATGCGCTCTGAAGGAACGGGCACCCGGGGCGTTCCTTCAGATACCTGTGCCGTAAATCAGTGGTCCCCAACCCCTGGGCCGTGGACCGGTAGCGGTCCATGGATCAAATGAACATTAAATTATTTCTATTTTATTTACTTTGGTGTATTTCTCTCGGGTTTGTGCGACTTTCCATGGATGAGAGGTAAACCGGGAGCTGAGAGATGTCACCTAAAGCCGCACCAGTACCACGCATGCACAACATATCGTGATATCGGGGCAGTTTTAGGTGACGTCTGGAGCTGAGCGGCTGCAAGCGGCAGTGGCATTGTAGCTTTGGTAAAGAGGTGTGTATCGTTCTTCTCTCTATTCACTGGTAAGCAACACACTTTGTCTCCTATTAACCCCAGATGGAACCTTCTCATTGCAAAGAAACAAGCTCAGGGTTCTCATTGATTTAGCGTTCTAGTGAGTTCAAATTTTAAATCACTGTATATTCATTTTTTGGTGTAACTGTATCTTATTTTGAAGGCATGTTTAAATACAATTAAATTAAAATTATTAAATCAAACTAATCTAAAATATAAACAATCAAGTCCGTCCCCCCGCCACCCCTTCGCGGGCCGCGGTAAAATTATCGAACGTTGACCGGTCCACGGCGATAAAAAGGTTGGGGAGCACTGCCGTAAATGACGGCTCCCCCGTGCATGTGCGGGAGTGACGTCCTCACGACCTCCTGCCAGTCACACAGCCGGCTTCGTTTTCAGGTAAATTTCACATAATGTGCTAGTATGCAATGCATACTAGCAAATTATGCCTTTACCTTGCAGGTCTGAAAACAAAAAAAAAAAACCTAGTGGTTTACAACCTCTTAAAGAGATCCCTATTTGGTTTGAACAGAGGTTAAGACCTAACTTGCTTGTTCTGGTGTTCATCTGAACGCCATCTTTTAGTCTGTTCATATATAGTATTGGTTAATATACAGACTCCCCATCATTTCTTCTGGGTCCGATGGCAATCCTCTTCAGCCATTGGACAGCCACTGATGACTTTTCTCATGCATGTGTGTACAGGATTTATATTGTCTCCCAGCAACTGTCTCCATTCTTGCATGCCAAGAATGATCTGGGATGTACATTGCATATTTACATTGTAAAAGAAATATTGCAGAAAGCATGAGATAATGTTTTTGTTTTGTTTTTTTTTGGTAAAAGAAACTTTGCATTATTATTATTATGCAAAAAAAAAAAAAAGAAAAATCTCTGTGCAATTTTTCTTTTTGCAGGACTTTATTTCTGCTTTAATCCTGCTACAGCTGAATTAAAATTCTCCGGAGCAGCAGCGTAATCTTAGCAAACCCGGAAATGCATCACAGGCCTGTTGGCAGGAAAAGGGTTAAAATATGCTGCTAAGCGCCACACATACAATAGTTGCCATGGCAACCTTTATAATCTGACAGACAATTCTGCCTGACATTTTTTTTTTTTTTCCCGCAACCTTCACAAACTCACTAAAATGCATTCGATGAGAAAAGGGAAACCACTGAATATATATATGCAAATATATACGCGTTCTGTGACACTATCATCTCACACTGTGATAGGTAGGATGAAGCACAGCTCATGAATAACCTATTGGAAGAAATAAACATATGGGCCAGTAATCATATCTGTTGTTTCAGGTTTAAAATAAACGGATAAATCCAACCAACAGAATAGACACAACTCCTTATCAACTCAAACAGAGATAAATGCATTCGGTGCACACAGTGTTATATATCATGACACCTGCAATGGTTCCAAGGGCTGAAATTGACTTCTAACAACTTGATAGCCAAAGGTCAACTAGCCTATTAGAGACCTTCCCTAATTATTTTGATTTAAAATGGCCCCATAAAATATAATTTACTATGTTATCCAAAAACAGCAAGAATTTTAGTGACAAAAACATTTAGATAATACTCCTTGTCAGAATTTTTATAATCATTTTAATTGTTGGGTCATATGTAGTATCTCCTCCGCCTCGGGTTTTTATAGCGAAATAATTCTGTACCAGAAAAAAAGGAATTAATAAAAGCCGACCTTGATGTTATTAGCATAAAGCTGCACCAAAGGAGTTGGCCAACTCAGTGACAGGATCAGTATTTACTAATGACTGGATTCACACCTTTCCACAAACATTTCTGTGTGTTTGGTCATGCATTATCAATGCTCATTGACACGTGTTTGTAAGGTATGTTGATGAACGTTTCCATGCACTGCCATTGTAATCATTTGGCCCCTAGAAGCATGCTGATGTATCAAAGGCCATTGAAGCTAAGAAAACGCATCAACCCACTAGTAAAGAATGCTCTTTATTAGATGTAGAAAAGTCAAGATGTTTCGGGGGGTTGCAAAAGTCCCCCTTCCTCTGGACTAGAAAGAACAGTTTGAAAATAAATATATACAACTTTTGTGGGTTACAAACTCGAAAAGGTTCAAGTTCCTTAATAAAATATGTCTTGTAAATAAAATGCCTACAAACATAATTTTCATAAAAAGATTATTTGAATACAATTAATTTGAAAGAAGACAGTGTATAATCAGAACTGCATCAACATTATATTAAAAAAATAGATAAATAAATAAAAAACAGTACATAATTTAAAATAATCAAGAAAGTATAGTAGTAATAATTCTGAAAATAACATAATGATACAAATTAATGTGTATATATATATATATATATATATATATATATATATACTGTATATATATATATATATATATATATATATATATATATATATATATATATATATAGACTGTGTATGTATATATATATATATATATATATATATATATATATATATATAAGATATGTTTATATATATATATATATATATATATATATATATATATATATGAAACATTTATCTATCTATCTATCTATCTATATATATATTTATATATATATATACAGTATATATATATATATATATATATATATATATATATATATAATGTCAAGGTACAGGGGCATAGAGGTGTCACAGGGGGTCGCCATTGTGGCCCATGCGGCCCCCTGTACACCTGGATAAGAGGGGCAGTTGGGGTGGCAGGATGTAGAGGAACCGATCTCTCCATGCAGCGGCTGAATGCCCACTTCTCCTCCTCTCCCTCCTGCAGCCGCTGAATGGAGGGCATTGGTTCCTCTACATGCTGCTCCCGCCACCTCCCTATCCCTGTCCTGCTGCCCCAGGCCCCTGTTTTCTTCCCTTGCTCCTCCTTGACCCCCCCCCCCCAAAGTGCTGCTTGGTTTACCCCTTCCACCACCCCACTGGCTGCCACAGGGGATCTGTCAGGATGGAGAGCGGAGAAGTGGCTGAAAATGTGTCATTTACCAGCCCCTTCATTGTCTTAATGAATACAGTCAGTGATCGGTATCGATTTCTTTAACCACGTAAGGACCGAAAGGTTTTGCCTCCTTAACCGGTTCTGGACTGGAAGGATTTGCCCCCTTGATGACCAGGCCATTTCTTGCGATTCGGCACTGCGTTACTTTAAAGGACAATTGTGCAGTCGTGCAACGCTGTACCTTAATAAAATGAATGTCCTTTTTTCCCACAAATAGAGCTTTCTTTTAGTAGTATTTCATCACCTCTGCAATTTTTATTTTTTGTGCTATAAACAAAAAAAAGTGACAATTCTGAAAAAAAAAAACGATATTTTTCACATTCTCCTGTATAACATTCACAAAAAAAAAATCAAATTTTTTCATCCTTTTAGGCCAATTTGTATTCTGCTACAAATTTTTGGTAAAAAATAAATCGCAATAAGCATATTTTGATTGGTTTGCGCAATCGCGTCTACAAACTAGGAGAAAGGTTTATGTCAATTTTATTTATTTAATTTTTTTACTAGTAATGGCAGTGATCAGCAATTTTTAGCAGGACTGTGACATTGTGGCAGACAGATCGGACCCCTAACTGACATTTTTGACACTTTTGGGGGACCAGTGACATTACTACTGTAATCAGTGCTAAAAATATGCACTCTTACTGTAATAATGACACTGGCAGGGAAGGAGTTAACCTAGGGGTGATCAAAGAGTTAAATATGAGCCTATAGGGTGTATAGGGAAGGGACTTGTGAAATGATCATAGACCTGTGATCCTAAATAGGAGGAACATAGGCGCTCTATGTCCATTCCAGAGAGAGCAACGATCTGCTGTGTTTACAACAACAGACTGTCGCTCTCTCTCTATGGGGAACGATTGTGGGTGCCCAGGGGCAATCGTGGCCGCCGGACCCCTGGATTGGCTTCCCCACTGCCTAATGGGGGCGGCGCCAGGCTCGGGCAGCTGAGCCAGCCTGCCGCAGTATATCTGCGGCAGGCGCTCGGCAAGTGGTCAATGCATTCATAGCTGAGGCATAGTAAACTGTGTTTACTATGTTTCAGTTTAGGAATAAACGGAAATCTCCATACCTACTATTCCTGTCAATGCATTCTGTGCAGCTGAGGCTGCAGAGAAAGAGACTGATGAATATGTCCTCAGCCCCTTTCTCTGTCTCAAAAGTGAGACATCAGGGGTCTGTTTAGACTCATGATATTTCACCAAAGCCCACCAACATTGTTTTCTAAAAAAATATGTATAAAATAAAAAAAAAAAAAAAAAAAAGTTGTAGAAAATATAAAATAAAATGGTAAAAAAAAATAAAACAACAAAATTAAAAAAAACTACTGACACCAGTGTTAGAACTACGAGGGTATTTGTGACTGGGCTCTGGCGTTCCGCCACCACAGGGGGGGCCAAAGACAGCAGGAAGGTGGTCTGCTACGAGACCATAATAAAGGATCCCACAGCGGGATTAAATGGCTCCGAGATCAGTGGGAAGGGCCCCGGTCAGGGACTGGGGGGCCCTTCATGGTTCCTTTCACCAGGGCCCTGAAGGTTCTTGTTACACCTCTGGCAAGGAAAAATATAATAACTGTGTAATATTTTGAATCTCCCCCAGCTTCTCGGAAGTAAACACCGGCATGTAGGATCTGTGTTTAATTATGTTTGTAAATCTATTGTTGAGAGAATTCAAGACACACCTTTCTTCTCTCAAAACTCATGCTGTGGGAACAGAGAATGCAGATATACGTAGCTGACAAATCCTATCACTGTTACAGTAAAAGGTAAAAGAACTCATCATCTACACCAGTCATTGTGCAAGGACATCATATCTTTGAAACCTGGAAGCAGAGCTTCCTAAAGAGGTACTTATCAAACATTTCCTTCAACCAACTAGAGAGACTATCCTACTTCCACGTCTAAAGGACTTTGCAAGTCTTTCCACTTTTGGAGGACTGACCTGATGCTTCACATCTGCTTTTACATCTGCAATGCTAAATGATTAATCAGAAGACTTTATCAGAGCTTTAAAAACTTAAGTATATATATTTGGATGTTCTGTATTTTATGTTTTTCTGGTCCAGAGGGCAATGCCACTTCCTCAACTTATCATGGATTTCTCATGTTTGTTATATTGTTGCAATGTAAATACATCAAATCAAAGTATAGTGGTATCCAGGGGTGTATTTAGGTCTGACTAAACTTGTGCACCCCCTAATTGAAATATGACCCACCCCTTCCTGTAAAGGCCACACTCCTTCCTGTTTATGACCCGCCCTTTCATCTGTAAACCACAGACCACAACCACAGTCTATCAGAGCCCATCAGTGCTGCCTTATCAGTGCAGCCTCATCAGTGGCCACCAGTACAGCTCCATCAGTGGCCACCAGTGCAGCTTATCAGTGCCGCCTCATCAGTGGCCATCAGTGCAGCCTATTAGTGCCCATCGGTGCAACATGAGGGCACCATATCAGTGCAGCCCCATCAGTGAAGCTTATCAGTGCCACCTCATGCCCATCAGTGCAGCCTCATCAGTGCAGCATATCAGTGCTGCCTTATCAATGCAGCCTCATTAGTGCCCATCAGTGCAGTTTATCAGTACCCACCATTGGCAACTCATTAGTGGCCATCAGAACAGCATATTAGTGCCCAACAGTGCAGCATATTAGTGACCATCAGTGCAGCATATCAGTGCCCATCAGGTATTTTAAGATATTTGGACTTGTGTTTGCTGCCACTGATTGTAATCATAGGATTATGTCACTTATTTGTATAATAAATAGGAAGTCCAGAGTCATTATACAAATAAGTGAAATAATCAGTGGCAGCAAACACAAGTCCAAATTTTTTGCTGCCCCCTACAAAGGGCTGCCCTAGGCCTGGGCCTTGTTGGCCTAGGCTAAAATACAGCACTGGTGGTCTCCACCAATATCAAGATGGTAATGTCTAATTTATTGTATTTGATGCCCTGTGCCCCCCCCCCCTTCTCATGTTGAGGGCATATGACCTGGTTCAGGAGGAGGGGGAGGGGGGCGCACACTCACTGCCCCTCCTTTTACTGGCTAGCCAGACTAAATGTCTGGAATAAGTTGTGGTATGACGCTGTTTTTGTTTTATTTTTTTCATTGTGTCCCCTTAAATATCCATACCAGACCCTTGGCTTGAATAAAAGTCTGGTATAGATTTTAAGGAGACCCTGTGCCTGGAGTCCCCCTTATAAATCTATACCAGACTCTTTTTTAAGCATGTAGCCTGGGTAGCCAGGAAAGAGGGGGCAGCAAGCACAAGCCCCCCCCCCCTTTCTCCTGAACAATACCAGGCCACATGCTAGGCAAAAGAAAACAAAGTAACAAAAAAAAGGGGTCTTCTTAAAAATTAATTATCCTAGATAGGTGTCAAGTTTGGATTTTTACGGGGGGGACAAAAAGAAAATAATAATAATTAAAAGTAGTGGGATCCATAGCAGACCTTTGCTAGATAGGGGTCTGGTATAGATTTTTAAAAGGAACTTCACACAAAATATTCCAGCTCCTCCATATGAACGCACACAAGCATCACAATTAAAAATTATTTTATTAAAAAATAAAACAAGAAGAAATGTCCTACAATGTGAATCCAATTCCAGTCATGATGAACGAGGACCCAACCACACAAACAGGACAACCTGCACAGATGACCTTCTCCTGCCAGAATTTGGTACATATAGCAGCTCCCCAGCCAGCAGCTGAATGGATTTGACAAAATATTTCGAATTTTGAACACATTGGCGGGCAGAAAACCAGAATCCTGATTTTGTGGCTGTAGTCATACTACCACTAAGGCCCTATTCACATTATCACATAGCGGGAATGAGCGTTCCCACTATGTCATTTTTCTTTTTTAACAGAAACCCACTATGTCATTTTGGCATGCAAGTTTCAGGCAATTCTGCGTGTCGCATAGGGCAGCTCATTTATTTAAATGGGATTCCCTCTGCGTGTTTATTGCCCGAAAAGGAGCAGGGGCAACAAGCTTCACGAGATTTAATAAGGAGCGGCAGAATCTCATTGTGTTTGGGGTGCTATTGAAGGATAATGCAATAATAATGCATTGTGCTATGATTATAGTGGGATTTGGGATCGTGGGCAGAATTGCAGCATCCAAAATCACAAGATGTGAACAGGGCCCAAATGAGTGACTTCTGACTGCAGCAGCTAGAGGTTCTGGCAAACAGGTGAACTGTCCACAACTGACCATTTAGTTTGTCTCTTTGACAAACAGCTCAAGTTTGGGTCAAACTCATCATCGATGCGAACCTGAAGCTTATATTGTAAAGCAAAAAAGCAGAGGTCAGTCCATGTCTGAAATTATATATTTAGTTTACACTTCATGACTTCTTAAATTTCTTACAGAATCAGATAGTAATAGTCCAGGCATAATTTCTCACTCATTTTGGGAGTTTCTTAGGGTGTTCCTTATTCTACTGATGTATTATAAGTAACTGGTAAGTCGTTAAAAAAAACTTGAAATATTCGTTTTTGAGTTGACCAGTTTCTTTACTTTTTGAAGACAAAATATACTTCCTGTAGACTGCTAGACTCTGAAGACATAATTGCCAGAAATGTGTGTTTTAGTTACTGGAGCTTTGCATTGTTTGCACAGCTTTTCACACCTGTCAGTCATTGGGCTCACATCCTGCTCGGCCAGCCACCAGCAATGATTTACTTTAGTTAGGCTAAAAAAAGGCCTATAAAGTTAAACCAAAACACAAAACACAGAAATAAATAGATAAAACACATAAAATAAAAGCACCCTGCTTTTTCTCAATGAATGCAAAGTGTTCTCTGATTGGACAAGGTGGAGGTTGTGACATCACTGCCCCACCTCTCCACCTCATCCTGTCAGAGAATGCTTTTCATTTATTGGGAAAATGCAAAGTCTTCCCTGAATGGCGCCTGTTCTGAGCCAGTGACCTCACAAGGTGTTCACATTGCAGCAAGGCACTCCCTTCGGTTTGGGGCCCAGAAACTAGTAGCAATCATCGTAGTAAAATTTCCCTCACTATCAGTCTTAGTGACAATGGTTATTATAACCGATAGTAAAGAGGAGTCTCCCTAGTGGGGGGTCACAGACAGTAAAAACCTGGCAGAGGTTCTAACCCTTCCACATTCTATACAAAATGAGAAGAAAGATTGGGCTTTAGATACAAAATATAAAATTGTGCACGCTCGCGGAATGGCGACAAACATTGGTACTTAAAAATCCCAATGGGCGACATTTTAAAAATGTCTACAGGTTACCAGCTTAGAGGTACAGAGGAGGTCTAGAGCTCAAAAACGATCTCAGCGAGACTTGCATATGCGTTCGCTTCTGCGCAAGCTAACGGGGACAGGGCGCTTTAATTATTATTTTTTTTTTCCTATTAATTTTATTTATTTATTTATTTATTTTACACAGTTTTTAAAAAAAAAAAAATTTTGATCATTTTTATTCCTGTTACAAGGAATGTAAACATCCCTTGTAATAGAAATAGGCATGACAGGACCTCTTTATTGTGAGATCTGGGTCCGGTAAGCGGGGCATCTCTTCCGCCGCACCCTTGTCTTAAAGAGGACCGCCCGCCGTTTAAAAAAATACTGGGGTTATGGCAGCTACCTGTAAAGGACCAACGTATAATCACGGCGGGCGGTCGGTAAGTGGTTAATATACAGCGTTGCATGATGCGCAATTGTCAGTTAAAGTAAGGCAGTGATGTTTAGCAAAAAAATGGCCTGGTCATGAAGGGGAGTAAATCTTCTGGAGGTCAAGTGGTTAAGGTATAATAGGTTTTTGTTTCCAATACAGTCACTATATAATCCCCATTTTCCTCTAGTGTTATAATGATTTATTGTCAGATTAAATTATATGTTAGATCTGTGTACTGAGTCTGTTACAGACACATTAGGTTTGGTAAATAACATTACCTGATAAATACAACATTTTATATTGTTAGGTTTATCTCTACTATACTGTTCCATAAGTAATGTTAGGAATTTATACCAATGAAATAAAAGCATTCCTCATAGTAAATGGAAATACAATCACAGACTATGAGAAATGGTTTCTTTTGTAGGAAAGGATAAATATTTTGGGTCTGACGTTCTTAAGATGTTATGTTTTGAATGCGGAAAAGGCGACAGGCAGCAAATGATAAAAATTTGTCATGTTAGCAAAGAAAGATCAAATTCTCTCACTCACTTTAGCCATTTTCATACATCTATTTATCTCTTCACTAATTAAATTCCAATTTAATGGATAGCAACAATGCAATAAAAAAAAAAATTGTAGCTTGGGCACTGGGAGGTGGAACATTCTTTTGCAATGATGGTTGTGATAAAATAATGGTAATTTGCAGGTTAGAATGTTAAGTGGGCACTTTTTAATAGTGCCCACAGCATGGGTTTGTGGCTGCTGGCTGCTGGGATTCCCCCATTTGTTTTTTGTTATTGCATTTATTTTTCCTCATTTCGGAATTCTTTGGTATTCCTCTGGCAAGAGATAAGACTATTTACCCATCCACAGTTCTGGAATTTTTGGGGCTCACTATTGATTCACTTTTGTGTCAGTATCAATTGCCATTAAGTAAGATTGAAAAATTCCAATCTTCCATCGCTTTTTTCTTGAGATGGAATAAAGTATTATTGAAAGAGTTGAAATCTTTTTTGGGCCTTCTAGCTTTTGCCACTACGATAATGCCTATGGGAAGGGTCAGGGCCGGTGCTAGACTATTTTACGCCCTAGGCAAGACCAGCTACTTGTGCCCCCCCCCCCCCAAAAAAAAGGAAAGGGGTTAAAAACTCCTCTATGTCATACCCAGTGACCCTGATCTGATGGTTCCTCCATGTTATGCTCTTATACCCAGTGACCCCCCATATTCCTCCATATCACACCCGGGGACCCTAATGTCCCTCCTTGTCACAGACAGGGACTTTGATGTTTTTCCATGTCACACCCTTGGACCCCAATATTCCTCCATATCATGCCGTCATATCCACTGACCCTGATGTTCCTCCATGTCACACCCAGGGACCCCCCTGTTCCTCCATGTCATGCTGTCATACTCAGTGACCCCAATGTTCCTCTATGTCAGACCCTGATGTTCCTCCATGTCACAGTTGGGGACCCTGATGTTCCTCCATGTCACAGTTGGGGACCCTGATGTTCCTCCATGTCACACCTGGGGACCCTGATGTTCCTCTGTGTCACACTTGGGGACCCCAATCCCCCATGGCACACCCAGGGACCCCAATTCCTCATGGCACACCTGGTGACCCCAAACTCCTGTTACACCCGGTGACCCCTATCCTCCATGTCACACCTGGTGACTCTGATTCCCCATGGCACACCTGGTGACCCTGATTCCCTTTCATACCAGGGATGCTCCATGTAACACCCAGGGACCCCGATCCCCTGTTCTGGGGACACTAACTGGGCGGTATGAAGAGAGTGGCCCCCACTCTGCCCTCCTTCACTGTGATCCTGCTCATTCCTTCTCCCAGGACGCTTCTCTCGTGGACCACAATGCTCACAACCAGCTCCTGGTGGAGGGAAAAGCAGCAGTCAGAGAGCTCCGCATGTCCTTCATCACCAACCTCCTCAGACTATTCCGGTGCCTCGTCGCTTCTGCTCCAGTAAAGGTTTCGCCCTCCAGTGCCGAGCTCTGACTTAGGTTCAGCTCTCCTCCGCTTCCTGCTTAATACCAACCCAGGGAAATGAATGGCTGCCTACCAGCTCAGTGCAGAGAATCACTTCCTGCCTGGGGTTAAGGCCGTTCAGCTCCAGCTGAAGAGGATCATCATGCAGGCAGCACTCTGGTGGGCTCCATTCCTGCCTCTTGGGGCCCCTCCAACAGTGGTGGAAAGCCAGGGCCTGATAGTTCTGCCACTGCCCAAGACACCTGGCATCTTTCTCTGTCCCTTCTTACCTACCGCCACCTCTCCCCTCAGCTCACAATAATCATTCATAATGGAGAGAGAGTGCCGACTCCTGGCTGCGCCCCTAGGTGGCAATGCGCCCTAGGCGGCTGCTTAGTTTGCCTAGTGGAAGCACCTGCCCTGGGAAGGGTTTTTTCTAAGAGATTGGCGTTATCTATGTCAGGGATTAAGTCTCCTTTTTCTCACATTCGCTTGTCTTCCGATTAAAAAGATGACCTCTTGGTTTGATCTCTTTTTTTGGAAGACTATAATGGTCGGTCATTTTTTCAAGGGGATTTTTAATTTTCATCAGATTTAAATTTATACACGGATGCAGCGGGTTAACAAGGTTTTGCCACTATTTTTGGGACACACTGGTGTTGTGGTTCTTGGCCTGCTGCTTGGATAGCTAAAGGGGCAACCAAGAACCTTGTTTTGTGAGAATTATTTCCAGTGGTAGTGGCCCTTGAGATATGGGGGAATCAGTTTGCAAATTAAAGGATCATCATTAATTCACACAATAAGGGAGTTATTTTTGCACTTAATTGGCTTTCTTCTAGATCTAATGTTGTGATTAGATTACTTCATCATTTGGTTTTGTTGTGCTTAAAGCTGAACATTTGGATTAAAGCAGAATTTATCCCAGGAAAGCTAAACGATATGGCTGATGAGCTATCTCGCTTCCAGATGGAGTTCTTCAAGGAGCTCTTACCAGAGGCCGACATGATCGGTTTTACCTGTCCAGTCCATCTGTGGAGCCTGATTTGATGCCCGTCATATCTGCAATAAAAAATTCAATTGCGCCTAGAACATGGGCTGATTAATATATGATTGCATGGCAGAGGTGGCGGTCTTTTAACGATCATCTGAAATTCTCAAGCTTTAATCCTACTGAACATTCAGTCTTAGCTTTCCTGTGTTCACTTATGCACATACAATATTCATTTAAGAATTCAAGACGTTGGCAGGAGTATCCTTCTTTTTGAGGCTTAATAATTTCCTCCCATGTAATAGTTTATTTTCGGTAAGACAAGCTTTAAAAGGTTTTTAAAAAGGGAATTTTAAGCCAGACGTACGTCGGCCTATTTCAATTTATAATTTATCCCGGCTATGTATGGCAACTTCATTGGTGTGTATCTCGGAGTATGATGCGTTGCTTTTTCACTCAGCATTTGTTCTGGGGTTTTGTGCTGTATTTCGCATTTCGGAGATGCTGCCTAATAATAAGCAGAGCCTGTCTGGATTGATGCATGATGAAGTTTTGGTCTCTGACGATAGAGTTTCTGTTTTTGTCAGGAGATCAAAGACTGATCAGTTAGGTAAGGGTCTCTCGCTACATTTAAAAACTTGTGGCGACTCCGTAATTTGCCCCTTGTTGATTTTGAAAAAAATTATGGCATTAAGACCTTCATGTCTTGGAAATTTTCTTGGCGCATTGTGATGGCTCTCTGGTCACAAAATTTCAGTTTACGGCTGTTTTTAAGTGCTGTTTATCTCATATAGGTCTTTCTGATTTAAATTTTTCACCACATTCCTTTCGAATCGGAGCCGCCACGGAAGCTGCAAAACTGGGCTTGGATGAGACTATTATTAAGAAATTGGGTAGGTGGGAGTCACAAAGATTTCAACTTTATGTGCGTCCTAATCTATCTCTCTAATTGTAGGTGTCAAGTCCTGTGTGTGGATTATAGGACACTTCTATATTTATTGGGTGCATAAGATAGCTGCCCGTCGCATTTATACTAATTTATTGTTGCCTTTGGATCAGTTTCAAGTCTTGTGGAAAGGAATAAGGGGGCTTCAATGGACTAACCTTTTTCTTCATATTTCTAATTTATTACAGGTTTTGGCCGTATTCAGCAATATTAATTATCCACCTAGGTAGCAATGACGTAGGTGGTTTAAAAACTCTGGATCTATTTTTTATGATTAAGCATGATTTACAGCATCTTAATTTAGCATTTCCTAATGGGAATGTAATTTTTTCAGAAACGATTTGTTGATTGACCTAGTTGTCTTTTGTGGGGGGGGGGGGGGGGGGTAAACCTCTGGAGAAGATCAGGAGGAGAATCAACAGGTCAATTGAGAAATTCATGCCACTAGTGGGAGGGTTTTCCTTTTGTCATGTGGATCTAGAGGGAAGTTTTTCAGGTCTATATCGTCTGCGTCTGGATGGTGTGCATCTATCTGACGTGGGCCTGGATATTTTTATCTTGGTTTACAAACCACGATTGAAATGGCCTCGACTTTGGGGTAGGCCATTTGCTACGTAAATGGCTTGTGGGGGACTTGTTGAATAAAGTTTTGTTGAGCGCTCGAGTTCTATGACTGAGCGGAATTTTTTAGGTTTGAGTTTTTTAAAATAATTTATTATATATTTATTTGTATTTATGTTTTAATAAAATCATTTTTTATTGATGGATTATACCAATAAAGATGCCAATACCAAAAGTCGTTGTGTTTGTTATTTTGTAAGTATAAATAAATGAGGGTTATTATACTTTTAATGGGAAATGCAGCCTACAATCCCATGTTAAAAGGGCACTTTTTAATAGTGCCCACAGCATGGATTTGTGGCTGCTGAAGGGTTAAATTAGTATAGTTAGTTAGCCTGTTTTATTAAAATCAATAATAAAGTTAGGCGTTTTCAGTCAGGTTAGTATAGGTTTTAAAACTGGGCGGGAATTCAGTCACAGGAGTTTGAGCTGGAATTTGAGTTGTGAGGCGGGTAAAGCATGAGGCATTGAGGCGGGATAAAAGTGACTTGCTTGTAGAACGGTCACGTGTCTAGGGCTATATAAGAAGACGCGCTGACTGAATTTTCTTCAGTGTGTCCTGGATCAGCTCGGCGAGCTCCCGTCCCTCCCTGTAACCAGCACTATTATGTGGTTCTGTCACCCTTGTATCAAGGGGGGACTTGTTGAATAAAGTTTTGCTGAGCGCTCGAGTTCTATGACTGAGCAGAATTTTTAAGGTTTGAGTTTTTAAAAATAATTTATTATATATTTATATATTTATTTGTATTTATGTTTTATTAAAAAAAATTATTTATTAATGGATTATACCAATAAAGGTGTGGCGGCCATTTCAATACCAAAAGTCATAAAGTTTGTTATTTTGTAAGTATAAATAAATAAGGGTTATAATACTTTTAACCACTTGCCGACCGCCGCACGACTATCTACGTCGGCGGTCAGCCCCTCACAGCCAAAGTGACGTAGGGCTACGTCACTAGCTTGTGAGGGTCTAGGGAGCGAGCGCGCGCCGCCGGAGGCACGCTCCCGCTCCCGCGTGGTCACGGACCCCCCCCCCGCGCGTGTGACCGGCGGACCCGATGTCCCCTGGCCACTCTGCGATCGGCGGGGGAGAGGGAGAAAGTCAGGCAGCTTGTGTAAACAAGCTGCCTGTCATTCTCCCCTCTGTATGAGAGCTGATCATATGGATCTACTACGTAGATCCGTTGATCACTCTGCATACAGCTGAAGCCACAGCCAATCACAGTTAGAATCACGCCCCTAGGGACACACACAGCCCCTCCCTCTCAAATAAAGTTAACCCCTTCACTGCCAGTGTATTTTTACAGTAACAGTGCATATATATAGCACTGATTACTGTAGAAATGTCACTGGTAACCCCAAAAGTGTCAAAAATGTCAGTCAAGGGTCCGATCCGTCCGCCGCAATGTCGCAGTACCGCAAAAAAAATCGCAGATCGCCACCATTACGCGTTAAAAAAAAAAAACAACAAAAATGACAAAAATCTTTCCCTTAGAAAAAACGCAATAACTTTTGCGCAAACCAATCAAAATACGCTTTTTGCGATTTTTTTTTTACCAAACATAGGTAGCATAAAACAAATTGGCCGAAAATGTTAAAAAATTTTAATTTTTACATTTTTTTGGGGGGAATTTCATATAAAAAAATGTGAAAAATATTGCTATTTTTGCAAAATTGACGCTCTTTTTTTGTTTATAGCGCGTGATCAAAAAATCGCACAGGTGATCAAATACCGCCAGAAGAAAGCTCTGTTTGTGGGAAAAAAAGGACGCCAAATTCGTTTAGGTACAGCGTCGCACGACCGCGCAATTGTCCGTTAAAGTCACGCAGTGCCGAATCGCAAAATACCCCCTGGTCGTTTAGCAGCCAAATCCTCCGGGGCTTAAGTGGTTAATGGGAAATGCAGCCTACAATCCCATGAACCTGTGGCATTTGCAGGCACATACCACTGCTAGCCACTGGTACAAATAGGTGGAACGGTGGGGTTAAGAAAAGCAAGAATCACATTCTGTCCCATATTTCGATCTACTGTACTTCATTGATATGCTTGCTATCATTCTGATTCCTTCTTCCAGCAGGGATGAGGATTGGATTCGAGACTTCAGCAGGTTCACAATAAATCTTGGGGATCCAGGTTTGTAAGACTGCCAAAGGTATAGTGAAATTTGCCAGGCTAAATTTCTAAAGGAACCATAATGCTCTGCCTGACCTTTCAACTGTGGTCAGCAGGCTTACAATTGCCAATAATGGGGGCTTTGTTTTATGCCAGCTCCCCCACTATTAAAGGGTAGGTTTCCAGCAGCCATTTGTCAGGGTTTGTTGGAGTAGTTTAGGGAGAACTGACTTTCTGTGTAGGGAAATTTGGTTGCTATTTAGTGTTATACTGTGCTATATTGTGCTGAATTACTGTGGCTTGCAGTGTAGTGGGCTACTTATTCTTGTGTACCCTTTCTGTATTTTGTATTTTTAGATGGACCCAAAGCAAAACAAAAGTGGGATCCCCCTGTAAGACCTTTGCTAGATAGGGGTCTGCAAATAGATTATAAAGTGTGGGGGCCAAGCGTTTAATTTAATCTACCCCCAGAAAGTACAGTCCTCTGTTACTTCATCAGGTACTTGTGGCAGGTTCTCCTAAACCTCTCACAGAGATTTTGAGAAACCAACCAATCAAGTATTTAGACAAACTGAGATACAATCAGCTTGCTGGGTATATACGAGCCCTACCCCAACCCTTAAGAGGTATGGAAGATTTAAATCCATTTGAGGTAATACTTCAAAATAAATCACCCCCTTCCCATTGAATATCTAAATTTTATAAAGCCTTAATAGGCATTCGGTTACCTTCATACCCAGATTATCTTGATAGATGGCAAGTAGATTTACAACATCCACTGACGGATATACAGAAAGATAAAATTTTGCTTCTAGCCTGTACCACTTCAGTCTCATCAAAAATGACAGAAACGAATTATAAATTACTAGCTAGATAGTATTATATGCCAGTTAAATTGTAAAAAATGTTTCCCTCTAAGTCATCGCTGTGTTGGAGGGAATGTGGGAAATCTGCTTCTCATGCCCACATTTGGTGGGACTGTCCGAAAATTTGTAAATTTTGGCTACAAGTGGTCGAATATATAGAAAAAATAACTAATTGTACATTACAGATGGACCCTTGGACAATACTTTTTCATTGTACCAGGGATTTACCTTACGTATATAGGAGAATAATTGTCCCACATCTTTAAATGCAGCAAAGGCCTTAATTCCAGCTATGTGGGGTGAAACAGAAGCCCCTACACTGAAACAATGGAGTAGATGATTTATGTTTGTTGGAAGAACTATTGTATATATCTAGAAGAAATTTGGATAGACATAAAGCAATATGGAGCAGATGGTATTCATTTAAAACTACTTTAACCTATAGGGCAATTGTGATTACATAGAAATTACGGATTAATGTAGCAGATGTAGGTAAAATTTGAATCCAGTACATTTTGAGTATAACCTATCTTTTGTGGACCGACGGGTTCATAAGAACTAATGGATCTTATTCAAGTTTTGAAATATGGGCTGCATTGGATTCACCACCTATGACCAACACTTTATTTTTATTTTCTTTTATTCATAATTTTTTTTTTTTTTTTAGAAAATTAGGTTACTGCAGTATTGATGATACATGGAATTTATTGGAACATTATAGAAACGCAGGCTGGTCACCCCTCACATTTTTGTAAATATATGGCAACATTGAAGAAATTACAGTTTGTTACAATGTAAAGTAGTGAGTGTACAGCCTGTATAATAGTGTAAATTTGCTGTCCCCCCAAAATAACTCAACACACAGCCATTAATGTCTAAACTGCTTGCAACAAAAGTGAATACACCCCTAACTAAGGATCTGAAAAAAAGGATTGATGCTCTACATAAGGATGGCCTAGGCTATAAGAAGATTGCCAAGACCCTGAAACTGAGCTGCAGCACGGTGGCCAAGACAATATAGCAGTTTAACAGGACAGGTTCCACTCAGAACAGGCCTCACCATAGTCGACCAAAGAAGTTGAGTGCACATGCTCAGCGTCATATCCAGAGGTTGTCTTTGGGACGTATGGGTGTTGCCAGCATTGCTGTAGAGGTTGAAGGGGTGAGGGGGTCAGCCTGTCAGTGCTCAGACCATATGCCCCACACTGCATCAAATTGGTCTGCATAGCTGTCATCCCAGAAGGAAGCCTCTTCTAAAGATGATGCACAAGAAAGCCCGCAAACAGTTTGCTAAAGACAAGCAGACTAAGGGCATAGATTACCGGAACCATGTCCTGTGGTCTGATGAGATCAAGATAAACTTATTTGATTCAGATGGTGTCAAGCATGTGTGGAGGCAACCAGGTGAGGAGTACAAAGACAAGTGTATCTCGTCTACAGTCAAGCACGGTGGTGGGTGTGTCATAGTCTGGGGCCGGCACTGGGGAGCTACAGTTTATTGAGGGAACCATGAATGCCAACATGTACTGTGATATACTGAAGCAGAGCATGATCCCCTCTCTTCGGAGACTGAGCCGCAGAGCAGTATTCCAACATGATAACGACCCCAAACACACCTCTAAGATGACCACTGCCTTGCTAAAGAAGCTGAAGGTAAAGGTGATGGACTGGCCAAGCATGTCTCCAGACCTAAACCCTATTGAGCATCTGTGGGGCATTCTCAAATGAAAGGGGGAGTAGCACAAGGTCTCTAACATCCACCAGCTTCGTAGTGTCATCATGGAGGAGTGGAAGAGGACTCCAGTGGCAACCTGTGAAGCTCTTGTGAACTCCATGCCCAAGAGGGTTAAGGCAGTGCTGGAAAATAATGGTGGCCACATTCAATATTGACAATTTGGGCCCAATTTGGACATTTTCATGTAGGGGTTTACTCACTTTTGTTGCCAGCGGTTTAGATATCATTGGCCATGTGTTGAGTTATTTTGAGGGGACAGCAAATTTACACTGTTATACAAGCTGTGCCCTCACTACTTTACATTGTAGCAAAGTGTCATTTCTTCAGTGTTGCCACATGAAAAGATAAAATAAAAATTTGAGGGGTGTACTCACTTTTGTGAGAAGCTGTATAATATAATAAGTATTAGCTAGCACACATCTGATCCATGTGAGGCATAAAATACTAAATTGATTGAAGAGCTTGTTGTTGAAACAGGGCAGGTGTGCCTCTGACCGGATAGGAGTATGGTAGGCTGTAATTACCAGTTTTCCACCACAGCATAGCATTCCATCACCACATATCCTATGAATTGGTGTCTGATATACCCTAGAACAGTGGTGGTGAACCTTAGCACACCAGATGTTTTGGAACTACATTTCCCATTATGCTCGTGAATCTGCAGGGTAGTTGAGCATCATGGGAAATGTAGTTCCAAAACATCTGGAGTGCCAAGGTTTGCCATCACTGCCCTAGAATGTACAACTAAAATCCCACTCAGCTACACAGTTTTTGCATAGATAGGGGTCTGGTATAGGTTTTTGAAAGGAACCCCACACAAAACAATTAAGCCCCTCCATATGAATGAACAAAGGTTACACCATACTAGACATGTGCCTCCGACAGTCGCCGCCCACTCATACAGTCTTCACCAGTGGGTATTGACCTCTTATCCATAGGAGCAAGCTAGGCATAAGACTTGTTAGAAACAAAGCATTTACATAGACACACCTATGGGGGCTGTCCCACTGGTCCAATACCCCCCCTGCTATCAGCCATCCCAACTCAGTTTGGTAGCAAGCAGATAGAGTCCAGGAACTCCAAAAAGAGGGGCGGGGGCGGCGACTGTCGGAGGACTCAGAGAAAGGAATTTTTCGGTAAGATTTTACAAAAATTCAGTTTTCTCTTACGTCCTCCGACAGTCGCCGCCCACTCATACAGTCTTCACCAATGGGATGTCCCAAAGCAGTGTAGACATGAGGGGTGGGAAAACGCAACCGTCAGAAAGGCAACGCAGTACCCACATCAGAGAAAGGAACCTTACATGAACAGAAATATAACCCTCTGGGTAACAAAAAAGGCTCAACAAGAGCAACAACCCAGGAAAGCAAATAACCAAGGGGATAAACAACCCCAACAGCCAGGGACCTGCAAAAAAACCAGGGTCCCCTCACGGTACTGCCGCACAGAGAACTTTGCGGCCAAAGGAGGCATCAGCTGATGCCAGAACATAAATTTTGTAGAATTTGGAAAAGGTGTGCACTGACGACCAAGTCGCAGCCTTACACACCTGGGCCACCGAAGCCTGATGCCAGAAGGCCCAGGACGCACTCACCGCTCTTGTAGAGTGTGCCTTGACAGGGAAGGGCGGTACCTGTTCCTTCAAAGAATATGCCTGTACAATTGTCTGTCTGATCAATTTCGAAATGGTCGCCGCAGACGTAGCCAGACCCTTCCGAGGTCCTTCAGGAAGGACAAAGAGGGAATTCGATTTCCGAAAGGATTCAGTTGACGACAGGTAAACCCTGATCACCCTGACAACATCCAAGGAATGCAAAGCAACCTCCTTAGGATGCTTAGGATTCGCACAGAGCGAAGGCAAAACAATGTCCTCATTAAGGTGAAAATCAGAGACCACCTTTGGAAGAAAGGACTGGTTTGGTTGCAAGACCACCTTATCCCTATGAACCACCAGGTAAGGGGAGCGGCAAAACAAGGCCGCTAACTACGACACTCTGCGAGCAGAAGTGATCGCCACAAGAAAGGCAACCTTTTTAGACAGCAGAGTTAACGAGATTTGCCTGATGTTTTCAAATGGGGAACGTTGTAACACGGACAGAACCAAGTTCAAGTCCCATGGAGGTAAGGGTGCCCTTCGAGGAGAGGCCAAGTGACGCACACCTTGAATGAAGGTGCGAATCAAAGAAACAGACGCCAAGGGGTGCTGGAAAAGGACAGCCAGTGCAGATACCTGGCCCTTAATCGTGGCCAACGCAAGGCGCTGGTCCACACCAGATTGAAGGAAAGCCAACACTCTCGCCACTGAGTATGAACGAGGAGAGAAGCCCCTGGACTCACACCAGGCAAAATAAGCTTTCCATGTACAGTAATAAATCTTACCAGATGAGGCATTTCTAGCCTTGAGTAAGGTAGTAATGACCTCTGAGGAAAGACCCCTGTCTCTCAGGACCTGGCTTTCAACAGCCATGCCGTTAAAGCCAGGGACTGTAAAGCAGGATGGAAGATCAGTCCCTGAGACAGAAGATCTTCTCGCATTGGCAGCTGCCATGGAGGCTCGACGGCCAGGTGAACGATGTCCACGTACCAGGACCGGCGTGGCCAGACCGGCGCCATCAGAATCACCAATGTTGGTTCCGAGGCCAACCTGCGAAGGAACCTGGACAACAACTTAATCGGAGGAAAGGCGTATATCAGATGATACTGATGCCAAGGCACCACCAGCGCATCCGAGGAGTCTGCCAGAGGATTGCGCGTTCTTGCCACGAACCTTACCACCTTGTGGTTTAGCCGAGATGCGAACAGATCCACATCCGGGGATCCCCATTTCGCACACAGCATTTGAAATACCTCCGAGTGCAGGGACCATTCCCAATTCTCCACACCCGGAATGTGAACTGTTGAAATCGCCGGGACATGCGTCTCGGCCCAAGACAAAATTCTGGTCACTTCCTGGGCCGCCCGGGCACTCCTGGTGCCCCATTGGTGATTGATGTAAGCCACCGCAGTGGCATTGTCTGTCTGCACCCGAACAGGGCGGCCCTGGGGACGATCCGACCAATGGAGCAGGCACAGCCTGATCGCTCTCAATTCCAATATGTTTATGGGGAGGGAGGATTCCTCCACCGACCAAGTGCCCTGAGCAGACAGGTTGCCCAGAACTCCACCCCAGCCCGACAGGCTGGCATCCGTGGTAATTACTGTCCACAGTAACGGCCGGAAGGATTTTCCGTCCGCCACCGCCGGGGACAGAAGCCACCACAGAAGATCCATTCTGGTTTGGTAACTCAGAGACACCCTCAGATCCAAGGACTGAGGCAGCCTGTCCCATCTGGCCAGGATCTCCGCTTGGAGAGACCTCGTGTGAAACTGTGCAAACGGTATGGCCTAGAAGGCCGACACCATCAACTCCAGGGACCGCATACAGGTCCTGAGCGAGGAAAATTTGTTTTTCCTGAGGGCCCTGACCTCATTCTGTAGGGTCCGGAGTTTGTCCTCCGGCAGGAACACCTTTGCTTGAGCAGAGTCCAGAACCATTCCCAAGTATGGGAGACGAACCGAAGGAGACAAAGTCGACTTCTGCACATTGATGGTCCACCCGAACTCCTGAAGCGTCTGAACTGTAGTGGACAGATCGCGCAGCAGGCTCTGACTGGCACTCGATCTTAACAGGAGATCGTCCAGATATCCCAAGACCGCAATGCACTGTGCCCGTAAGAGGCCCAGAACGGGAGCCAGCACTTTGGTAAACACCCTTGGAGCCGAAGCGAGACCGAAAGGTAAAGCCACAAACTGATAATGTTCCTCCGCGATAGCGAATTGGAGGTACCTCTGATGACCTTCGAAAATGGGGATGTATAAATACGCATCCTTCAGGTTGATAGAGGCCAGTAATTTTCCTGGACTCAGGGAGGCTACCACCGAGCGGAGTGATTCCATGGCGGAACTTCCGAATGCATACAAAGCAGTTCAGAGCCTTTAAGTCCAGAATCGGACGCACCTTGCCCTCCTTTCTGGGCACAGTGAACAGATTCGAGTAAAACCCCCGAAACCTGTCCCGATGAGGCACCGGGACGATCACCCCCTGGGCGAGGAGATCCTGCACCGCTTGATGCAGGTCCTGTAACCGTCCTGGGGTCAAATGAAGATTTGAGGGAAATAATCTGTCCGCCGGCCGCGAAAGGAATTCGATCTTGTATCCTGATCGAATGATTTCCTGAACCCACCAGTTCCGGAATTCGGAGCAGCCAAGGTTGGAGGAAACCGCGCAAACGTCCCCCACCCCTGAAACGGGTGAGGGCTCCCCTTCAGGCAGAGGCGGACTGGGCCCGCCGCACCAGCCTGGGCGGTTTTTGGTTTGCCTGCCCAGGGCTTTCTCTGGCCACCCTGGCCCTTGAAGGGTTTCCCCTTGTTCTGTGCCTTGAAGGCACGAAAGGACCCCTGATTTGGTTTAAAGGAGGGGCCCCGCTTACCGCGGAAAAACTTGCCCTTAGGATTCCGGGGCAGCAGAGTGCTTTTGCCCCCAGTGACCCCTTTAACCAATTCATCCAGGGATTCCCCAAAAAGGCGAGACCCCGCATAGGGCATGTTAGCCACCGTTTTCCTGGAAGTCTGGTCAGCCGACCAGCTTTTCAACCATATCAGGCGACGGTTAATCACCGCGACACTGGACAGGCGTGCAGCCAATGGGGCCTCATTCAAGGCCGCATCGCACAAATTCATGACCCTTTGATAAATCTGGTCCACCATCTCCACGGTAGTAGGGGGGGCAGAATCAGCCATGAGGGTGCGTCTGAGCACCTTGGTCCAATCCGCCACCGCCTGAGCCACCATGACAGAGGCGAAAATAGGTTTCAGCATGGAACCCGCCACCATGTAGGCATGGCGGGCAAGGGATTACAATCTCCTATCCATAGGATCCCTAAACACCAGAGAATCTTCAGTGGGTACCAGAGTGGCCTTGTTCAATCTGGCCACAGTGTGATCCACCTAAGGGGCCACACACCAGCGCGAATCCGTAGGAGACGCAAAGGGATAAAGGAGTTGAAACTTTTTTGGCACCACAAAGGTGCGTTTTAAATGACGCCATTGATCATTCACAGTAGCGTAAAACTCAGCGGGGTAAGGGAACACCTGAGCTGCCTTGCGGGTCCTGTGTGTAAAAAAAGAGGACACAATTCCCGGAGGATTGGGATCATCCTCTAAATGTAGTGTTTCCGTAATGGCAAGAATTAGCGCATCCATAGCTGCACGGTCTTCAGCCGTCCCAGGGGGGAATCATCCACCCATGCAACCTCCGCCTCCCCCTCAGACTGAGAAGATTGAGACCCTGCAAGGGGCACGCTACCTATGGCAACCATGTCAGATTCAGAATCAGAAGAAAAAGAAACCCTAGGCCTTTTTCTATTAGCTCGTTCACCCATCAGAATATCCACGTTGGACACCAAAGTTGCCACTGCAGCAGACAAAGTAGTCAGAGCAGAAGATTCAGAAGAACCTGAATCCCCCACTAAGGCTGGGGGAAATTTGCTGTCCTGAGATTCCATAGTAAAAAAGTTTTTTGTTTTTATTTGTGGTACTGGTCCTTTAAGCACGCCGCGGACCCCTGCAGCACACCCCTACAAGACTGTGACAAACAGACCCCTAAGCAGGAATAAACTGATAGCCATAAGTATTTGCACAAAAAAGGACAGCAGACAGACCCCCACAAAGTGTTACCACCGCAGCCGATCTCTCCTGAACAGAAGGAGGAAGTGATGTCACCGCAAGAGACTGAACAGAGACTTCAGGCCAAGGAAAAATGGTTGCCTATAGAAAGTAATAGGAGGCTTCAGGAAAATGGCCGCCGACATGTGCTCGGAACGAGCGTTTTGCTACACACAAGATGGCGCCGCAAGGCGCCAAAATACACCACATACAATGCTGTATAAGCGCCCACAGTGAAGCCAGACATGCTGCCCACACCTAAAATGGCGGACCGGCAGTGTTTAACCCCGCAGCGGTCGCCACACGTGTCTGTACCTCCAAAAGCACCCTAAAGTGACACAGGAGAGGGACCCCCACAACCCACACAGCGCACAGGCTGTGAGAAAAAAACCCCGCAGGGACCGGGATCAGGGAGCCCAAAAAACGCACAGACATGAGGGGATAACACAGACACACAGGACTGCCAGGCCCCACACAGAATGTACTTACCTGTACCTGATGGCGTGGGGTGCCTCTCATCGACGGGAAACCGCCCACCCTCAGATGGCAGGGGTGGCGTCAGCCAAAACGCAGGACGCTAACAGTGCACGGAGAACCGTGGGGAGACGTCCAGGCGAGGTAGCCACCTCGCAGGCTTGCATCCCTGAGGACAGGGATGGGTCGTTTGCGAGGCCAGGGCGAACGCATAGCCTGCTAAACGCTCGATGGCAGGCTGGGATTTCATAAGGCCCTCTGTCCTAGAGAACCAGGACGACCAGTCCGACTCCCAGCTCCGCAACGCCGTCATCATCTTGAAGAAGTGACTAACTAAAAGCTGAGAAATAAACAGCTAGTAATGTGAAGAAAAAACACATTCCCTGAAATAAAATCATAAAGAAAAAAGAAGAAGAAGGCTGAGACTGTAGCCCCAGCACAGGGAGAGCCTATCTCACTCCTAACTAGGCAGAAGACAAACTGAGTTGGGATGGCTGATAGCAGGGGGGTATTGGACCAGTGGGACAGCCCCCATAGGTGTGTCTATGTAAATGCTTTGTTTCTAACAAGTCTTATGCCTAGCTTGCTCCTATGGATAAGAGGTCAATACCCATTGGTGAAGACTGTATGAGTGGGCGGCGACTGTCGGAGGACTTAAGAGAAAATTTGTTTTGTTTTGTTTCGGATAGATTTGTTATATTACAAATTTAATTTAGTTTCATTTAGGAATTTGTTTAGTTTCATTTTGGAATTATTTTAGTTTCATTTTGTTTTTGTTAAATTTTGTTTAGTTTATTTGTTTTCTAATTTCAACATTTTTGGAGCGATTCGAATTTGGATCAGTCGAAAAATGATCAAACAATTAAAATTCTGTGTGAGGAACAGCTGCTTGTTAAACAGCAGGGCAGGAAGCTGGTCACCGCGTCCTTAACAACCGATGACTCATCAGCTGTCAGCGGGCTTCCTTGTAAACAAAACAATGCCGGCAATAGAAAATTCTGAAGAAAAAATAGCGTACCCCCCCAATCTGTACCAGGCCCTTCAGGTCTAGTGTGGATTTTAAGGGGAACCCAACACCAATTTGATGGGGAAAAGGGCCTCTTCCCCACAACCCTGGACTGTGGCTGTGGTTGTGGGGATCTGTGGGTGGGGGCTTATCCGGATCTGACAGCCCTCTTTACCAGGGGGCCCACAGATCCCACCTGCCCCCCTAGGTAACTACCCATTCACCAAAAAAGTTTAAAAAGTGAATAAAGACAGTACACATGTTTTTTATAACTCCTTTATTAAAAAAATAAAAAACAATTTTCCATGTTTTAGATCCATCGTCAATCCCGCCACCGCCAAGAAAAACCTCCGGCCTCTTTGAACGCTCCCTGCCAAATGCCTGCTCCTCTATCTAACATTCCATAAAAAGCTAAAGGGTGGAGTCACCCAATGATGTCAGCGGGTGACCCTGAATCTCTAAATAACCAAAAATTTGTCTAAATTTGTATTCGGACCAAAACGAATTGCACATGTCTACACAGTACCCTTTGTTACTCATTCACAAAAAAATTGAAATAGACACATAAATAAACACACTCCATAATTAAAAATGATTTAAAAAAAAAAAAAAAAAACAAGATTCCACTACATTCAAAAATATTTAAGGTTATTGTCTCTCGGATATTACACTCTAATGTTTGTTTCAAGATAAAACCTGCCTTGTCTCTCCCTCTTAGATTGTGACCTAATCAAGCAACCTAAATACTATCCATTGTACAATTTTTGTGAATATTGTATCTCAAATAATACACTAATAATATTGAATACATTAAAATTTTAATAATAAAAATACAAATAATATTTTCTTAAAGATAAAACTTGTTTTGCCATGTATTCATGTACCATTACGATGCTCACCAATTTCTAATAAACACATACCCGAAGTCTATATTTTATTCTATTTTTTTTGTGGTTAATTGTTAATACAGCGATGGGAGGGGATTCAGTGAATGCGTGATTGTGGTTTTGAAGAATTTCTGTGAACTTTGTTGAAGACAATGCATGTGGTACTGCGGGAAAAAAAAGAATGTCCCAAATATGTTGCCACTGATCCATTTGTATATAGTTAAGGGCTTTAGCTTTATTTTTAATAGGGAAACCTTCCTATAGCTTTTAGGTCCATTGCATCTGCTACTTCTAATGGCCAATTTTGGCCTATTACTGCTTGCTTAAAACATCACATGTTAAAAGAGCACTGTTTTTCAAGTTTAAAAGGTCAGATTGGGGTGCTGTTGCTGGATTTAACCTCTTAAGCTCCAGAAGGTTTTACCCCCTTCATGAACAAAACATATTTTTTTGCTATTCAAGACTGCACTACTTTAACTGGCAATTGCACAGTCGTGCACAACTGAACGCAAATTTAATTTTTATCATTTTTTTTCATGCAAATAGAACTTTCTTTTGGTGGTATTTGATCACCACTGGATTTTTTTTTAAAAAAATCATATTCAATATATCCAATATAAAAAATAAAAAAATCAAAAATCTAATTTCTTTATAAATTTAGGCCAAAACTTATTCTACTACTTGTATTTGGTCAAATTAAAAAAAAATAAAAATAAGTGTGTATTAATTGGTATATGCAAAAGTTAAATGGCGGCGATCAACGACTTTTAGTGGGACTATGAGAGTCTGGTGGGCTGATGCTGGCTGGGAGGTACACTAACTGACTAACAGACACTGACATTCAAAGTGACACCAATACAGTGATCAGTGCTAATACTGTACACTGTCACTAATGACACTCACTGGGAAGGGATTTACATCTAGCGGCTATCAAAGGGTTAATTGTGTGCCTAGCCATGTGTGTAAAATGTACTGCTTTTAGTCCCGGTTCACACTGAGGCGACCTGTGAGGCGACCTGGTCGCCTCACAGGTCGCCGTAGGTCGCCTCCCATAGGGAAGCTGCGGACCCGTTCTAATAGGAGCGACACAAGTCGCTCCGACTTAGAAAAAGGGTCCGGAGCTTCTTTGGGGCGACCAGGAGGCCATAGACTTCAATGTTATGAAGTCCGTGGCGGCCGCTCCGAGGTCGCGGCGCGCTGCTCGCATTGCGACCTAGAAAGGTAGCGTCGCTCGTATGTGAACGGGCACTTACTTTACTATCTGTCTGTGTTTTCACAACAGACAGATCGTGGTTTCCTGTACACAGAGTTCTGTGTTTTTGTAAACAAACAACTCTGTGAGTTATTGCCACAGTCAATCAGGCTGCGACTTACCAGAACGTTGCCTGGCCTGGAGCTGCTGCTTGCTGGCAGTAGAACTGCTGTGGGTGGGTGGCAAGTGGTTAAGCCAAGCCAAATGTAAAAATTAACCACTTAAGGACCAAGCCTATTTGTGACACATGTTGTTTACAAGTTAAAATTAGTATTTTTTACTAGAAAATTACTTAGAACCCCCAAACATTTTATATATATATATATATATATATATATATATATATATATATATACACATATATTTTTTTATCAAAGACTCTGTGGAATAAAATGGCAGTCATTGCAAAAATTTTTGTCACACTGTATTTGTGCAGCAGCAATTTTTCTGAAAAAAATAAATTTCACTGAATTTAAAGAAAAACTAAACAGTAAAGTTAGCCTAATTTTTTTGTATATTGTGAAAGATGATAAGACACGAGTAAATAGATACCTAACATGTTACGGTTTAAAATTGTGCACAATCGTGGAATGGCGACAAACTACGGTACTTAAAAATCTCCATAGGCGATGATTTAAACATTTTTAACGGTTAACAGTTTATAGTTACAGAGGAGGTCTTTTTCTAGAAGTATTGCTCTCATTCTGATCGCATCGATACCTCACATGTGGGATTTTAACATCGTTTTCATTTGCGCATGCGTCTTACGTATGCGTTTTTTTTTTGTGCGCGAACTCACGGGGGTAAGGGCGCTTTCATTTTTTTTTTCCCTATTTATTGTATTTTATTTTTTATTTTTAACACTGTTTTAAAAAAAAAAAAAAATAAATCTGATCACTTTTATTGCTGTTGCAAGGAATGTAAACATCCCTTGTGACAGTAATAGGCAGTGACAGGTACTCCTTATGGAGGAATCAGGGGTCTAAAAGACCCCAGACCCCCCACTGCACTTCAAAGTATTCAAAACGCAGAAATCTGTATTTTTGAATACTGCCACTTTTTCTAAACCGGCGCCATTGGCAGCCGAGTAAACCAAAAGTGACTTCCCTTCGGGCTACATGATCAGAGACCCGATCAAAGCTGAATTCGGCTTCGTTTGGGACTCCAATCAGCCGAGGGATGTGCCAGCAGGTTGCTCGGGTCTCCTGGTGGGACGGGAGACCCGGACAGATCCACAGAAGGCGGCGGGGGGAGGGAGTCCCCTCACGTTTGCTGGGATAACAGCCGAGCGGCTGCTGAGCCGCATTGGTAGTTATCTCCTGACTGCCGGCTCTAAAAAACTGTACCGGGCTGACGCCTGCAGGTGCAAGCATCATTCCGGTACAACCACTTCTGCAAGGTGCGTCGGTTTGCGGGAAGTAAAGAAAATCAATAACCCATCCAAAAACATGTGATGCCAGAATTCAGTGTTGCTGACAAAATCATACTGTTTCTAACACCCCCAGCCTAAAGTCATCTCCAAAGCATGGAATTAAAGGATTGGTATTTCCCATCTTACACTTGAAGTCACATGTAAAGACCCTCTATCCACTGTACAGTATTAAAAAAAAAATAATGTTTGCTTTGTTAAAGGGGATCTTTAGCGTTGGTTCACACTACGGCGATCAAAAACACAATTTAATTTATTTTTAACCATTTGCCGACCGCCAGCAGTACATATACTGCGTCAAGTCGGCTTTATTGCGTGAAACAAGGTACCTGTACGTCATTTCATGCAGCTTTCTACTGGCGTTTTAATAACATCCAATGTGCATTAGGCCAAAAACCCACTCGTTTTTTTTTGTTTTTTTTTTCAAGCCAGAAAACGCCCCTGCCAAAAACTGATGATAACAGCCTATGGACACCTAGGATTACACGCTGGGGAATTTACTGGCTGCAGAAAAAAACATTCTGAAACCAAAAACAGCTGCAAAATCTTCCAGTGTGCATGAGGCCTTAAAGAGTAAGTATAGCTTCCTCGGTAACTTGTACCTATAGGTAAGCCTATAGCAAGGCTTACCTTTAGGTACTGTAAATAGCTCCTAAATTTGCACCGTTTAGGAGACATTTACTTTGTATGCTGCCAGTGACATCACTGGCGCATGCGCTCTGAAGGAACGGACCGTTCCTTCAGAGCCCTGTGCCGTAAACGGCGGCTCCTGTGCGCATGCGGGGGAGTGATGTCATCACGGCTCTGGCCAATCAGATGGCAGGAGGACATGAACCTGGACGGAAGATGGGTGAACACGATGATCGTGTCAGTGGTGTGCGGGCCCCGCTGCAGGGGCTTCGTTCTAAGGTAAGTATTTCATAATGAGCTAGTATGGGATGCATACTAGCTCATTATGCCTTTGTCTTTCAGGTTTTTATTTATTTATTTTGTTTTTTGAGGTTCACAACATCTTTAAGAGGATTTTTTCAGTTGTAAAAACACTCTAACTCTGATAAAACCTTAAAAACGTTACAAAAAAAAAACGCAGCTATTTGGCGTTTTTAAGCCATAAGCTTTTATGTGTGTAACGCATTGCTAAAAAACGCTACTGCTAAAAAAAAAAAAATCAAAACACGCTATAAAATACTACTACAAAAATGCTGAAAAACATGCTCTACAGCTACAGCTTTCTACAGCTAACGTTACTGGCTTTTTTTATAAGGTCCTGTGTGCATGAGGCTCTAGCGCAGGGGTCTTCAAACTACGGCCCTCCAGTTGTTCACAAACTACAATTCCCATCATGCCTAGTCATGTCTGTGAATGTCAGAGTTTTACAATGCCTCGTGGGATGTGTAGTTCCATAACAGCTGGAGGGCCGTAGTTTGAGGATCCCTGCTGTAGCGCAAAAATGGCCAGAATTAACCACTTGCCGACCGCCGCAAGTACATATACTGCGGCGGTCAGCCCCTCACAGACAAAGTGACGTAGGGGTACGTCACTAGCCTGTGAGGCTCTGGGGAGCGAGCGCGCACCGCCGGATGTGTGCTCCCACTCCCGCTCGGTCACGGACCCCCCCGCGCGTGTGCCCGGCGGACATCGGGTCACTCACGATCGTCCGTTAGAGCGGGAGAAAGGCAGGCGGCTAATGTAAACAAGCCACCTGTCATTCTTCCCTGTGTAAGAATAGTGATCATACGGTTCTACTATGTAGGACCATTGATCACTGTTCCTACACCTCAAGCCACAGCCAATCACAGTTAGAAGCACGCCCCTAGGGACACACTTAACCCCTCCCTCTCCAAAAAAGTTAACCCCTTCACTGCCAGTGTCATTTTACAGTAACAGTGCATATGTATAGCACTGATTACTGTAGTAATGTCACTGGTAACCCCAAAAGTGTCAAAAATGTCAGTCAAGGGTCCGATCTGTCCGCCGCAATGTCGCAGTACCGCAAAAAAATCTCAGATCGCCACCATTACGCGTTAAAAAAAAAACAACAAAAATGACAAAAATCTTTCCCTTAGTTAGTAAACGCAATAACTTTTGCGCAAACCAATCAAAATACGCTTTTTCCGATTTTTTTATCAAAAATATGTAGCATAAAACAAATTGGCCTAAAATGTTAAAAAATTTAGATTTTTACATTTTTTTTTTTTTGGGGAATTTCATATAAAAAAATGTGAAAAATATTGTTATTTTTGCAAAATTGACGCTGTTTTTTTGTTTATAGCGCATGATCAAAAAATCGCACAGGTGATCAAATACCACCAAAAGAAAGCTCTGTTTGTGGGAAAAAAAGGACGTCAAATTCGTTTAGGTACAGCGTCGCACGACCGCGCAATTGTCCGTTAAATTCACGCAGTGCCGAATCGCAAAATAGGCCCCGGTCAGGAAGGGGGTAAAATCTTCCGGGGCTTAAGTGGTTCAACAGCAGGATTTGTCCCCATAATAGGATTCCCCACAAAGTTTGGATTTGCCAAACTTCAAACGAGATTTAAACCTTGGCAGATTCTTGCTCTCCATTCAAACAGCCACCAATGACTAAACCAACTGGACTGCTGGCTGCAGATTTCCATATATCTGAAGCATATTTGTATTGCATAATTTATGCTGATTATTGCTACTATATTTTCATATATCACTCTGTCTGCTGTTTTATCAAATTTTTACTTGTGTCATTCAAAATTTGTAAGCAAAGCTTAATCATAATGTATTTTTTTAGATAAAGAATGGGTACCAGCATAAAACTGTACAATCAGGTGCTTCTGTACACTACAGAAAGGAAAAGAAAATCTTTGTCTATCACAATTTATTTAGTCTTCTGAACAAGGATTCTAAAATCTCCCTATTCTATTTGCATATTATTTGGAAGCCCTTTGAGCCAAGGTACTCAGCTCAGACAATAAATGTGAAGAAAACATGGGATAAATGTATTCCATGTACAAAAACAACAATGCAAAGAGAATGTTCAAGGTGAGTAAGCAGAGGCTTATGACCCTCTAATGCGCTGGCTCAGAAAAAGGGGATTTAAGAATACATGAAATAAAATGAAAAAGAGGAATAGTGTTGTATTACCATGAAGTTTAGGGGAAAATGGCAGTGATTTAGTCCATCTAAATAAGGGGTTCTTAACTTCTGGACTGGAATTTTTTTTTTTTAATGACCAGGCCATTTTTTCTGATTCGGCACTCCGTTATTTTAACTGACAATTGTGCCGCCATGCATCACTGTTCCCTAATAAAATGAATCTCCTTTTTTTTCCTACAAATTGAGCTTTCTTACAGTGGTATTTGATCACCTCTGCTATTTTTATTTCTTGCGCTATAAACAGAAAAGTACTGAAAATTTGAAAAAATAAAAACAATATTTTTTACTTTCTGCTATATAACATTCCCAATAAAAAAAAAAAAAAAAATTAGGCCAATTTGTATTCTGCTACATATTTTTGGTAAAACAAATCCCAATAAGAGTATTTTGATTGGTTTGCGCAAAAGTTATCGCGTCTACAAACTAGGGGAAAGATTTATGTAGTTTTTTTTAAATTTTTTACTTGTAAGGGCGGCGATCTGCGATTTTTAGAAGGGACTGTGACATTGCAGCGGACATATTGGACACCTAACTGACATTTATGACACTTTGGGGGGGGGGACCAGTGACATTACTACAGTAATCAGTGCAAAAAACGTTATTACTGTAGTAATGGCCCTGGCAAGGAAGGGGTTAATACCAGGGGTAATCAAAGGGTTAAATGTGAGCCTAGGGGGTGTTTTCTAACTGTGGGGGGGATGTGCTTATGAAATCAACACAGGGACCTGTGTTTCTAAATAGGAGAAACACAGGAGCCCTGCATTGATTGATAACAGAACAACGGTCTGCCGTGTTTACAAGGGCAGACCGCCAATCTGTCTTTCCAGGGAGTGATCGCGGGAGCCCAGTGGCAATTGCGGCCGCCACCCCCACAGATCATCTTCCCCGCTCACGCATCACCGCGTGTAAGCCGATTTGCGCAGCCGAGCCAGCCTGCCGCATTATATATCTGCGGCGGGTGGTCGGCTAGCGGTTAAGGAGGAGCTCCAGCCACCTGTCAAAAAAATAAAAGTCAGCAGCTACAAAAACTGTAGCTGCTGACTTTTAAAAAACAGCCACTCACCTGTCTCACGGTCCAGCGGTGCACTCAGCACTGTCCTACCTCGGCAGTGCCAGCATCTTCACTATGGGCACCCAGCTGTGACAGCTTGCGGCTTCACAACTGGGTGCCCATTGCACATGCGTGAGTCGCGCAGTGCATTGTGAATGGTGGATGCAGTCTTCTGGGACCTGTTAGTGTCCCAGAAGACTGCAGGGGGGAGGGAGGAAGGTGAACTGAACGGAAGTGGGGGCTGTCAAGATCGGATACCCGCTCTCCCCCCCAACCCCCCCCCCCCCTCCTCAAAAGTGCAAATTGTGCAAGAGGAGCAGGGGACGAGCCCTTAAAGCCAAACTTCCCCTTTTGGATGGAGTTTGCTTTAACCTCGGGTCCGTCGACCCCCAAGGGTCAGATAAAAAAAAATAACAGTTCACTATACAACCCCCCCCCCCCCCCCCTAACTAAAGAAAACTCACCCTCCTGTCACTGCCTATAGCGCCGACTGCTAAGCGTCTCCTGACTTTGGCCCATGTTTACCATTTACATTTGTATTACCATTCTATGCACAACTGCTAGCTTGTGCCAATCCATAATAGCAGATGCTAATTCTCATTTTCAGGTAGTAGTAGATTTGAGTAGAATTAACATTTGTTTGCACAAGATGATTGTATTTCGTTTTTTAATGAGTGGCAATTACTTTTTGCATGAAAAGGAGTTTTTTATTAAGATCATTTACAGTACTTAATTCAAATTTTGTGTGTGTCAATTACACTTTTTTTGGTATGCCTGTTCAATTGCTTGGTAACACAAATTGCTAATCAGCCAATCACATGGCAGCAACACAATACATTCAGGCATCAACAGTAGATGTGGTGAAGACGACTTGCCGAAGTTAACACCGAGCATCAGAATGGGGATGAAAGGAGATTCAAGTGACTGAAAAGAGAAAATATCCAGTGAGCGGCAGTTGCGTGGAGGAAAATGCCTTGTTAATGTCAGAGGTCAGAGGAGAATGGGCAGACTGGTTTGAGATGATAGAAAGATGATAGAAAGGCAACAGTAACTCAAATAACCACTCATTACAACCAAGTTATGCAGAATACCATCTCTGAACGCGCAACACATCAAACCTTAAAGCAGATGGGCTACAGCAGCAGAAGACCACAACGGGTGCCACTCCTGTCAGCTAAGAACAGGAAACCACACCAAAATTGGACAATAGAAGATTGGAAAAATGTTGCCTGGTCTAATGAGTCTGGATTTCAGCTGACATTCAGATGGTCGGGTCAGAATTTGGTGTAAACAACATGAAAGCATTGGATCCATCCTGCCTTATATCAACGCTTCAGGCTTGTGGTGGGGATGTAATGGTGTGGGGGATATTTTCTTGGCACACTTTGAGCCCCTTAGTACCAACTGAGCATTGTTTAACCACTTGACCACCGGAGGATTTTGCTGTCTTCCGTCCAGGCCACTTTTTGCGATTCGGCGCCGTACCCAAACTAAATTTACGTCCTTTTTTTCCCACAAACAGAGCTTTCTTTTGGTGCTATTTGATCACCTGTGCGATTTTTACTTTTTGCGCTATAAACAAAAAAAGAGCGTTTATTTTGAAAAAATAACAATATTTTTAAAATTTTTTTATATGAAATTCCCCCCCAAAAAAATGTAAAAATCAATTTTTTTTTAAATTTTTGGCCAATTTGTTTTCTGCTACCTATGTTTGGTAAAAAAAAATCGCAATAAGCGTATTTTGATTGGTTTGCGCAAAAGTTATTGCGTTTACTAACTAAGGGAAAGATTTCTGTAATTTTTGGTTTTTTTTTTAACGCGTAATGGTGGCGATCTGCGATTTTTTTTGCGGGACTGCGACATTGCGGCGGGCAGATCGGACCCTTGACTGACATTTTTGACACTTTTGGGGGTACCAGTGACATTACTGCAGTAATCAGTGCTATACATATGCACTGTTACTGTAAAAATGACACTGGCAGTGAAGGGGTTAATTTTATTGGAGAGGGAGGGGTTAATGTATGCCTGGTGCTTACTGACGTGTGGGGGGGGGAGGTGACTGAGTGACAGAAGGACAGATCGGATGTTCAGCTATGCTGAACACTCCGATCTGTCAGTCCCTGTCACTATGGAGATCCGCCCGCTCTGTTTACACAAGCGGGCGGATCTCCTCACTAGATTCCCCGACGATCGGGGCAGAGCAGCGGCGATCGCCGCTGCTCCTCCCCTGGCCCGACTCCCGCTGTCAATGAAAACAGGAGGAGTCCAGCGACGTAGGTCTACGTCGCTGGACGGGAACGAGCCACTTTGCCGCAGTACGCTCCATGTGAGCGGTCGGCAAGTGGTTAAACACCACAACCTACCTGAGTATTGTTGCTGACCATGTCCATCCCTTTATGACTACCGTGTACCCATCTTCTGATGGCTCCTTCCACCAGGACAATGCGCCATGTCACAAAGCTAAAATCATCTCAAACTTGATACTTGAACATGACAATGAGGTCACTGGACTCCAATGGCCTCCACAGTCACCAGATCTCAATCCAATAGAATACCTTTGGGATGTGGTGGAATGGGGGATTCGCATCATGGATGTGCAGCCGACAAATCTGCAGAAACTGCGTAATGCTATCATGTCAATATGAACCAAAATCTCTGAGGAATGTTTCCGACATCTTGTTGAATCTATGCCATGAAGAATGAAGGCAGTTCTGAAGGCAAAAGGGGGTCCAACCCATTACTAATAAAGTGCCTGGCAAGTGTATGCATGAGGCAATCACATTTTAATAAAATAAAGTGCATAGGTGGTGTGTCTAAAAAGTTTGGTGATATCTCAACGGCAACATGCGTGCACATGGCTACTGAGAGACATGTTGAGAAGCATCTCCTAATGTGGAGTACACGTAGTGCTGTATTTTGGCCTAGGCCTACAAGGCCCAGGCCTAGGGCGGCACTTTCCAAGGGGGGCGGCAAAAAAGCACCCCCCGGCCTCCACCTGAGACTATTGGCCACTGGTTGCAAGAGCCGCCTGGCATCTAGCAACCAGTGGCATCATGGCCTTGACTCCCTGGCCCTGCCCATATTTCAAATTGAAGGAGGATTTAATCTCCTCTCTCTCCCCCCTCCCCTCTCTCTCTCTCCTCCCCCTTCTCCTCTCTCTCTTCCCCCTCTCTCTCCTCCAACCCTCCCCTCTCTCTCTCATCCCCCGTCTCATGAAATCTCAGGGTTTCATGCTGGGATTTGCAGTCCTTCAATTTTAGAGGGAGTCATATCTGTTAAATAGGAAGGAAGGAGGGGGCGCCCAATTTTAGTCTTGCCTAGGGCAGCACAAAACCAAAATACACCACTGAGTACACGTGACCATCAGGGTAAACCTGCTGTGGGCAGCTGAATGTAATCAGAGTGAGAAGTAGGGTCACAATGCAATGGAGCAAGGGGTGAACATCAAGTTCTGCTACAAATTGGCGAAAACAGCAACAGAGATGCATGAAATGTTGATGCAAGTGTACCGGAAGGAAGCCAAGAGCAGATGTGTCTACGACTGGTTCAAACCCTTACGTGACGTGAAGGAAATGACTGTGGATGAGCCACGTTTGGGTCGGCCGTCAACAAGCAGAACCCCAGACATGATTGAGCGAGTGTGGCAAATGCTGCAGAAGATCGGCGACTGACTCTACCATTTATGGCAGAGGAATTGGTCATTAGCAAGGACATGGTGCGTACCATCGTCCGCAAAGATTTGCGAAAGTAGAAGATCTGTTCCCGGTTTGAACGCAGAACGGATGGAAACCTCTGGAGATTTCATTACTGTGACCAGAATCCATCCTTTCTGCAAACCATCGTCACAGGAGATGAGACCTGGTGCTACAATTTCCATCCGGAATCCAAGCGGCAATCAATGGAATGGCGTTCACCATCTTCCCTGCAACCCAAAAAGAGTCGCCTGCAAAAGTCCCCGCCTGAAGAGCGTCATGAAAGACGCATGTTTTGTGTACGTGGCAGCAATCCACAAATGTGTGACAGCGGTTCTGTCTTCAATTCCTGAAGAGGCCTTGATGACAGTTTCCAGAAGCTTTATGAACGTTGCCAAAAGTGTGTTGTGATGGATGGTGATTTTTTTTGAAGGCCAATAAAGGTCATTTGCTTGTATCTTCTGTTTTTTTTGTTTTCTTCACCGAACGCACCAAACTTAGACATACCTTGTATATTCATTGCATGGAAAATTGCTTTTATGTGAATATTTCAGAGGAGGGGGTCCATACCTTTCATCAGATTCTCAAAGGGGTATGTTACATTCTAAACATGTATGGCATTGATAAATATAACATTACCTAAGTTATGTTTCACAGTAAAGCAGACTTGGATTATGTCAAATGTATTACATAGTAAAGCCCCGTACACACGTACCGATCGTCGGCTGAACGATCGGCCGTCTTTTGTCGGAGGGCTGTTGTGTCTGTTGAAAACTGCAAAAGACTGCACACGAATTTTGTCGGCCAACAACAGCCGACTGCAGAAGTGATGTCATGTGATGGTTAACTTTCCTTGTCTTTTTTCTTTTCTGAGCATGCCCAGTCTTGCAAATCTGCTGTCTGTCGGCTGAATTCTGTACTGACTGGCGAACAATCGGCCGTTCTGGTGTCGGCATACAAAAATTTTAATGCTTGCACGACAGATTCTGTTCGGCCGAAAGTGCGCTGTCGGCTGTCGGAAGCATCATACTAACAAGCCGAAAATCGGCCGATCGTTCGGCGGCCGAACATTTTCGGCCGACAATCGGTACGTGTGTACGGGCCTTAAGAGAATCTTCAGTGCAGATAGAAACCTGAGTGGTCCTTTGATCTTTTCCTTAGTGAGCTTTGTGTAAGAACACATTTAAAACCACTTGCCGACCGGCTAACTGTAAATATATGTCATTACTTTGACGTTAAATACCAGGGCTGTGGTAGCAGCTAGCTGCCATAATCCTGGTATCTTTTTTTTTTTTTTGTTAGGCGGCGGGCTTTTAGATGAAAGTGATCCCGGCGGCAGATTTGCCATTGAATCACTTGTATAGGCGTGGTTTCCTGGGTTGTTTCCGGATTTTTCTTTGCTTTTACAGGTAAATGAGAGAACTGGGGTCTTTTTGATCCCCAGATTCCTCAATAAAAGAATAAGAGAATAACATGAATAAAAAAAAAAAAAAAAAAAAGAAAGAAATAAAGTGACAGTTTAAAATAAAAAGTAAAATAAATAAAAAAAAAAAAGATTTAAAGCACAACATCCCTCCGTACTCGCGAGCAGAAGCAAATGCATACGTAAGTCGTGACCGCTTATGTAAACGGTGTTCAAACCACATATGTGAGGTATTGCTGCAATCGTAGAGCGAGAGCAATAATTCTAGTATGAGACTTTCTATCTAACTCTAAACAGGTAACCTGAAAATAATTTTAAAGCATCGCCTATTGAGATTTTTAGGTACCGTAGTTTGTCACCATTCCACAAGCGTGCAGAATTTTAAAGCATGGTAGGGTGGCTAGGTATCTATTTAATCAGCATAACACCATCTTTCACATTATACAAAACATAGAGCTAACTTTACTTCTTTGTTTTTTTCTTTTTATCATTACCACTTCTAGACCCCCCGCCATGTATTTACGTCGCTACTTTGACGTTAAATACTGAGTTTAAAAATAAAATCCGGGGACATTTTTTTTTATCGGCAAATGGCACACGACTACATAATACATAGAGCACTGGGAACCGGACTGCATAATACACAGAGCGCTGGGCACAGGACTGCATAATACACATAGAGCGCTGGGCACAGGACTACATAAAACCCAGAGCGCTTGGCACAGGACTGCATTATACACAGAGCACTGGGCACAGGACTGCATAATACACAGCGCACTGGGCACAGGACTGCATAATACACAGAGCACTGGGCGCATGACTACATAAAACAGAGCGCTGGGCACAGGACTGCATAATACACAGAGCGCTAGGCACAGGACTGCATATTACGCAAAGCGCTGGGCACAGGACTGCAAAATACACAGAGCACTGGGCACAGGATTACATAATACACAGAGTGCTGGGCTCAGGACTGCATGATACACAGAGCACTGGGCACAGGACTACATAAAACACAGAGCACTGGGCATAGGACTGCATTATACATAGAGCACTGGGCACAGGACTACAAAATTTCACAGAGTGCTGGGCACAGGACTGCATAATACACAGAGCACTGGACACAGAACTGCATAATACAAAGACCACTGGGCTCAGGACTGCATAACACACAGAGCACTGGGCGCATGACTACATAAAACAGAGCACTGGGCACAGGACTGCATAATAAACAGAGCGCTGGGCACAGGACTACATAATACACAGAGCGCTGGGCACAGGACTGCATAATGCACAGCGCACTGGACACAGGAGTACATTATAGACAGAGCACTGGGCACAGGACTACATAAAACACAGAACACTGGGCACAGTACTGAATTATACACAGAGCGCTGGGTACATGACTACATAATACACAGAGCACTGGGCACAGGTCTACATAATAAACAGAGAGCTGGGCACAGGACTGCATAATAGACAGAGCCCTGGGAACAGGAGTGCATAATGCACAATGCTGGGCACAGGACTGAATAATAGACTGAGTGCTGAGTAAAGGACTACATAACACACAGAGCATTGGGCACAGGTCTACATAATAAACAGAGAGCTGGGCAAAGGACTGCATAATACACAGAGCACTGGGCACAGAACTACATAATACACAGAGCATTGGGCTCAGGACTGCCTAATACACAGATAACCATGCTCAGGAATGCATAATACACAGAGCACTGGGCACAGGACTACATAAAACACAGTGCGCTGGGCAAAGGACTGCATAATACACAGAGTGCTGGGCACAGGACTGCATTATACACAGAGCACTGGGCACAGGACTACATAAAACACAGTGCGCTGGGAAAAGGACTGCATAATACACAGAGCGCTGGGCACAGGACTGCATTATACACAGAGCGCTTGGCACAGGACTGCATAATACACAGAATGCTGGGCACAGGACTACATAAAGCACAGAGCGCTGGGCACAGGACTGCATAATACACAGAGTGCTGGGCACAGGACTGCATAATCCACAGAGCACTGGGCACCAGACTGCATAATACACAGAGCCCTGGGAACAGAACTGCTTAATACACAACGCTGGGCACAAGACTGCATAATACAGAGCGCTGAGTACAGAACTCCATAATACACAGAGCACTGGGCATAGGTCTGCATAATACACAGAGCGCTGGGTACAGGACTGCATAATACACAGAGCATTGAGCTCGGAACTGCATAATACACAGGGCACAGTACTGCATAATACATAGAGCGCTGGGCACAGGACTGCATAATACACAGAGCACTGGGCACAGGACTACATAAAACACAGAGCACTGGGCACAGGACTGCATAATACACAGAGCGCTTGGCACAGGACTGCATAATACACAGAGCACTGGCACAGGACTGCATAATACAGAGAGCACTGGGCATAGGACTACACAATACACAGAGCGCTGGGCACAGGACTGCATAATACACAGAGCGCTGGACACAGGACTACATTATAGACAGTGCAGTGGGCTCAGGACTGCATAATACAGAGAGCACTGGGCACAAGACTATATAATACACAGAGCACTGGGCAGAGGACTACATAATATACAGGAGGGTGTTAGGCATAGAGTGCAGGGTTCAGAGGTTTGCTATGCACAGAGGACACTTCTGCCCCCATATCCATAGCTCATCTCTGCCCCCTTCTCTCACAGGTGATCTCTGCAGCCACCTCTTATTCCTTCCCCCACAACAGCTAAACTCTCCATCGCTAATGCTAGCTGCGATAACCCCGGTATTTTTCTTAAGAAATTACACTTTGCTTCAATGTAAAGTAGTGAGTGTACAGCTTGTATAACAGTGTAAATTTGATGTCCCCCTCAAAATAACCCAACACACAGCCATTAATGTCTAAAATGCTGGCAACAAAAGTGAGTACACCCCTAAGTCAAAATGTACAAAATGGGCCTAAAGTGTCAAAATGTTGTGTGGCCACCATTATTTTCCAGCACTGCCTTAACCCTCTTGGGCATGGAGCTCACCAGAGCTTCACAGGTGACCACTGGAGTCCTCTTCCACTCCTCCAAGACGACATCACTGAGCTGTTAGAGACCTTGCGCTCCTCCACCTTCCTTTTGAGGATGCCTCACAGATGCTCAATAGGGTTTAGGTCTGGAGACATGCTTGGCCAGTCCATCACCTTTACCCTCAGCTTCTTTAGCAAGGCAGTGGTCGTCTTGGAGGTATGTTTGGGGTTGTTATCATGTTGGAATACTGCCAAGTGGTCCAGTCCCCAAAGGAAGGAGATCATGCTCTGCTTCAGTATGTCACAGTACATGTTGCCATTTATGGTTCCCTCAACGAACTGTAGCTCCCTAGTGCCGGAAGCACTCATGCAGCCCCAGACGATGACACTCCCACGCCAATGCTTGACTGTAGGCAAGACACACTTGTCTTTGTACTCCTCACCTGGTTGCCGCCACACACGCTTGACACCATCTGAACCAAATAAGTTTATCTTGGTCTCATTAGACCACAGGACAGGTTCCAATAATCCATGTCCTTAGTCTGCTTGTCTTCAGCAAACTGTTTGCATGCTTTCTTGTGCATCATCTTTAGAAGAGGCTTCCTTCTGGAACGACAGCCATGCAGACCAATTTGATGCAGTATGCAGCGTATGGTCTGATCACTGACAGTCTGACCCCCCACTCCTTAAACCTCGGCAGCAATGCTGGTAGCACTCATACATCTATTTACCAAAGACAACCTCTGGATATGACACTGCGCACGTGCACTCAACTTCTTTGGTCGACCATGGCGAGGCCTGTTCTGGGTGAAACCTGTCCTGTTATACCGCAGTATGGTCTTGGCCACCGTGCTACAGCTCAGTTTCAGGGTCTTGACAATCTTCTTATAGCCTAGGCCATTTTTATGTAGAGCAACAATTCTTTTTTCAGATCCTCAGAGAGTTCTTTGTCACGAGGTGCCATGTTGAACTTCCAAATAGATACATATTCGCCAGCACACCAAGGATCTTGCAAAAGCAGTCCAAAAAACTTTATTCCAGATAAGATCCCATCAGAAAAATATAGTGCAATGTTTCGGAGCCTCACAGGACCCCTTCGTGCCTGACGAAGGGGTCCTGTGCGGCTCCGAAACTTTGCACTATATTTTTCTGATGGGATCTTATCTGGAATAAAGTTTTTTGGACTGCTTTTGCAAGATCCTTGGTGTGCTGGCGAATTTGTATCTACTTGTAACTGATCCAGTTGCCAACTGGTGATCGCTTCAGCACCCAGTACACATGACACGAGCCTACAAACCAGGAAGGTGTGCGATAGGAATATGAACTATAATGTTGAACTTCCAGTGATCAGTATGAGAGAGTGAGCGCGATAACACCAAATTTAACACACCTGCTCCCCATTCACACCTGAGACCTTGTAACACTAACGAATCACATGACACCGGGGAGGGAAAATGGCTAATTGGGCCCGATTTGGACATTTTCACTTTAGGGGTGTACTCACTTTTGTTGACAATAGTTTAGACATTATTGGCTGTGTGTTGAGTTATGTTGAGGGGACAGCAAATTTACACTGTTATACAAGCTGTACACTCACTACTTTACATTGTAGCAAAGTGTAATTTCTTCAGTGTTGTCACATGAAAAGATATAATAAAATATTTACAAAATGTGTTTCCCTTTTAATACAGTATTGGAGCCCTCGCTGACAAGCCCATTTCCCTTCTTTTGTCTTGTTTCTTTTCCTTTTTCTGAGTCCTCGTTTTATCTACCTAATTTAGGTTTTTTTTTAATCCAACATTAAATGCATAACTTCTTTTTTTTTTTTTTTTGCCTCATTTGTTGGTGGCTTTATATGCTCTTATCTGATCAGCTTTTCTAAACTAGCAAATCTGTACTAATATACTAATATTTTTATAACAATATATGCCAAGAGCCATATCCATGTTGTTCATTTATTTTTTATTTTTTTGCACCAATGGGCTCTATTATTTACTAAAGCATTTTTTAATTTTTCCCTTTCTGTATTTTTTATGATGAAGATGTTAATAAAAACATATATAAAAAAAACTACTGAAGGCATATCTAACCGTATCTAAGGGCTGGCAAGCTGCAATGTACTACAGGGGTTTAGGCATGCTTTAAAAGAGAGGAAGCTAATGATCTCTTACTATACGGTGACAGTGCCCTTTCTTTGTCTCCCAATTGTGCTCCTGCGCTGTCACCCTGTCACGGGGTATTCTGATGGCTGTTACAGAACACATTACACAGGCACAGTCCGCTATTGTCACCATCAGGACACTGAGAAATTAAGTGAAGCCATCATTCAAGTGGATGTAGACAGAAAATTGTTTCAAAGAGGCTGAAGTAGATCAGCAGTGCTGAGATGCATATATCTAGATAACATACATAGCTTAAAAAAGAGTAAAGATATATAACAATTTATAAAAGAAATGTTCTAACGAAGAACCAATCGGAAGAAGAAATATCCCAGCAGTGTGACTAATGAAACCCTACAACGCCACTGTGATTAGGCAAATCCCCTTACCGGACAGAGTGGACCCTCAAATTATAAAGTGGCCAATCTTGCCTTGTTGTTATCAGATATAAAATCCTAATCCAAAGGAACTGTACCCATATTACATGGAGAGATCCAGGAGATATTAGGGATTGGGTGATTTAAGGACAACCATATAAACTTCCAATGACCAGCACCAAAATATCCATTCTTTTCCAATGTTGGTATGGATTACCTCGCAAAGGTATAAGAAGGTATCATAGTGCGGTATGTTCTTAAAATCATCAATAGCTTTATTCTTTAAATTCATCCTTGGTTTTAAAGAATAAAGCTATTGATGATTTTAAGAACATACCGGGTATTTTTTTTTTTTTAAATGGTATTTATAAATGATACTTTAGCAAACTTAATGTCCTTCAGTTATGCTTTACATCTACTTTAGGGTACTTATTACTTATTTTAAAAATAAAATATGGTGCCAACAATTACAGACCTCCTACTGAAAAGGATGATTTCCTAGCTATCTGTATTTTCCATAGTTTGGACCATGGACCTAGAAGAAGCATGGTGCAAGTAATAACACATAAATCATAACTTTTGTTCTGCATTTATGCATTTCAGGTCAGTGATTCTGAAAATATTAAAGTCAGTGCTTTATTAAAACCGCCAGAAAACAGCATTTTCTGATGGAGATCATCAAGGGTAGCCTACATGTTTTATTTAATTCAGTTTTCCATTTTAAATTGAAAAGTAAAGCTTGTTTCAGTCTTGTTATATTAATCATAAAGCTGTATTAAACCTAGAACCAAAAATGTAATATTTTGAAGCTTACCAATCATTAGATGTGGTGGCTGCATTAGATTTCTTTTTTTTTAGGCTTTTCCCCCTCTGTTTTCACCTGGTGATCTGGCCAGTAACACACCTCCTGTATCAGAGTGCCTCCACTCTGGATGAAGGAGCACAGGGGACACCTTTGGACATCATCCCTGTTAATCTGGGGGAAGCAGAATGTTGGATGTGCTAGCAGATTTAGATACACTAACAAACTGAAGCCAAACTCCAGCACAGTTAAGCAGCTCACAGTAAGCAGTTACAGTATACAGTTTGTTCCTTTTGGAATAAAATTTTTACATAAATAAATAAAAGCTGATCATCGTAAGTACCCCTGTCAGTATAAATGATTTGTCTTAACCCTCAAACTGCAGGCCAGCTTGTTCTGTTGGAAAAAAAATACAGACTTACTAACCAGATCACCAGGTGAAAATAAAGGAAACAAAGCCTTGCCGTCACCACATCTAAGAATTGGTAAGCTGTGATAAAATATATGTTTGCTTTTGGGTTTAATACTGTTCTAATTAAAGTCAGAATTTGTAAGAATATATATTGTTTTTTTTTTTTTTTTTTTTTTTTGCTTTTGGGCTTAATCCCGCTTTAATTAAAGTCAGAATTTTTAGGAATTTACATTGTTTTTGTGTTGTTTTTATAGAGGGCAAGAAAATAGAAGAAAGAGATGATTTTAGACTGAGCTTTTGGGAGATTGGAAGGAATCATCATACAGAGTTATTTACACGTTGTTTTATATTGTAGAAAAATAAGGCAAATAAATTAATGTATATTAGCAAGACACTTTTCCAGATATGTTATGAAATAGACTTATGAATCACAAAATGGCGCACCACCCCCAGAGGGGTTTTGGTATTACTGGGTCACACTGCGCCCCCCCCCCCCCCCCCCCAAGAGTCCCTGAAGTTATCGGGCTGCCGCTGGAAGACTGTTCCAAGAAGCTGACAGAAAAGACACCCTGGAAATAGGAAACCCTTTCTTTCCCTCCATGACCGGTACCTCTCAATATTGCTACTCTCTTCCTAATCAGTGGGGCTCTGTCCCTAACTTACATAGTTACATAGTTGATAAGGATGAATAAAGACACCAGTCCATCTAGTTCAACCTATGGTGTGGGTGTATGTGTTTATGTCAATGGTAAATCCCATATCCCTGTATGTTACAATCGTTAAGATGCCCACCTAATAGTTTTTTAAACTATCAACGCTCCCTGCGGATACCACTGCTTGTGGAAGCGATCTCCAAATCCTCACCGCTCTGACAGTAAAGACCCCTCTACGCAGTTTAAGGTTATTCAATTCAATAAAATTTCAATGAACGGCCGTGTGTCTTTTTAAACTCCCTCCCACTGAAAAGTTTTTTCCCTATTCTAGGGTCACCAGTTAGGTATTTGTATATCGCTATCATATCTCCTCTCGGGCTTCTCTTCTCCAGAGAGAAAATGATCAATGCTTGTAGTCTTTTCTCATACTGAGATCCTCTAGTCCCTTTATTAGCTTTGTTTCCCTTCTCTGGACGCTCTCCAGTTCTAGCACATTTTTGTGTCCAGAACTGGACGGCAAACTCAAGATGCAGCCGGACCAGAGAATTGTAGAGTGGGAGAATTATTGTTTTATCTCTGGAGTATATACCCTTTTTTAACCACTTTACCGCTGAGTTCCGTAGTACTACTGCGGCAAAGTGGCTCTTGTAGGTCTGACGACGTAGACCTACGTCGCTAGACTCCTCCCCCTGTAGGCAGCGCTCGCGCGCCGCCGGAGGCGCGCTCCCGCTGTTTTCATTCACAGCGGGAGTCGGGCCAGGGGAGGAGCGGCGGCGATCGCCGCTGCTCTGCCCCGATCGTCGGAGAATCCAGTTTGGAGATCCGCCCGCCTGTGTAAACAGAGCGGGCGGATCTCCTAAGTGACAGGGAGTGACAGATCGGAGTGTTCAGCATAGCTGGACATCCGATCTGTCCCTGTCTCACACAGTCACCTCCCCCCCCACACGTTAGTAAGCACCAGGCATACATTAACCCCTCCCTCTCCAATAAAATTAACCCCTTCCCTGCCAGTGTCATTTTTACAGTAACAGTGCATATTTTTAGCACTGATTACTGCAGTAATGTCACTGGTACCCCCAAAAGTTTAAAAAATGTCAGTCAAGGGTCCGATCTGTCTGCCGCAATGTCGCAGTACCGCAAAAAAAATCGCAGATCGCCGCCATTACTCGTTAAAAAAAAAAAACACCAAAAATGACAGAAATCTTTCCCTTAGTTAGTAAACGCAATAACTTTTGTGCAAACCAATAAAAATACGCTTATTGCGATTTTTTTTACCAAACATGGGTAGCAGAAAACAAATTGGCCAAAAATTTTTAAAAAAATTGGTTTTTACATCTTTTTTGGGGGGAATTTCATATAAAAAATGTTAAAAATATTATTATTTTTTCAAAATAAAAGCTCTTTTTTTGTTTATAGCGCAAAAAGTAAAAATCGCACAGGTGATCAAACACCACCAAAATAAAGCTCTGTTTGTGGGAAAAAAAGGACGTAAATTTCGTTTGGGTACGGCATCACACGACCGCGCAATTGTCAGTTAAAGTCGCACAGCGCCGAATCGCAAAAAGTGGCCCGGACGTAAGACAGCAAAATGCTCTAGTGGTAAAGTGGTTAATGCATGCTAATATTCTGCTGGCTTTGCATGCCATTGATGAACCTGTCATCTACTAGGACCCCCAGATCTTTCTCCATTCTGCATTCCCCCAGAGGTTCTCCCCCTAGTGAGTAACTTGCATTAGTATTTTTAGCACCCAAATACATTACTTTACAATTTTCAACATTAAACCTCATTTGCCATGTAGTTGCCCACCCCCATTATTTTATTTAGGTCCTCCTGTAAGGTTTTCTCATCTTGTTGTAAAGTTATCGCTCTGCTTAGCTTTGTATCATCAGCAAACATTAACATTGAGCTATTTATACCAACCTCTATATCATTTATAAATGAATTAAACAGAGTTGGTCCCTGGAGACCCCACTTACCACACCAGACCATTGTGAGTGCTCACTATTCATGACCACTCTTTGGAAACACCCCTGTAACCAATTTTCCATCCAGGTACATACCCTATAGTTCATGGCAACAGTTTAAAAAGTAAACGTTTATGGTGAACTGTATCAAATGCCTTTGCAAAAGCCAGATAAACCACACTATGGGCAAGCCAAATGATGCAGAATCTGCTATATAGGCAGCTCTGAGTCAAGATGACTGCCCAAATCTTGCAAACTTTTGTCTGTCTATAGCAGTGGTTCTCAACTCGGGACTCACCAACAGGCCAGGTTTGCAAGATAACTGAAATACATCACAGGTGATATATTTTGCTGCTCAGTGATTGCAGTATTCTAGTCTGCATCTCCCCAAGATGATACTTAAAATCTGGCCTTTTAGTGGGTCCTGAGGACTGGAGTTGAGAACCACTGGTCTATAGGGGATGCCGGCTTCCCCATGTTGGTCACCTAGAGCCCATAAAGGGGACAGAATAGTTCTCTATGGTCTCCCGCCAGCCTGAAGGAATGGTACAGTGCCACCTGCAGGTCAGTGGACATACTGCAGTGCACCACCTGCCTACATGCTTGCCCTGGGCAAATCTGACATAAAGTCTGCTAATACTGAAAATGCTCGTCTTCTGAAAATGCTAGTTACCTGTCTTTAGTAGTCAATAACAAATATGCAGATAAAGAGTTCTGACGTCTTTCTGAATTTCTGATCTAAGCACATTTTTGGTGTAATCAACTCAAACAGTAAAGAAGACAGTGGGTTAGCAAAACAGCCAGGAAACCAATCTTTAGAAATAGGTCATCAACTTCCTATAAATAAATTAACATCTACCCCCAGACCCTCTCTCCCCCCCCCCCCACTTACGCACACACACTTTTATCTCTATATACTTATAAAGTGTAAGTAAAGTTCATTACTTTGTACTCCATATGTTTTCATGTCAGTGCTGTCACTGGATATTTTACCTCTGTTTTACCAAAAATCTGTCAAAAAAATACACATCTATGAAAAAATAAATAGGCCACCAATTACATCACCTGTGTTCTTTTTACAATAGGTCTACTTGGGTGGACCTAAAGTTGTCAGGGGTCAGAGAGTGCCATATGGCATTCAAAAAAGGAGAGAGGAATCCTGAAGGTCATGCTTGGGGTAGTAGTTACATTTATGATTATATCCAGAAACCAGTTTGGAGATGTATTGAAGAGACAGGTTCTGGAGAACTTTATAGCTTTTAATTAGCAAATTGTATTCTCAGAATAATTGACAGTCAGTTGTTATAATAAAGGCATGAACCAGGATTTTAGCTGTTTAATGCTTGAGAAGGCATGGATGTTGGATGGATGTGGGACCTCATTTAAGATGGAGTCGACAGGTGATGTTAGTAAGTGAAAGTGAGCTTTAAATGAGACAGCAGAATTATTACTCCTACAAGCTTGGAGAACTGGGATTATTGGGATGTTTGCAGGGAAGAAGAGCAGGGTGGCAGAAACATTACTGTTTTATTCATATTAAGGTGAGCTATAGATGGTTAAAATTTCGGCCAATTCAGTCGAGGGGCTAAAAGTACCACCCAGTTTCCACAAGGTTGTTTTAAATATTGAGCGAGTCGGATGGAATCGCCCAAACAGTGACTGCATCCTACCAGATGGGTATCAGGAGGGCAGTACCATTGTATTCAGACATGTGCAGTTGCCCTAGGCAGGGGCGTACCTAGAGCATTTGGCAACCGTGGCGGATCCTATATCTGGCACCCCGTCAGGCACGTATCGTCAAGTGACGTCGCGTGTAGCGCCTCTGCGCACTGTGGTCCGGAACCTGAAAAAATCCTTCTCCCTCTGCTCCCCCCGGCAGCCAGGCCCCTCCTCCTCCCCCTCTTCAAAAACGGTACCAACTGAACTGAGGCGCCAGACAGAAATACATGTAACTGGTGCAGTAAACCACGGTGTCACACCCCCCCCCCCCCCCCTCAAAAAAAATGATTTTCCTGTTTTCTGAAAAGTGCACCAAAGATGCAGCGTGCGGGACTTTTGGTGCGCTTTCAGAAAATGCAGAAAAAAACACGCAACCTAATAGAAATCTATAGGACTGCAGCTATAACTGCGGGTAAAATGTAGGAAGACCCCCTCTTTACATTACAAAGCCCTCGTACCTCTGGACCCCTTTACATTACACAGCCCCTGTTAAATATGGACCCCTTTACATTACACAGGCCCCGTACTTCTGGACCCCTTTAGATTACACAGCCCCCGTACTTCTGGACCCCTTTGCATTACACAGCCCCCGTACTTCTGGACCCCTTCACATTACACAGCCCCCCTACCTCTGGACCCCTTCACATTACACAGCCTCCATACCTCTGGACCACTTTACAATTCACAGCCGCTGCACCTCTGGACCCCTTTACAATTCACAGCCCCTGCACCTGTGGACCCCTTTACATTAAAAATACCCCATCCCACACCTATTGACCCCCTTACATTACATAGCTCCCCCTCCATGGACCCCTTTACACTACAGAGCCCCTCATGTGCCCCTTTACATTATCCAGCCCCCTATGGACCCCCTTTACATTATAATGCTCCCCCATGGAACCCTTTACATTCTACAGCCCCCCATGAAACCTTTACATTTCACATCCCCCACCCCCCCCCCCCATGGAACCCTTTACATTCTACAGCCCCCTCCATGGAACCCTTTACATAACACAGCCCCCGCCCCAATGAAACCCTTTACATTACACAGCCCCTGCCGCCCCCCCCCCCCATGGAACACTTTCCATTACACAGCTCCCGCCCCTCCCAATGGAACACTCTACAATGCACAGCCCCTGCTCCCCCATTGAACCCTTTACATTATACAACCCCGCCCCCCCCCTCATAGAACCCTTTACATTACACAGCCCCTGCCCCCCCCCCATAGAACCCTTTACATTATACAGCCCCACCATTGGAACCCTTTACATTACACAGACCCCACCCTTCCCCTAATGGAATGCTTTAATTTATACAGCCCCCCCCACCCCGTTGGAACCCTTCCCATTACACAGCCCCTCTCCCCCCCAATGGAACCCTTTACATTATACAGCCCCCCATTGGAACCCTTTGCCTTACACAACCCCCGCCCCCCCCATGGAACCCTTTACATTACACAGCGCCTGGGCCCCCCCATGGAAACCTTTACATTACACAGACTCCGCCCCACCCCCATGGAACCCTCTACGTTGTATAGCCCCACCCCCCCTCATAGAACCCTTTACATTATACAGCCTCCGCGCCCCCAATAGAGCCCTGTATATTACACAGCCCCCCATAGAAACCTTTACATTACACAGCCCCCGCTCCCCCATTGAACCCTTTACATTATACAACCCCCGCCCCCCCTCATAGAACCCTTTACATTACACAGCCCCTGCCCCCCCCATAGAACCCTTTACATTACACAGCCCCCGCCCCTTCCCCTAATGGAATGCTTTAATTTATACAGCCCCCCCCCCCCGTTGGAACCCTTTACATTACACAGCCCCCGCCCCCCCATGGAACCCTTCAAATTACACAGCCCCGCTCCCCCCCCCCAATGGAACCCTTTGGATTACACAGCCCCCGCCCCCCATGGAACCCTTTACAGTATGCAGCCCCTGCCCCATAAAACCCTTTACATTACCCACCCCCCCCCATAGAACCCTTTACATTATACAGCCCCTGCTATTGGAACCCTTTACATTACACAGCCCCTTCCCCCCTCCCCCTAACAGAACCCTTTATATTATACAGCCCCCCATTGAAACCCTTTGCCTTACACAGCCCCCGCCCCCCATGGAACCCTTTACATTACACAAACTCTGCCCCACCCCCATGGAACCCTCTACATTATACAGCCCCCCCCCCCCCTCATAGAACCCTTTACATTATACAGCCTCCGCACCCCCAATAGAGCCCTGTATATTAGACAGCCCCCCATAGAAACCTTTACATTACACTAACCCCCCCCCCCAATGGAACCCTTTACAATACAAAGCCCCTGCCTCTCTACTTCCTACCTTTTTAGGAGGAGAGCCGAGCAGGAGGCACTGTGTCTGAAGCAGAATGGGAGAGAGAGACTCACCAGCGCTAAATAAACAGCGGGAACTGCCTGAGTTAACTTTGCTAGTTAATAAGCAGGTGATTGGTTGCTAGAGGGTCCTAGCAACCAATTACCTGCTCATTAACTAGCAAAGTTAACTCCAGCAGTGCCTGCTGTTTATTCAGCGCTGATGGGTCTCTCTCTCCGGTTCTGCTTTAAACAGTTCCTCCTGTTCCGCTCTTCTGTGTCAGTGAGCGGCGGAGGCAGTCCGACGGCCAACCCTGGGTGTCACCCTGTTTCTCCCCTAATGTGTGGCACCCGGGACGGACCACCCCACCCCTCTGCCCCCCTGTTGGTACGCCCTAAATACAATAGCTGTCAAGGGTGATTCCTCTGTTTATACTGTTGTAACTCTCCGGCGTTTGTTTAGTGAACTGGATTTGCAGCTGCAGAATTTCCACTCAGTAGTCGTGTAGAAATGTGTTGAATCACCATATCCAACTCTCCAGACTCATCATTGTGGCCCAGCCTGCCTCAGCATGCAAATATACAGACACTCAGATAAGATGTTCCTGGAGTGATAGGTTGTATACGATAGTATAGAGGTGATGTGCTGAAAGGACAGGCGTGAGTAGTGATAGCAATGATAGGCACTCAATAGTAATGTTCAGGAGTGTTAGCAGATGGTGATAGATAGTATGCAGATAGGTTAGCAATCATGTACAAATAACAGGTGGTAGGGGACAGCAGATGAAGTGTACAGGAATTGCTAACTCAGTGCAAGGATATAGATGGTAGTAGACTCAAGAGCTAGCAATCTATGTAACAGTGCAGATGATAGAAATAGTAATGCATAGATAGCAACAGTCTTTAGTATGCAAGAGTAGATAGTGTAAGTTGATAGGAAGGAATCCCCTGTGGGGTACTTATCACTAGTTGGTTTAGAGAGATGAGGGGTCCGGTAATGAGATAAGGATCAGGTAGTAGAGATACAGGATCAAGTAGAGAGACTCCGGTCTATCCAGATACTGGGGAAATAGCTGGAGGCTTCGGCAGCGTCAGACAAGGCTGTATAACAAGCGGTTTGCACGAACACCTTGTGAGTGAAAGCCGGCGATTGAAATAGCCGCTCAGAGCGGTGCCTAGTTATGACGTCATTCCGCCTTAAAGAGATAGGCAGGTATATGCGTTCCACCTAGCTGAAAAGGTGGGACGCAATGCAGAAGAAATGGGCTGGAAGGGTACCGAAGGTACCAGAATCTTACAACTGTCAGCATCGATGAGGGATCTAATTGATGTTCTCTCATTTAACCCACAGGCTGAGCAAGAGAAAACTTTGTGGTGTGTGTCTAGCTTAAAGCGGTAGTAAACCGCTGTGTGTTTTTTTTTTTGTTTTTTTTATTGCAACCTGCAAAGTAAAGCTATAATTATTATTATTATTATTATACAGGATTTATATGGCGCCAACAGTTTCCAAGCGCTTTACGACCTTAGGGCAGACAGTACAGTCACAATACAATTCAATACGGTAGGAATCAGAGGGCCCTACTCATTAGAGCTTACAATTTAGAAGAGAGGGTCAAATGATACAAAAGTTCATAACTGTTGGGGATGAACTGATGGAGAAAATCAAAGTACAGTTGTTAGGTGTGTGCAGAATAAGCTTCTCTGAAAAGGAGGGTTTTCAGGGATCATCTAAAAGCAAACAGAGTAGGAGATAATCAGACAGATTGGGGTAGGGAGTTCCATGGATAGGGGAGGTTCTGGAAAAGTCCTGGAAGCGAGCATGGGAGGAAGTGACGAGGGAACTAGAGAGCAAGAGGTCTTGGGAGGAATGAAGATAATTATTAGATTGGTATTTTGAGACTAGGCTAGTGATGTAAGTGGGGAGTTGTGGATGGCTCTATAAGTTGTTGTTAGTATTTTGAATTTAATTTTCTTGGTAATCCCTTCTTGGTAGAGGCCGAAATGCTGAGAGGGCTTCCCTTGCAGCTCGGTGCGAATCACCCCTGGAAGTGGGACAGGAGGTGACGCGTCCCAAGGAGCACTGGATGCTTGTGGAGTGCAGGTAAAGGTTCACAAGGGTATTCGGAACTACTTTCAGGGCCTCCAGGGAATCAAGCAATGTGCAGGTAAAAGCCAGGCCTAGGGTCATACACAGGTATCAGTCCAAACAGGCGCCAAGACAAGGGGATTTGAGCAGAAGCAAGTCCGTTGAGCAAGCCGGGATCGGTACACTAGAAGTCAGGCAGAGGGCAAAAGAGCAAGGATGGTCACACAAGCTGAGGGTCAAACACTGGAGCAGGATCGGATGGTCAGATGAAGCCGGGGGTCAAAGCCAGGAGAGAGAGCAGACAGGTCAGGAACAAGCTGGGTCAAACTGGAATCCAGGAAGTAGCAATGCACAGGAAACAGGAAGAGCTGAAGACAATCCAGCAATCTGATGGGCTGAGCAGAGTCATTTTATAGGCCAGTGAATTAGTCTATGGCCTGAGTCCATTGCGGACATGGGAAGTACTGGCAAAGTTGCCAGTTGCAGCACAGCCATTTCACTGACAATGAGTCTATGGCCTGAGTCCATTGCGGCCATTGGAAGTACTGGCGGAGTTGCCAGTTGCAGCATGGCTGTTTCTCTGACAAATTTGTTGGGTGGCAGAAGCCAATGGAGTGATTGACAGAGAGGAGTAGCAGACATGGAGCGGTTGGTAAGGTGGATGAGCCAAGCACCAGCATTCATGATGGACTTAAGGGGGAATAGCGAATGTAAAGGTAAGCCAATGAGAAAGGAGTTGCAGTAGTCAAGGCGAGAGATGACCAGAGAGTGAACTAGGAGCTTTGTGGTGTCATTGGTTAGAAAGGGGCGTATTTTGGGGATGTTGAGGTGGCAGGATTTGGACAGTGATTGGATGTGGGGCCTAAAGGATAGATCAGAGTCCAAGATGACACCTAGAACCTTGACATGCAGGGATGGCCTGATAGTTGTGTCATTAATCTTGACAGAGAGATCAGGGGAAGAGGCACGTAGGGGAGTAAATATTATGAGGTTGGTTTTGGATAGATTGAGTTTGAGGAAGTGGTGTGACATCCAGGCTGATATGTCTGTTAGTAAATTAGTGATTCATGAGAAGACTGAAAGAGTGAGCTGAGTGGTAGAGAGATAAATTTTGGTGCCGTCAGCATAGAGATGATATTGGAAGCCTTGGGAGGCTATCAGCTGACCCATGGATGAGGTGAAGTCAAGAATAGATGGGGTCCAAGAACAGAACCTTGGGAGACTCCAACAAATAAAGATAGAGGAGAGGAGGAAGTAGAATTGTAAGTAACGCTAAAGTTGAGGTTGGAGAAGTAGGAAGAGAACCAGCAAAGAGTACAAGAGTACAGTCATGGAAACCAAAGGTGTGGAGTTTTTTGAGGAGAAAGGGGTGGTCAACCGTATCAAAGACAGCAGAAAGGTCCAGGAGTAGGAGGACAGAATGGTGTCCATTGGTTTTGGCCGTTAGTAGATCGTTTGTTATTTTTAGGAGGGCAGTTTCCTTGAAGTGTTGAGGGCGAAATCCAGACTGAAGGGGATCAAGAAGGTTATTCTTGGCAAGGTGGTCGCTCAGGCGGTTGTAGACCAGGCGTTTAGTGAGTTTGGATAAAAAGAGGAGCAAAGAGATGGGGAGCAGGTTGTCAAGATTGGTGGAGTCCTGTGAGGGATTTTTAGGTATGGGGGTAACCAGTGCATGTTTTAAAGAGTTGGGCAGGATGCCAGAAGAGAGGGAGAGATTGAAGATTGATAAGGAGCATAGAGGAACTCAGCTATGAGGAAAGATTAAAGGAACTGAATTTATCTCTCTTCAGAAGAGGAGATTAAGGGGGGGATATGATCAACAAGTATAAATACATAAGTGGTTTGTATAGTGAACTTGGTGTTGAGTTATTCACTTTAAAGTCATCACAGTGGACATGGGGCACTTTTGTGTCTGGAGGAAAAGAGATTTAATCCCCAAATACGGAAAGGCTTCTTCACAGTAAGAGCTGTGAAAATGTGGAATACGCTCCCTCACGAGCTGGTTCTGGCCTGTTCTGTAGATTGTTTTAAGAAAGGTCTGGATTCTTTCCTAGATACACATAACAAAACTAGACACTCATAATTATAGGTAAAGTTGATCCAGGGAATATACAATTGCCTCTTGGGGGGGATCAGCAAGGAATATTTTGCTAGAGCAAATTGGATCTTGCTTTAATGGAGTTTTTTTTGCCTTCCCCTGGATCAACTGTGGGTATAGGATTGTATATATAGGATATTATATATATATATATATATATATATATATATATATATATATATATATACACATGTATATATATATATATATATATATATATATATATATATATACATACATGTGTGTGTATATTATTTTTTTACTTCTATTGGTTGAACTTGATAGACTTGTGTATTTTTTCAGCCAGACTAACTATGTAACTATATGTAAGATGTGAGTTTAAAAGTGTAGAATAGAGTCAGAGGGTGAATGTAACATTTGCGAGAGAACAGGGTCCAGAGGACTGGTGGTTAGCTGGATGTTAGCGAGAAGTTTAGCAACCTTGTCTATAGTAGTGGGGTTGAGTAGTAAATGTACCTGTAGGCAGGGCTGCTGTTAGAAATCGCGGGGCCCCGAACAGAGTACCTGGCAGGGCCCCCCAAGAAAATATTGAAGATATATTTAGCTAAAATTACAACAAAATCACTATTAGCAGACACAAACATAACATAACTCACATAATTCCTGCTAAATCTAAAAAAAAAAACTATGTTAATAAATAAAAATGAAGATGAGATGAAAAAAATATACAGGCTGGGCAGTTGGAGCTCCTGGATCAGAGAGACAGAGAGAGAGAAACAAAGTTACAAATAAACTCCTGAGCAGTGATAACATTATAGCCAGTGCTGGGAGGGGGGCCACACAGGAAGGGGGAAGAGTGAGGGACAACTGTCTTTCTCAGCAGATAAAAGCTGATATCAGGGAGAGGAACAGAGATCAGATTCAGGTGCTGGAGGAAGATTTCTGTATTTGTTGTCCATCACTAATCCCCCTCGCTGTGTGGGCCCCCCTGTGTGCTCGGGCCCCCTACAAGAGTGCTGGTGGTCCCCCCTATCAGCGGCCCTGCCTGTGGGCAGCGCTGTTTCTTGGCCTAGGCCGACAAAGCCCAGGCCTAGGGCAGCACCTTGCGGGGGGGGGGGTAGCAACAAAGCCCCCAGCACAAAAAAAGCCCCCCTTCTCCAGGGTCCCGCCTCCCACACCAAAAAAGACACCACCTGGTGGCTGGCGGCTTGCTTTGGCACCGCTGTTGTTGATTGTGACTGGGCATGGACTGGCGCAAGTTATGGGGCATACTTGCCTGGGGGGGGCAGGGACTGGAGCCCCCATAAAGCAGCCGGTGACTGGCCAGACCGGCCGCACTTAAAGCAACTGGCGGAGGCGGAGCAGAAAACTCTGCTTACCCTTCTCGGCGGCATCCTTACATCCTATCTTTAGCAACTTCCTCCTGGCCCGGGCTCTGTGTTGACGATAGGAGAGAAGAGGACGAGGGGAACCCCCAGCCCAGGACAGGTACTATTCTTATAAATCTTGCGCACTTCCTAGGTGATACCACTTCAGTTTCTGTTCTGATAGTCTGCACTGATGTTCACTGATAAGGCTGCACTATTGGGCACTGATAGGGCAGCACTAATGGAGCTGTACTGTTGGGCACTGATGGGGCTGCACTGATGAGACTGTACTGATGGGCACTGATGAGGCGGCACTGATGGGCACTGATAGGCTGCACTGATGGGCACTGATAAGCTGCACTAATAATGCTGCTATGATGGGCAATGATGGGGCTGCACTGATGGGAACTGATAAGGCTGCACTGATGGGCACTTGTGAGGCAGCACTGATGAGCACTGATAAGCTACACTGATTGGCACTGATAAGCTGCACTGATGGGCACTTTTAATGTACAGAGAGGAAGAGGTAGCGCTCTAAGAGAAAGAGGTGGGGCCTAAAGAGGAAGAGGTGTGGTTTGCCTATGGGCATAGAGTGTTAAAGTGATTGTAAAGTCTTGTTTTTTTTTTCTATTAAAATAACTAACATGGTACATTTACCTCCTCTGTGCAGTGATTTTTCACAGAGCAGCCCCGATTCTCCTCTTCTCGGGCCCCTTGCTAGTGCTCCTGGCCCCTCCCTCCTGTTGAGTGCCTCACAGCAAGCATCTTGCTATGGAGGCAACCAAGCGGAGCTGCAGCTCTGTGTATCCATTTAGACATGGAGCTGCTGTTCGGCCCCACCCCCTCTCTCTCCTGATTGGCTAACTGAGTTTGATTGACAGCAGCGGGAGCCAATGACGCTGCTGCTGTGTCTCAGCCAATCAGAAGAGATTGCAATGTCCACGGCTGAAGCACTCAGGGACATTGCTGGATAGAGATGGGGCTCAGGTAAATATTAGAGGGGCTGAGGGGGGCTGCTGTTCATAGAAGGCTTTTTACCTTAATGCATAGAATGCATTAAGACAAAAAACCTTCTGACTTTACAACCCCTCAAAGTGGAGAACGTATCTGTACAGCGGAGATCTCCTAACTAATTGTATCAATCTCATTTTGGAAGTGATTGGCCATCTCCTGGGCAGTGAGTGAGTTAGTGGGTGGAGGCAGTGGAGGACGAAGAAGAGAGTTGAAGGTAGAGAAGAGTTGACGGGGACCAATGAGAGTGATAAAATAGGTCTACTTGGCAGTCAGGAGGCAGGAATTGTATTTTTGGAGGGCAGAGACTTAGTCTTATGCCACAGGCGCTCAAGAGTATGGCTATTTTTTTTTTAGGCTTCTGGTGTCATCTGTTTGCCAAAGTTGTAGGGGTTGGGGCTGGTTTCTTTGTGTACTGTGGGGGGCCAGTGTGTCCAGGGAGGATGACAGTGAAGCATTGTAGACAGAAGTGGCTAAGTTGGTGCAGGACAGGGGTGAGATTTTGCCATAGATGTGGTCAGTAGCAGAGCAGAGAAGAGAAGGGTTGAGATGGCAAAGGTTTCTACAGGTAACTGTTAGGCGGTTAGAGGGAGAGGAGGTGGATAAAAGGGAGAGAATGAAACTAATAAGATAGTGATCAGAGAGAGTGAAAGGATAGTTGGAAAGGTTGCACGGAGTGCATCGGTGGGAGAAAACAAGGTCAAGGGTATTTCTCTCAGAGTGAGTAGAAGAATGTATCCATTGCTTCAGGTCAAAGGGGGAGGTTAGACTGAGAAGTTTGGAAGTAGAAGGAGTGTTAGTAATCACAGGGATGTTGAATTCCCTGAGAATTATTGTGGGGATTTCAAAAGATAGAAAGTAGGGTAGTCAGCAGGAAAAAGTCATCAAGAAATCTTGATACCGGTCCAAGGGGTCGGTAGATCACAGCTATCCTTAGAGAAAATGGAGAGCAAAGACAAATGAAGTGTGCCTCAAATGGGGAGAGTGACAGAGGGGGAGGTGGGTGAAGTACCTGAAATGTGCTATGTGGGGATAGAAGGATTCCCACTCTCCCTTCCTTGCATCCACTGGGTCTGGGGGAGTGAGTCCAGAGAAGGTCACCATGGGAGAGGGCAGCAGAAGATGTAGTGTCGGACTGATGAAGCCAGGTTTCAGTAATAGTGAGTATATTAAATGAGTAAGCGTTAAAGAGGTTGTGGAGAGAGGCAAGTTTGTTACAGACAGAGCAAGCATTCCAAAAGGGAAGGGGAGTCTGGTCTTGGGAAGCAGAGAAATGGGAACTAAATTGTGTGGATCGCGGCTGCTGCCAGAGGGTGATGGGTGCACTGGGTAAAGTTAAATGATGGAGGCCCAGGGTTTGGGGATAGATATCCAGACGTTAGTAGAAACAGTAGGGTAAGGGAGGTAATATGGGAGTTAGGTTTATATGAAGGGAGATCTCCCAGTGTCCTGGAGATTTTATTAGTGTGTGGATTTAGAATGAGCAGAAGTTGGTGAGTGCAGTAATAAGAAGAGGAGGGTGATATATAAAAGCTGTAGGGTTGAGAAGAAGGGTGAAGGAAAGAGAGTTTAAGGAGGGAGGAAACAACTGTCAGAAGGAGCGGTAGAGAGCACATGTTACAGAGTGGATGGAGAGCTGAAGGGGTAAACAAGGTCACCTGCGGTCTTTGATGTTTTTCAAAGTATTTTACTTTGTACCTTCATTTTGTGCATTCGCTGAAGTGCAGAGTTGGAAGTGCTCCCACTTATAGAAATATCCCCACTTCTAGAAAGAACCCCAGCAGCAAATGTGCTCCCCCCTGCAAATGTGCCTTCCCCCATAAAGATGCTTCAGTTTTATACTGTTAGGGATGGGGTGAATGCTTTCCAATTAACTAATCGGGAGTTAATAACAGATGGCTAAACAGCATGATTTTCACCTCGGAACAGACTAACACGAGGGCACTAAAGATAAGAACAGGCCATAATTTTAGGTAAAACAAGAAGATAAAGCATTGCAATGTGGACAGGACACTGCGAATGCCCAGAAGCTGTTTAGCAGGGAATGACGCGCCTGCACCGGAAGTGACGAGCGGGGCCGGTGCAGGCGCATTGATTCCTGGGAGCGATGTTCAGCGACGTTCAGCTCCCAGGAGTCAATGCAAGCAGGAAGAGACGGCGCGGGCCACGGCCGCAGAGGGAGGAAGTGAAACAAAGGTGTCAGGGAACTTCCCACAAGAGAGCTGGATCTTCCGCCCACACTAATGCAGCGACGCCCAGTGGCCTATTTAAACCAGCCTGCTCCAGCCATTAGTTGCTGGATGATCTTCAGCTTCCTGTTTCCTGTGTTCCTGAGTTCCTGTTCCTGTTTACTTGGATTACCTGTTACCGACCCGGCTTGTCTCACCTGTCTTGTCTCTCCTCCTGGCTCCGACCATCGGCTTGTTTACCCACTCTGCTTCAGTCTGCTGTTCCCGTGTATGACCCCCGGCTTGCTCCTACGGACTCCTCTTCTGCTTGATGAACTGTGTTTGACCCCTTGGCTTGATCTTGACCTCGCTCTTGTCGCACGCCTGGCTACCTTCTCCAGTCACCTTCAAGGCATCCTGCATTTCAGCACGCACTACGTGTCTACAACCACCGCAGTCACCTATTCACCGGAGCTTGCCGCAGCTGGCGACCCCTGTTCCTTTGGGCACAGCATTCCCTGTCTCCACCTCCAGGGGTGCCTTGCACTTAGCCACAAGGGAAGCCCTCTCAGCACCTCGGCCTCTGATCAGGTACGTGATAGTATCATCCAGCCTGAATATGTCAGAGGCCGACAGAGGTGCTTCCCAGCTGGAGGCTCTGTGCCAGCAAGTCGCAGCCCTCACCCAAGCAGTGACCAACCTACAGGACGGGTACTTCCAGTTGGAGGGTCGTTTACAGAACTTGGCAGTATCTTCCGCAACTACAGCTCCTCCTTCTGCAGGTCTTGCATCAGCCTCACTGACTCCGGAGCGTCACTCACCCACTCCTATGATGATGGCTCCTCCTCCTGAACCCAGGGTGCCCACTCCAGAGCGTTTTTCCGGCAATCGGAGGAAGTTCAGGGCTTTTAAGAATGCCTGTTCTCTCTACCTGGCTCTGCAACCAAGGACCTTCTTCCTGGAAACAGTTAAAGTGGGATTTGTCATCTCTCTGCTATCCGATGAACCGCAGTCCTGGGCTCATCACCTGTTGGAACAAAAAAGTCCTGTCATCAACACTTTGGACACCTTTTTTGAAGCCATGGGCCAACTATATGATGACCCACAACGCAGGGCCACTGCAGAGGCCACTCTCCATACCTTACAGCAGGGGAGGCGCCCTGCTGAAGACTACACTGTGGACTTCCGCAAATGGTCAGCGGATACTGAATGGAACGATGCCGCCCTCAGGCACCAGTACCGACTTGGCCTATCCGAGGCCCTCAAAGATGAGCTGGCACGAGTAGAAAGCCCCACCAGTTTGGAGGGCCTCATTCAGCTCGCCATCCAACTGGACAGACGCCTGCGGGAGCGGCGATCTGAACGTGTTCAGTCCTTCCGGCCTTCCTGGATGCTACCCAAGGTCCCAGTTGTCCCTGCACCTATTCCAGCCACAGCAGCCTCCTCTGAAGGAGAACCTATGCAAATTGGCATGGTTCGTTCTGCCCTGACCTCTGATGAGAGACTCCGCCGCAGGCGGGCTAACCTCTGCCTCTACTGTGGGGAGGCTGGACACTTTCTCCGCAACTGCCCTGTGAGGCCCAGTAAGTCTTCCCCACACAACTCCATGTATCAGCAAGTCCCAGGATCTTCCCTTACTCATCTTGTTCTCCATGTCTCCCTACAGGTAGCGAAAGGGGAGGTCCGACTCCCAGCAATAATTGACTCTGGGGCATGTAGTTGCTTCATGGATGTAACCCTTGCTAAGGACTTCCGGATTCCTATTCAGACTAAAGAACTTAAACTCAAGGTCCAGTTGGCCGACGGTACCACTCCTCGATCCGGGCCTGTTACTCACGAGACGGTACCTATTCTTACCATTACTGACTCTGGCCATCAAGAGTTCCTGAAGTTTGATATTTTATGTTCCCCCATGTTCCCCATAATTCTGGGGATACCATGGTTGCAGGCACACAACCCGCAGATAGACTGGATCCGAAGGGAGATCTCCTTTGGGTCCCCCTACTGCCTTCAGCACTGTCTGATGCCCAAACCTGTGTCTCCTTCCAGTTGCCTGACCGTCCAGCCAGTCTCCGACTCCAGCCAGGACGTTCCTCCAGTTTACCATGATTTCCTGGACGTCTTTGACAAAAAGAAGGCCGATATACTACCACCTCATCGCCCCTACGACTGCCCTATCGAGCTATTACCTGGTGCAGAAGTTCCCTTTGGAAGGATTTTTCCACTTTCAGAGACTGAGCTTGAGGTGTTGCGCCAGTACATTGATGAAAACCTTAAAAAGGGATTCATCCGCCCCTCATCTTCTCCAGCTGGCGCCGGAATTTTCTTCGTAGAAAAGAAAGATCATACCCTCAGACCCTGTGTGGATTACAGAGAGCTCAATAAAATCACAATTAAAAACCGGTACCCTCTTCCGCTTGTTCCTGAGCTCTTTCAGAGGTTCCGTACCGCCCGGGTCTTTACTAAATTGGACTTGCGCGGTGCCTACAACCTAGTACGCATTCGCGAGGGCGATGAATGGAAAACAGCCTTTCGAACACGTTTTGGGCATTTTGAGTACCTGGTTATGCCTTTTGGTCTATGTAATGCTCCAGCTACCTTTCAGCACTTCGTGAATAATATCTTTAGAGAATACCTGGATAACTTCATGATTGTGTACCTGGACGACATTCTTGTCTTCTCCCCTACCCTGGAACTACATAGAATCCATGTCAAGAAAGTGCTGTCCACACTAAGGGTACACGGACTCTATGCAAAAGCAGAGAAGTGTTCCTTTGAAAAGACTTCTATACAATTTTTGGGTCTGATCATTTCCATTGATGGGGTAGCCATGGACCCCCAGAAGGTATCTGCCATCCTGGAGTGGCCAGCTCCCACGGACAAAAAGGGCATTCAGAGGTTCGTAGGGTTTGCGAATTTCTATCGGAGGTTCATCAAGGACTTTTCTGGCATTATCGCCCCGATTACCCAGCAAACCCGCCAACACTGCCGCTTCCAGTGGTCCCAAGAGGCTCAAGAGGCTTTTGATAAATTAAAGGCGTTATTCACTTCTGCCCCTGTCCTGCAGCATCCCGACCCCGCCCTGCCCTACGTACTGGAGGTTGATGCATCTGAAGTCGCCACAGGGGCCGTCCTATCTCAACGTCTGGGCCCTAAAGCACTATTGCATCCAGTGGCTTTCTTCTCCCGAAAGCTCTCTCAGCCGGAAAGGAACTATGATGTTGGGGATCGGGAACTGCTGGCCATCAAAGTCGCTCTGGAGGAGTGGAGATATCTCCTGGAGGGTGCAGCGCACCCAATTATGATATTCACCGACCATAAGAACTTGGAGTATCTCAGATCTGCCAAGCGCTTGAGACCACGACAGGCCAGGTGGGCCTTGTTTTTCTCAAGGTTTAATTTTCACCTCACCTATCGCCCAGGATCCAAGAATGGTAAAGCGGATGCTCTGTCACGAATGTTCCCTGAGACCCCAAATACTGCCACCCCCAGCACCATTCTGTCTCCCCAGAACTTTCTTCTTATCCAGCCTGATCTAAGGGCCACCCTGGAACAGGTTTCTTCCCGGTACCCTGAGTCCGAAATCCCCACACTTAGAAGGCAGGAAGGTCTTTTGTGGCACAGGGATAAGATTTTTGTACCCGAGGGAGCCAGAGTCCAGGTTCTTAAAACGTTCCACGACCACCAGCTGGCAGGCCATTTTGGAGTCCGCAAGACATTAGAACTGATCCAACGTTCCTATTGGTGGCCCAACCTTAGACAGGACTGCAAAGACTATGTAAGTTCTTGTACGACCTGTACCCGAAGTAAAGGAAGTCTCACGCAGACTTGGGGCTTGCTAAGACCTCTGCCTGTTCCGGACCAGCCTTGGAGGATGTTGTCTATGGACTTTATTGTAGAACTGCCCCCTTCTGAAGGTTTTTCCACTATCCTGGTAGTAGTAGACCGCTTATCAAAGATGGCACACTTCCTGCCTATGGTGGGCACTCCCTCAGCCATGGACACAGCACATATCTTCATCAAGGAGATTGTAAGGCTACATGGCGTACCAAACAGTATTGTCTCGGACAGGGGGGTACAATTCACCTCTCGATTCTGGAGGGCCCTCTGCAAGGCTTTGGATATCAAGATTTGCCTATCTTCTGCCTATCACCCCCAGAGCAATGGCCAAACGGAGAGAACAAATCAAACGTTGGAACAATACCTTCGTTGTTTTTCTTCCTTCTCACAGGATAATTGGGTGGCCTTACTGCCCTGCGCAGAGTTTGCTTACAATAACTCTATTCATGCTACCACCAACCAATCCCCATTCTGGGCCAATTACGGCTTTCACCCCTCTTTTTTACCCAACTCTGTACCAGAAGCAACGGTACCCGCGGTTCAGGATAGATTAACCTTTATCCAAGAGAACTACCTAACCCTCCAGGCAACCATGCGTAAAGCGCAGGAAGATTATAAGAGGTCATATGACAAGAAGAGAAAGGAGAATCCAGCCTTGAAAGTGGGGGATGAAGTGTGGCTCTCCACGGCAAACCTCAAACTACCCTGCCCATCACGGAAGTTGGGTCCAAGGTACATTGGCCCTTTCAAAATCAAGAAGGAAATCAACCCTGTAGCCTTCGAACTTTCCTTACCGGATTCCTACAGGATCCATCCTGTTTTTCATATCTCCTTGCTCAAGTCTGCCTCTTCTGGCCCTTTCTCAGGAAGGGGTGATCCACCTCCACCTCCCATCTCGGTGGGTGAGGAATTTGAGTATGAGGTAGAGGCCATCCTAGACTGCCGAAAGAGGGGAAGACAGGTCCAATACCTGATTAAGTGGAAAGGGTATTCACCTGAGGAAAGTTCATGGGAACCTGCAAATAACGTTCATGCCCCCAAACTTCTTAGAGAATTTTTTAACAAGCATCCTGAGAAGCAGGCCCAATTGGGCATCCGGAGGCTGCCCTTTGGGGGGGGGCACTGTCAGGGAACTTCCCACAAGAGAGCTGGATCTTCCGCCCACACTAATGCAGCGACGCCCAGTGGCCTATTTAAACCAGCCTGCTCCAGCCATTAGTTGCTGGATGATCTTCAGCTTCCTGTTTCCTGTGTTCCTGAGTTCCTGTTCCTGTTTACTTGGATTACCTGTTACCGACCCGGCTTGTCTCACCTGTCTTGTCTCTCCTCCTGGCTCCGACCATCGGCTTGTTTACCCACTCTGCTTCAGTCTGCTGTTCCCGTGTATGACCCCCGGCTTGCTCCTACGGACTCCTCTTCTGCTTGATGAACTGTGTTTGACCCCTTGGCTTGATCTTGACCTCGCTCTTGTCGCACGCCTGGCTACCTTCTCCAGTCACCTTCAAGGCATCCTGCATTTCAGCACGCACTACGTGTCTACAACCACCGCAGTCACCTATTCACCGGAGCTTGCCGCAGCTGGCGACCCCTGTTCCTTTGGGCACAGCATTCCCTGTCTCCACCTCCAGGGGTGCCTTGCACTTAGCCACAAGGGAAGCCCTCTCAGCACCTCGGCCTCTGATCAGGTACGTGATAAAAGGTAAGTATATTTTCTTCAATAACAAGGTAAGTAAACAAAAAAAAAATCGGAAGTATCCATTTCTTTTTCAGGTGATTGTCAGCAAGCGGATGGCCCAAAGTGGTTTTTGAGGCAGGAACTCAGCTTTAATTTAAATCTCTTGCTTTCCTCAAGACAACTTGGTGGTCAATATATTCTTATCTTCAGGATTCTCTTATTGCACTCTCTCTCCGCTGACACCCGTCCACTGACTATCCCATGAGCAGGAGTGGCCACCCCTTGACATGAGTCCCTGTACTCACAATTCTGCAGCCTCAGAGTCTCCAGTGTCTCCCCTCTCAGACAGCTTCTCTGGACCTCTGAGTTCAGCTCCTCTCTATCGCTCCTCCGGATCTCAGGACGACCTTCTGAGACCACATGGCACCTCCGCGACTCCGCTCTCCCATGAAAGACCCCCGAGCACATGCGCTCCTGGCCCCCATACAGTATCCCAGCATGCACCGAGGCAACCTGCCCTCTGCCAATCACCAGGACTGTATCAAAAGCCTATGCACCAATTCGCCAGGTTTCCTCCCACTGTCCAACATGCCTCCCTATTGGGCCAGCGTGAAACACTCTTCAAACTGAATGAATCGTATACTGAGGACAATGAGCAGACCTTACCAATAGGCAGAGAACAATATAGATTTACCTGCAGCCCCTCTGGTAAGCAGAAGACAGAGCTCAAAACTATACTCTCTTACTAGCACCTACCTAGGAGGGTGCTACATATATATATAGATATATATATCTATTTATCTATATACTGTATATATATATATATATATATAGATATATATATACATACATATATATATCTATATATATCTATATACATAGATATATATACAGTATATAGGCCCCGTGCACACTGGACGTTTTTGCAGCTGCTTTTTTTGGCTTCAGGCATTTTTTTCTGCAGCCATGCACACATAGGCTGTTATCAGCAGTTTTTGGAAGGGGCGTTTTCTGACTGGAAAAAAAACCTTGAGCTAGTGGGTTTGAGAGATGTTTTTCAGCTGTAAAACGCTTTAACTGAAAATGCTGAATAAAAGATGAAAAACTTGGCTATTCTGTGGTTATGAGCATTTTTTGAAAGCATAGTTTTGCTTAAAAAAAAAACGCTAAAAAAAAGCTAAAAAAAAAGCTAGCACAAAAATGCTGCAAAACGCTAAAAAAACATTTTACAGCAGCGTTCTACAGCTAAAGCTACTGGTGTTTTTCTAATGTGCAGTGTGAGAATACCATCTCAAGGATCTTTCCCTGCAGATAACAAAGAACAGGGAAGGATCATGTGACTACAAAACAGTGACATGATATATATGATTTATGTAAACGAAGTATGGCAATAAACACTTCCCTGTTTAGTATCAGTTTAACCACTTGCCGACCGGTCACGTTGACCGTACTGCGGCAAAGTGGTTCGTTATCGTCCAGCGACGTAGTACTACGTCGCTGGACTCCTCCCCCTGTAGGCGGCGCTCGCGCGTCGCCGGAGGCGCGCTCCCGCTGTTTTCAGTCGCCGCTGCTCTTCCCCGATCGTCGGGGAATCTAGTTTGGAGATCCGCCCGCCTGTGTAAACAGAGCGGGCGGATCTCCTAAGTGACAGGGAGTGACAGATTGCATAGCTGAACATGCGATCTGTCCCTGACTCACTCAGTCACCTCCCCCCACACAGGTTAGTAAGCACCAGGCATACATTAACCCCTCCCTCTCCAATAAAATTAACCCCTTCCCTGCCAGTGTCATTTTTACAGTAACAGTGCATATATATAGCACTGATTACTGCAGTAATGTCACTGGTACCCCCAAAAGTGTCAAAAATGTCAGTCAAGGGTCCGATCTGTCCGCCGCAATGTCGCAGTCCCGCAAAAAAAATCGCAGATCGCCGCCATTACTCGTTAAAAAAAAAAAACACCAAAAATGACAGAAATCTTTCCCGTAGTTAGTAAACGCAATAACTTTTGCACAAACCAATCAAAATACGCTTATTGTGATTTTTTTTACCAAACATAGGTAGCAGAAAACAAATTGGCCATAAATTTAAAAAATTTTTGATTTTTACATTTTTTGGGGGGGGGGGAATTTCATATATAAAATTTTTAAAAATATTGTTATTTTTTCAAAATAAACGCTATTTTTTTATCGCACAGGTGATCAAATACCACCAAAAGAAAGCTCTGTTTATGGGAAAAAAAGGACGTAAATTTCGTTTGGGTACGGCGTCGCATGACCGCGCAATTGTCAGTTAAAGTCGCACAGCGCCGAATCGCAAAAAGTGGCCTGGACGTAAGACAGCAAAATCCTCTGGTGGTAAAGTGGTTAATGCATTAACGTGCAATGCATCACAAACCTGTATTTCATTTTTTACAGTGCAGCACACAACAATGCACAGATGGTCCAAATCTGTACATTGAGCTAAAACATAATTGTGCTTTGCCAAGGTGCTTGGAGTGTCATTTAAATGCAGTTCGCTGAATTACTTGGCAATATGCGGTAAATTGTGCATTTTACAACGTTACCACAATAGGGTGAATGGGCCTAGAAAGTCTGTCCAGACAGGTAAGAAGAGAAGCAAGAAACATTTCTCTGATATACACTGATCAGCCATAACATTATGACCACCCGCCTTATATTGAGTATGGCCCCCTTTTGCTAAAACAGCCCTGACCCATTGAGGCATGAACATTAAAGTAACATCCACATGAGTGGCAGGACCCAAGCTTTCCCAGCAGAACATTGCCCAAAGCATCACACTGCCTCTGCCGCCTTCTTAAACCGCATCCTGGTGCCATCTCTTCCCCAGGTAAGTGACGCACACTCACCCGGTCATCCACATGATGTAAAAGAAAACATGATTCCTAGGCCAGGTCACCTTCTTCCATTGCTCCGTCGTCCAGTTCTGATGTTCATGTGACCATTGTAGAAGTTTTTATCTGTGGACACGGGTCACCATGGGCTTCACAGCTCCATACACTGCAAACTGTGATGCCCATTTTTTTCTGTTTTCACCACATCAACTTCATGGACAAAACGTTCACTTGCTGCCTAATATATTCAACCAATTTTCAGATTCCATTGTAACGAGATATTCCCTTTACTGATCAGAGGTCATAATGTTATGGTTGATTGGCGTGTATACATTTATATTTTCCTTGCAGCGACAGATGTCTTATTTTGGTTGCCTTCCTTGAAATCTGTTCATGTGTTTGGGGCACAGCAGCTTCATTTACAATCGTACCATGTGAGTCATCTAATGCAGAATCAGGTTTGTGGTCCTAAAAATAGCATTGCTACCTTTTAAATTGGCCCCTTGCTGGGGTTCTCCCTAGCAGCCGCCTTACGTTTTAGTATACAGCTCCCATACGGCTCTGTGTTAGAAGAATCTCTCTGATCTTCAAAGAGACCCTGTCACCAAATAATTTATTTCAACAACAATCTTCCTATAAGATTATATGTGCATTGATTGTATTTTAGATAAGTTAATTGTTTAGTTATGCACGCCTCTCTTGTGTGGACATCCTAAGGTCCTGAGACTAATGCTGGGCATCTCCATCTTGGATGTAATGTCACCAGCCCCAGAAGACTCAGAGCTTTCACTCAAGTGACTTTCTATAGCAGGCAGTGCTGGGACATGATCATCCAGTGCTCAGGGCAAAGATGCCAAATTGCCCCCCCTCCCTTCATTATGTGTGCGCTTATGAGGAGGAGGGGGGAGAGAGAGACCACAGCCCGCACCTTCTTCCTGCTCTCTCCTCCTCTTCTTTCGGCTTCCAGCGCTGGGCTGACAGAAGTAGTGGTGATGTTGTCACTACTCCTGTCAGCCTTTTAGTAGGAGGAACCTGCGGAGCCTCCTATCCCTACAACACACGCTTCCACTTCTGCCCACCCCTTGTCCCAGGCCCAATAGCAGGGGTCTGCACCCCCAAGGAAATGTGCCATGGTGGGCATGCAATGCATTCTCCACTGGCATGCAAAGGCATTGGCTGTAGCTGAGCACTCCCTAGGCTGTCAATTACAAAGCCTGGCCACAAAGCAGCGAAAGCATTAGGTGACTGAGAACATATCTGTGCTGTGCTGGGGAGGCCCGCTGAATAGCAAGGATACCTGCAGATGGCAGTACCCTAATTTATATATATATACTGTATATATATATATTTATATATAAAAAGGAATGAGAAAAAAACAATGTTTTAACTGTTTATGTACTTTACAGTTATATATAACAGCTTTCTTACATAGGTCCATTTGGTCATTCTCCTGTTGCAAAGCCCTTCGACATGTTCTGATCACCTTTAGAAATGCATTTCTACTGTATACTTAAAGTGATTGTAAACGATCACCTTTTAAAATATCTCACTCAGTTTAAAATAGAAATGAAAGGCAAAACATTTTTGTATAGAAATAAATGAAAAAAACATTATAAATAACTTTTTTCGCTTTTTTTGTTAGTGATCTCATTCCCTCTGTACTCAGCTGCAAAAGAGCTTGGGGAGGAGAAGCAGTAGCACACTGAGCTTCCCAGTAAATGGCTGTGCAGAGTGGGCATGTAAGGACAGGTCTGATCATTGGAGGAGAGTACACTGAGTTCAGGCATAACTAGAGAACTGACAATACAAAGAGAACAGGATACTTTCTCATACCAGTACATGGTGCAGCAAGGACATATCAGGAATATGAAGTGTTGGGGTAACAAACGCTTTAAAGCAAGACACAAGCTTCTCAGTGCAAAGGAATAAATGTTATATACTAGCTGGGATCATAGAAAAAATACATTGGATCTGGATGGAGGCTTTGTGTATTAAACAATCGACTTCTAGGGTTTGTTAAAGGTTATGCCAATTGGGGCTGTTCTGAGGTTTCAAATGCTTACATACATGCATTGTTGCTGATCTGAGGCCTGAAGTGCATGCATTAGGGCTAATCTGAGGGCTGATCCATTGGAGCTGAACTGTGGTCTTAAATACATTCACTGGGGCTGATCTGAGGTCTGCAGGTACAAAAATTAGACTTGATCTGAAGTCTGATGGTAGAGGCATTGGGGTTAATTCAAAGTGCATATGTGCATTGGGGCAGATTTAAAGTCAATAGGTACAGAAATAAGGACTGATCTGAGGTCTGAAAGGAATATACGTTAAGGTTAATCTGAGGTATGAAGGTGTAGAAATTAGAGCTTATCTAAAGTCTGAAAAGAACATGCATTGGGGTTGATCTGAAGTCTGTAGGTACAGAAATTTCTGCTGATGGGAGGTCTGAAAGGAACATACATCGGGATTGATCTAAAGTCCATAGGTTCAGCATTGGGGTTGATCTGAGGTCCGTAGGTTCGGAAATTAGAACTGATTTGAAGTCTGAAAAAAAAAAAAAAACATTGGGATTTATATAGGTACAGAAATAAGGGCTGATTTGAGCTCTGAAAGGAGCATACATCTGGGTTGATCTGAGGTCCATAGGTGCAGAAATGTGGGCTGATTTAGGGTCTGAAGGGAACATGCATTGGGGTGGATTTGAGGTTTGTAGGTCCAGAAATTAGGGCTGATCTGAAGTCTGAAGGTACATGCACTGGGGCTGATTGAGGTTTGTAAGTACAGAAATTAGGGCTGATCTGAGATCTTTATGTGATGCTGTACAGCTTTGTACAATTAATGGGTTTATCCTGCCCTGCAATCTCCTTTAGAAATGCATTTCTGCCCTTTTCAGTGAAAAGAATAATGTGATAGCCATGTCCAGGGCTTAAATATTACAAATTTGCAGGAATCCTAGAAAAAAAGTACATCATATCAGAAAGGAGGCTTTGTGTACCAAACAACCATCTTCTGGGCTATGTTAAATGCCATGTCTATTGGGGCTAATCTGAGAAATAAAGTGCATACATGCATTTTTGCTGATCTAAGGTCTGATGGCATGCATTGGGGCTGATCTGAGGTCTGAAGGTGGCTTCATTGGAGTTAATCTGTGGTCTGAAGTGCATGCATTCGAGCTGATCTGAGGTCTGAAGGTACAGGAATTGGACTGATCTGCGGTAAGAAGGTCTAGAAATTAGGGCTGATATGAGGTCTGAAGGTAGAGAAATTGGGGCTGATCCAAAGTGCATGTATGTATTGGGGCTGATCGGAAGTCCATAGGTACAGAAATTAGGGTTGATCTGAGGACTAAAGATACAGAAGTTAGGGTTGATCTGAGATCTTCTTGTGATGCTTTAGGGTTATCTGCAATGATTAATGAGTTTATCTGGTCAATGGTACTGACTAGGGATGATCGAACAGTTCGGATCAACCATCGGTTCGACCCGAACATTGGCTGTTCGAGGTTCGGCCGAATTTGAACGTTTTGCTGAAAAAGTTCGGAATTCGGCAACCAGAACCGACCAAAATGCAATGGGACAGGGAATGGGCTTTAAAAGCCCGTGATTGGACCAGAACCATCAGTAAAAGCCAAAGGAGAATGCTAGGAATGTGATTGGAGTGACTAGGGGGTTCAGAGGCCAATCAGTAGTGAATACGCCCCCCAGTATATAAGATAGCCCCCGCCAAATTCCTAGCATTGTTATACAGGGACATGGAAGAGAGTGGAAGCAGTTCTGTTACTTCTGCTTCAAAGTGTCATTTAGCAATTTTTAGTGTGAGGAAAGGGATATCTAGTGTAGTTAGGGTGCTATTTTCCACTATAGTTAGCTTTAATTATTCAGTTTCTGTAGGGAAAGTGTTAAGTGTAAGGGGACCGTAGTGTAGTGTAGGGTTAACTGACTCTGACTGCTATGGCAGGGTGACAAAACCCTTCCATATCAGGGTGACCGCTATAGAGAAAAGATCGTTTCTCTTAGGTCACTTTCAGAGCACTGATATGGCTTCTCAACGGTCAGCCTGCTTTTTGGCTGCAGGCGTTTATAGGGATTTTTTGAGGACATGTTTGGAGTCAGGCATGACATCTGAACATGTGTATAGGGGGTATATATACACACACATGTCTGTATATATACACCTGCACATATATAGGTGTGAAAGGAGAAGAACACTATACTTGCGCTAATTAAATAATTAACACCAATATGGCTCCGCTCCTATCACACCTATATGTGTGTAAGTGTAAAATACATATAAGTGTGTGTGTATATATATACCCCTATACAGAAGTTCAGATGTTTTGCCTGCCTCCAAAGAACCCAAAAAAATGCCTGCGCCAAAAAAAAACGCCCAGGTGTGTTTTTGCAGCAGGCGTTTTTTTGGCATTTTATGGGGGTCTTTGGAGGCAGGCAAAACATCTGAACTTCTATATAGGGGTATATATATACACACACACTTATATGTATTTTACACTTACACATATATAGGTGTGATAGGAGCGGAGCCATATTGGTGTTAATTATTTCATTAGCGCAAGTATAGTGTTCTGCTACTTTCACACCTATATATGTGTATGGGTATATATACATATAAGTGTGTGTGTATATATACCCCTATACAGAAGTTCAGATGTTTTGCCTGCCTCCAAAAAATGCCCAAAAAAACGTCTGCGCCAAAAAAAAACGCCCAGGCGTGTTATTGCAGGGTTTTTTTTTGGGCATTTTTTTGGGTTCTTTGGAGGCAGGCATGACATCTGAACTTCTGTATAGGGGTATATATACACACCTACACATATATAGGTGTGAAAGTAGCAGAACACTATACTTGCGCTAATGACCCAGAACTCTAGGCACTTTTTAGGGGCATTTATTGGGTATTAGGGCTTCAAAATGGTGTTTTTATATTACCGAAGTTCGGGTCCCATTGATTTCAATGGGGTTCTGAAATCCGGGCCGAACTTTAGGGAAGTTCGGATGTTCTGGCCGAACCGAACTTTTGAAAAGTTCGATCATCCCTAGTACTAACCAAGTTTGGCCATGTGGCCATATTTATACGGGGATGTCAACCCCCTATCTTAGCCCCTTTGCTTAGCTGGGCAGGCATTGCTAAAAGCAAATAGGGTTGTGTGATGTCTTTGGCTGCCTGTACCTGCCATATCCTTAGCAACTACTGGCGGGGATTCAATCTTGGCCATATAAGTAAATTTGCTGGTTGATGTCAATGGTTGCTAAGGATACAGGTGGTGCAGGCACCCCCTACATCTTCAGCAGGATGCTGTCATGTTTGTTCTCACTGAATACCCTAAACTTTTGGCATTTGGACAAACATCCTCACATTGAATGTTCGGTCAGAACTTATTTTCAGACTGCACGCTCAACGCATCTTTACTTATAACCCACCTACATTGTCCTCTACACCCACAGTGTCCTGTGCACATCTTCCCCAAACCACCAGAGAGAACTCCCTCTTAGCTCTCATCCCAACCTTTTTCTTTGCCCTAATGCAATGGACACACTTCCATTCAATCTGAAGGGAACACCCTTGACCTTGTACTTTTCTACCTCTGTACTCCTTTCAACCTGTCAAACACCCATTTTCATTTCTCTGACCACAACCATATCAGTTTCTCGCTCTCCCTCCAGTTACCCACAGAAACCGTCGCTACTTAACTGTTCTCTTCTCTACTCTGCAACAAAACACCTTTATGACAAACTCCCACCAATATCCTGCCCTGACCTTGCCATTTCTGTCTACAACAGCTTGTTCTCATCATCCCTGGAAACACTGGCCTCTCTCAACACTCACAAAATTAGACCCCATCCGCTACAACCTTGGCAAACAGACGACACCAGAAATCTGAAAAGACAGTCATGCTCTTGAGATCTTGTGGTGTAAAACTAAATCCCCCAAAAGACTTCACCCTATATTAATCTGCCCTTTAAAAATACAGTTCCTGAATCCATGCTGCCAAAGAGACATATTTCCTCGCTTTCATCAACACCTACTGATCCCATCCTTGCCAACTCTCTCTTTAACTCTTTAGTCACCCCCCACCACCTTCACTAAATTATTCACTGCCCGGGAGACAATCATTTAAAAAAGAAGACTGATGCAATTTGTGTTGAGATTTATACCCAGGATACCCTGTCTGCCAACATATTGAGCATTTCCTTCCTCGATCCAGTTACAACAGGGGAGGTTGCTTTACCTTTGTCTGACGCCCACTTACAGTGGTGATCGAAAGTTTGGGCACCCCAGGTAAAAAAATTTATTAATGTGCATAAAGAAGCCAAGGAAAGATGGAAAAATCTCCAAAAGGCTTCAAATTAGAGATTAGACATTCTTATAATATGTCAACAAAAGTTAGATTTTATTTCCATCATTTACACTTTCAAAATAACAGAAAACAAAAAAATTGGTGTCTGCAAAAGTTTTGGGACCCTGCAGAGTTAATAACTTGTACTGCCCCCTTTGGCAAGTATCACAGCTTGTAAACGCTATTTGTAGTCAGCCAAGAGTCTTTCAATTCTTGTTTGAGGTATCTTTGCCCATTCTTCCTTACAAAAGTCTTCCAGTTCTTTGAGATTTTGTGGGCTTTCTGTCACGCACTGCTCTTTTAAGGTCTATCCATAGATTTTCAATTATGTTGAGGTCAGGAGTTTGTGAAGGCCATGGCAAAACCTTCAGTTTACGCCTCTTGATGCAATCCCCCGTGGATTTCGAGGTGTATTTAGGGTCATTATCCATTTGTAGAAGCCATCCTCTCTTTAACTTCAGCTTTTTCACAGATGGCATCAAGTTACCATCCAAAATTTGCTGAAATTTTATTGAATCCATTTTTCCTTCTACTCGTGAGATGTTCCCTGTGCCACTGGCTGCAATACAACCCCAAAGCATGATTGATCCACCCCATGCTTAACAGTTGGACAGAGGTTCTTTTCATTAAATTCTGTGCCCCTTCTTCTCCAAACATACCTTTGTTCATTCCGGCCAAAAAGTTCAATTTTAACCTCATTGGTCCACAGAACTTGTTTCCAAAATGCATCAGGCTTGTCTATATGTTCATTTGCAAAGTTCAAACGCTGATTTTTGTGGTGAGGACGTAGAAGAGGTTTTCTTCTGATGACTCTTCCATGAAGACCATATTTGTACAAGTATCTCTTTATAGTGGAATAGTGTACCACAACTCCAGTGTCTGCCAGATCTTTCTGGAGGGATCGTGCAGTCAAACGTGGGTTTTGAATTGCTTTTCTCACAATCCTGCGAGCTGTTCTGCCTGATATTTTTCTTGGTCTTCCAGATCTTGCTTTAACTTCCACTGTTCCTGATGACTGCCATTTCTTAATTACATTCCGAACAGAGGATATTGATATCTGAAAACGCTTTGCTATCTTCTTATAGCCTTCTCCAGCTTTGTGAGCTTCAACTATTTTCAGTTTCAGTTTTCTAGACAACTGCTTAAAAGGTCCCATGGTGCTGATTGTTGAGGCAAGGTCAGAGGAGTCTGGGCATTTAAAACCTTTGAGATTGACATCACCTGGTCTTCCCAGGTGATGATTGAGAACAATCCATGACACTGGCAGGTCTCAGCCTTGCAAAGGGGGCAGTGCACGCTATAAATTCTGCAGGGTGCCCAAACTTTTGCAGACACAATTTTTTTGTTTTCTATCATTTTGAAAGTGTCAATGATGGAAATAAAATCTAACTTTTGTTGACATATTATAAGAATGTCTAATCTGTAATTTGATGCCTTTTGGAGATTTTTTCATCTTTCCCTGGCTTCTTTATGCACATTAATACAAATTTTTACCTGGGGTGCCCAAACTTTCGATCACCACTGTAACTATCTGCCTCCTGGACCCCAATCCCTCACAATGACTTTGCTTACCCTATTCTTTGCCGGCCAGTGCGGCAGTCCTCATGCTGTGCCTCCTGAGCGCTACAGCAAGCCACGCTATGTGAGGACCTCCAGCGTCGCCAAAATCCCCATACAAAAGCATTGAATAATGCTTTCCTATGGGGAGGTCTAATGCGCATGTGCGGCCATTGCCGCGCATGCGCATTAGGTCTCCCCCGCCAACGTCAGGAGAGTAGGCGGAGCTTAACCCAGTGCCGAGGTAAGTCACTGAAGGGGTTTTAACCCCTTCAGCACCTTAAGAAGGGGGGTGGGACAGCATATGGGGGGGGCGGAAATTTTTATTTTACCAAGGGCAGCAAAAATCCTTGCACCGGCCCTGTCAGTGGGTAATCTCCAACAGTTTCCAATACCATCTTTATGGTGACAATGACGAATCTATCTACCCCTTCTGTCTCCTCGTTCATCACTAATTTTCTAACTGGCACATCAGTAGACAGGGCCGCTGATAAACCAGTACATCTGGCCCTTCAGTTCCGGCCCGGTCCCTATCAGCTCTACAGGGGGGCCTGGGCAGCTTTGTTCAAATATTATCTTCTGGTGCAGCAGTGCAGAGCAGTCATACCAGTGTTCCTACTATCCTTGAGGACTTCAATTATATTTTATAGGTGAGAGCAATGAGGGGACTTTTTCTTTTATTTCAGCACGCAGGCAGATAAAACCAGGGCTGCAGGTCCTGATACTAAAACCAATGCTCCAGCCAGGCCACAGCTGGAGCTGGTGTGGAATTCCAGCTGTGGGTGCACAGGCAGGCAGCATTGCATGGAAGGTACAGTCATTAGAAAAGTACAGCCACAGTATCAGCATATTAGAGTGTGGCATGGGCGTCCGCAGAACTTTTTTCAGGGGGAGGCATCATTTTAAGGTCACCCATGCTCCGCCCCTTTTCAACAATGTCATGAAGGGGAGAAGCTTAGTCATTATTCTTATTTTGAGTATTTATTTTTAAAGAGCAAATAGCAGCATTTATTTTTAAAGCATTTGTTAACCACTTAAGCCCCGGAAGATTTTACCCCCATTCCGACCAGGGGGTATTTTGCGATTCGGCACTGCGTGACTTTAACGGACAATTGCGCGGTCGTGCGACACTGTACCTAAACGAATTTGGCGTCCTTTTTTTCCCACAAACAGAGCTTTCTTTTGGTGGTATTTGATCACCTGTGCGATTTTTTGATCACGCGCTATAAACAAAAAAAGAGCGTCAATTTTGCAAAAATAACAATATTTTTCACATTTTTTTATATGAAATTCCCCCCAAAAAAAATGTAAAAATCAAAATGTTTTAACATTTTCGGCCAATTTTTTTTATGCTACCTATGTTTGGTAAAAAAAATCGCAAAAAGCGTATTTTGATTGGTTTGCGCAAAAGTTATCGCGTTTACTAACAAAGGGAAAGATTTTTGTCATTTTTGTTGTTTTTTTTTTAACGCGTAATGGCGGCAATCTGCGATTTTTTTTGCGGTACTGCGACATTGCGGCGGACAAATCGGACCCTTGACTGACATTTTTGACACTTTTGGGGTTACCAGTGACATTACTACAGTAATCAGTGCTATATATATGCACTGTTACTGTAAAAATACACTGGTAGTGAAGGGGTTAACTTTATTTGGGAGGGAGGGGCTGTGTGTGTCCCTAGGGGCGTGCTTTCTACTGTGATTGGCTGTGGCTTCAGCTGTAAGGACACTGATCAACGGATCTACATAGTAGATCCATGTGATCAGTGTCTTTGCAGCGAGGAGAATGACAGGCAGCTTGTTTACACAAGCTGCCTGACATTCTCCCTCTCCCCCACCGATCGCCGAGTGGCCGGCGGACATCGGGTCCGCTGGTCACACGCGCGGGGGGGTCCATGACCACGCGGGAGCGGGAGCGCGCCTCCGGGGGCGCGCGCTCGCTCTCTAGACCCTCACAAGCAAGCAACGTAGCCCTACGTTAGTTTGCCTGTGAGGGGCTGACCGCCGACGTAGATAGTCGTGCGGCGGTCGGCAAGTGGTTAACCAAAAAAAAAAAAAAAAATTGATCCTGTTCCCTTAAAGCATGTTATACAGCACAGTGCTTTGCTGTGTGATTTGGCCCCTTCTATCACCTAAAATACCTGGCTGATTCTGCCTGGCTATGTCCTCCCCTCTGTAAACTGACCACGGTATACCATGGTTGCTGAGCCCTGACACTGTGGTCAGTCTACATGCATTCGTTATTCACAGCTTTCCTGTCCTCCCCTCTCTCCCCCTACATTTGCCCCCCCCCCCCCTTGCCCCTACCTGCGGACACCCATGGAGTGTGGCTGTACTTTATATTTTGACAACTGTGGCTGTATATGGCAATTCATTGGCTGCACTCTAGATAGCAATTGTGTGGTTGTACTGTATATGGCTATATATAGCAATTCTGTGGTTGTACTGTATATGACTGTATATAGCAATTATGTGGTTGTACTGTATATGGCTATATATAGCAATTCTGTGGTTGTACTGTATATGACTGTATATAGCAATTATGTGGTTGTACTGTGTATGGCTGTATTGTAAATGACTGTATATAGCAACTCTGTGGCTGCACTGTATATGGCAATTGTGTGGCTGTACTGTATATGGCGATTCTGTGGCTGTACTGTAAATGGCGATTCTGTGGCTGTACTGTATATAGCGATTCTGTGGCTGTACTGTATATGGCGATTCTGTGGCTGTACTGTATATGGCGATTCTGTGGCTGTACTGTATATGGTGATTCTGTAGCTATACTGTATATGGGAATTTTGTGGCTGTACTGTATATGGCGATTCTGTAGCTGTACTATATATGGCGATTCTGTGGCTGTACTGTATATGGAGATTCTGTGGCTGTACTATATATGGCAATTCTGTAGCTGTACTGTATATGGATATTCTGTGGCTGTACTGTATATGGCGATTCTGTGGCTGTACTGTATATGGAAATTCTGTAGCTGTACTATATATGGCGATTCTGTGGCTGTACTGTATATGGAAATTCTGTGGCTGTACTATATATGGCAATTCTGTAGCTGTAGAGTACTGTACTGTATATGGCGATTCTGTGGCTGTACTATATATGGCAATTCTGTAGCTGTACTGTATATGGATATTCTGTGGCTGTACTGTATATGGATATTCTGTGGCTGTACTATATATAGCAATCCTTCCTGTGGCTGTACTGTATATGGAGATTCTGTGACTGTACTGTGTATGGCGATTCTGTGGCCGTACTATAAATGGCTATTCTGTGACTGCACTGTATATGGAGATTCTGTGGCTGTACTATATATGGCAATCCTGTGGCTGTACTGTATATGGAGATTCTGTGGCTGTACTGTATATGGAGATTCTGTGGCTGTACTATATATGGCAATCCTGTGGCTGTACTGTATATGGCGATTCTGTGGCTGTACTGTATATGGCGATTCTGTGGCTGTACTGTATATGGCGATTCTGTGGCTGTACTATATATGGCAATCCTTCCTGCGGCTGTACTGTATATGGAGATTCTGCGGCTGTACTGTATATGGAGATTCTGTGGCTGTACTATATATGGCAATCCTTCCTGCGACTGTACTGTATATGGAGATTCTGTGACTGTACTATATATATGGCAATTCTCTGGCTGTACTGTACAGTTGTGCTTATAAGTTTACATACCCTGGCAGAATTTATGATTTCTTGACCATTTTTCCAAGAATATGAATGATAACACAAAAACTTTTCTTTCACTCATGGTTAGTGTTTGGCTGAAGCCATTTATTATCAATCAACTGCGTTTATTCTTTTGAAATCATAATGACAACAGAAACTACCCAAATGACCCTGATCAGAAGTTTACATACCCTGGTGATTTTGACCTGATAACATGCATACAAGTTGACACAAATGGGTTTTAATGGCTATTGAAGGTAACCATCCTTACCTGTGATCTGTTTGCTTGTAATTATTGTGTGTGTATAAAAGGTCAATGAGTTTCCGGACTTCTGACAGACCTTGCATTCAGTACTGCACTGACATTTCTGGATTCTGAGTCATGGGGAAAGCAAAAGAATTGTCAAAGGATCTGCGGGAAAAGGTGGTTGAACTGTATCTTTTTTTTTTTTATTATTCCATATGAACTGTATCAAACAGAAAAGGGATATAGAAAGATATCCAAGGAATTGAGAATGCCAATCAGCAGTGTTCAAACTCAAATCAAGAAGTGGAAAATGAGGGGTTCTGTTGAAACCAAACCACGGTCAGGGAGACCAACTAACATTTCAGCCACAACTGCCAGGAAAATTCAGGATGCAAAGAAAAACCCACAAATAACTTCAGGGGAAATACAGGACTCTCTGAAAACATGTGGTGTGGCTGTTTCAGGATGCACAATAAGGAGGCACTTGAAGAAAGATGGCTGCATGGTCGAGTCGCCAGAAGAAAGACATTACTACACAAATGCCACAAATTATCCCGCTTACAATATACCAAACAGCACAGAGATAAGCCACAAACCTTCTGGCACAAAGTCATTTGAGTGATGAGACCAAAAACTGAGCTTTTTGGTCACAACCATAAACTCTACATTTGGAGAGGAGTCAACAAGGCCTATGATGAAAGGTACACCATTCCTACCGTGAAACACGGAGGTGGATCACTGATGTTTTGGGGATTTGTGAGCTACAAAGGCACCGGAAATTTGGTCAGAATTGATGGCAAGATGAATGCAGTATGTTATCAAAAAATACTGGAAAAAAATTTGCATTCATCAGCCCGGAAGCTGCGCATGGGAAGTACTTGGACATTCCAACATGACAATGATCCTAAACACAAGGCCAAGTCGTCCTGTCATTGGCTACAGCAGAATAAAGTGAAGGTCAGTGGCCTACCCCCTAGTTCACTCACTAGTTCAGAAACAAAAAGGGTAAAAGCATTGCGTGCTCTTCCATTTTTCTGAATCTGAACATTAAAGAACAAAGATAGATGAAAACAGATAGACGGCTGCCCATAGAGCCATTACAGGTCCACCCCTGTCCACTATGTAAATGTGGACACAAACTGAATGGGTATGGATGTAAAAAAACGTACATCTGTCCTATTCAGCTCTGATTCATCCGGGGATCTGCTCGCTGACCTCCTGCTGAATGGTGTGGACAAATCCTGTGTGAAAGCGCCCTAAAGGGTCTTTCGACGGGCAATGTGGCAGCAATGTGGTTTAGTTCATGTGGCCGGAGCCGCCTGTTACTTTATGGGGATGCAGCGGCTGTACAAACACAGACACGTGAGAAAATAAAAACCTGCAGCTGCGTCAAAACAATTGTAGAATCCCCATAGCACAGCATAGGTGCCTGCACACAGCTCCAGCCATTGATTTACAGTGTACAGCCCCCCCCCCCCCATTTCTAATGGCGGCCCCCAGGCTGGGGGGGGGGGGCTGTCAGGTAGGCTGTACAGGGCCCCATGTTTTCTTACAGCAGTCTTGTCAGTAGAGATGTCACACCACTTCCTCAAACTCAATCTTTTCAAAACTGAGATCAAACTATGTACTCAGAGGACAAGCTTAAAGCGTAACTAAACAAAAATGTAATATATTATGGCTTTCTAATCCTTAGATGCAGTTCCTGCACTGGTTTCTTTATTTTCTCCCGGTGATCCGGTAATTTTTCAACCTTCTTTTAACAGACCAAGACATCCAGCAAAAGTGGCAGTTAGACTGTTGAGAAAATTATTTAACACTGACAGGGGTGCTTACAACGATCAGCTTTTATTACTTTGGATAAAAACCTAATCTATGGGTTAGCTGGAGTTTGGTTTTAATTTGCTAGTCACTTATGTAATGTTCATTTAATCACTTCAATACAGGGTGCTTTTACCCCCTTCCTGCCCGGGCTAATTTTCAGCTTCCAGCGCTATCCTGCTTTGAATGACAATTGTCAGTGTGAGTGTAGTGTGACCATTTATTTTTACTTTAGTGTTTATTTTGTCAGGGCAGGTTTACTGCATTAGACCCGGTTCACACTGGGGCGACTTGTCAGGGGACTTGGTTGCCTGACAAGTCGTTGTGGGTCGCCTGCCATAGATTAGCACAGGACCCGTTCTAATAGGAGCGACACAAGTCGCTCTGACTTGGAAAAAGGGTCCTGTACTACTTTGGGGCGACCTGGAGCGACCTGCATTGACTTCAATGATATGAAGTCTGTGCATGTCGCTCAGAGGTCGCGGTGCGCGCTGTGCACCGCGACTTCACAGGTCGCCCCTGCAAGTCGGGTCGCCTGTATGTGAACAAGCTCTTATAGTTCAGTGCTTTAGTACACCTTTTAACAAAGTACCATAGTTTGTCGCCATTCCACAAGCGTGCACAATTTTAAAGCGTGACATGTTACTTGATGTAACATTATCTTTCACATTATACAAAAAAATTGGGGTAAATTTTGTGTTTAGTTTTTTTTTGGTTTTATAACCAGTTCTGGATCGGAAGGATTTACCCCCTTAATGACCATGCCATTTTTTGCGATTCGGCACTTCGTTAATTTAATGGAAAATTGCGCGGTCGTGCGACACTCTACCAAAATAAAATTGATGTCCTTTTTTTTCTCATAAATAGAGCTTTCTTTTGGTGGTCTTTGATCACCTCTGTGATTTTTATTTTTGCGCTATAAATAAAAAAAGAGCGACAATTCTGAAAAAAAAAAAACAATATTTTTCACATTCTGCTATATACCATTCTCAAAAAAAAAAATGTAAAAATCTAATTTTTTCATCCTTTTAGGGCCGGTTCACACTATTGCGAGTGCGGCGATCGCATGTAATTCGGAGGGCACTGCTCCTTCATTACATGCGATCGGATGTGCGGATGCGAATTCAGCCATACACTTTGTATGGCTGAATTTGCACTGTATCCGCACCAAACTCGCACAGGACCCTTTTTTTCAGCCGCATCAGGATCGGATCGCACAGTGGTTCACACTTGTGCGATCCGATCCTGTGCGAACTGTCAGATCGCACTGCGATATGCGATCAAACTGGGGGTGTCGTTAACATTTAATTGACACCCCCTCCGTATCGCATATGGCAGTGTGAACTGCCAGATGTGCGTTTGCGATGCGGGAACAGGCTGCGAATTCGCAGCCTTCCCACATCGGACAAGTGTGAACTGGGACTTAGGCCAATTTGTATTCTGCTACAAATCTTTAAAATCGCAATAAGCGTATTTTGATTGGTTTGCACAAAAGTTTTTGCGTCTGCAAACTAGGGGAAAGATTTATGTCATTTTTATTTATTTATTTATTTATTTTTACTAGTAATGGCGGCGATCTGCGATTTTTAGCGGGACTGCGACATTGTGGCGGACAGATCTAACTGACATTTTTGACACTTTTGGGGGGACCAGTGCCATTACTACAGTAATCAGCGGTAAACATATGCACTGTTACTGTAATAATGACACCGGCAGGGCAGGGGTTAACCTAGGGGTGATCAAAGGTTTAATTGTGAGCCTAGGGGAGTTTTTTCTAACTGTGGGGGGAGGGGCTTGTGAAATGACCATAGAGACCTGTGATCCTATATAGAAGGATAACAGGCACTCGGTGATCATTTCAGGGAGACCGGTCGGCTGTGTTTACAACAGCTGACCTTCCTTCTCTCTCAGCGGGGAGCGATCACGGCCGCCAGCCCCGTGCAGCGGCCTTCCCTCTGCCAAGTGGGGGTGGGAGCACACCGTCAGCGACGCGCGATTGCCCCCAGCACCACACGCAGGACCGACATAGTACTACACAGTTTCACGCAGCCGAGCCAGCCTGCTGCAGTAAAACTGCAGCGCGCGGCCGGCAAGTCGTCAAATTCATTAGGCTCCGTTCACATCTATGCGTTTTTGGGCGATTTACTGCTCTAAGCCTCAGCTCTAATAACACCCAACAAGACAAATCCCATTCATTTCAATGCCCCCGTTCACATCTGAGCGTTCTGTCGCCTTAAGCAAAACGTCCATCATTCAAAAAAGTACATGAGCTTCTTTTTTTGGTAGATTACAGGCGTTTTTATTTTTTTTTTTCATTGGTCACTTGTCAACCTAAAAGCGCCTGCACAAAAACGCCTGTAAAACGCCTGCAAAAATAGCAACGCTGTGTAGCCTTCAAGTGTGTTTTTTTCCCGCAAAAAATTGTGTTTGCAAAACCGCTGCGCAAATACAATGTGACTTAAAATATTGCAACCATCGCCATTTTATTCCCTAGGGTCTCTGCTAAAAAATACATATATATATTTAATGTTTGGGGGTTCTGAGTAATTTTCTAGCAAAAAATACTGATTAAAACTTTAAGAAATGAAACCCTGCCAGTGTTCTCATCAGCAGCAGATATTTCTGGAAAAATGCAGGTTTTAGTTCGCAGAGAGAGAACTAAAATTGGATTGTTAGATGTTGGAAGCCCTAAAATATACCGATAATTACATATAGGAAGGGAGTGTGTCTGTCACGTGACATCCCTGCAATCGGTTACATTGTATCTCAGCCAGATGTCGGAGCTGTCACTCTGCTACAAGTATTAGAGGAGAGGAAGGCAGTGCTATGTGATGGGGGGGGGGGGGGGAATATCTCCGGGATGTGGAAAGCTTTGTACAGCCGTCTGATCCTTTGTGCTGCTTCCAGCTCCGAGGTGTGAGAAGTGTTCAGATGCGGAGCCCAGGCACAGTATAGAGAATAGAGCCGTCCTTCAGCAGTGGTGAGTTATAAAGAGAACATCCTGAATACCAGCTGTCTCTGTGGCGCAATCGGTTAGCGCGTTCGGCTGTTAACCGAAAGGTTGGTGGTTCGAGCCCACCCAGGGACGCTTGATTTTTCGCCATCTAAAAATAGTTTGTTTTTTTTTTTGAAAGATTCAAAATAAGAATTCTTTGTTTTTGTTTTGTTTCATTGCCTTACTGGCCTTCAAAGCAGAACTTAAAGGCATAGTCCACCTATTGCAAGAAATTAATGAATGACCCACATTGATTTAAAGCGGAGTTCCACCCAAAAGTGGAACTTCCGCTCATTTGCTCCCCCCCCCCTCCGATGCCACATTTGGTACCTTTCAGGTGGGAACGGTTAGGCTCCATGTACACGGGACGCTGGAAATGGCCGTTTAGGAGCAGTTGGGCGTTTTTTTCAGAAGCCCCTGAACCCATCTACATTTTATCTTATCTGTCCATGTACACAGGGTCGTTTACAGTCATTTGCAGGCAGTTGCGTTCAGGGACTTTTTTTACAACGCAATTATTTGCGTTCGAACGTGTGTTTCCCGGCGTTTTAAACGCACAAACGTGTCTGAACGCGTCCGAACGCGTCTGAACGCGATGACCCGCGTTTAGCGTTCGCGTTTTTCCATTTTAAAGGGGAATAATTTTTTTTACCTCTAGGAACGCTTCTAAACGCAAACGCCGCTAAACGCCCGCTAAACGCGGGTACAAACACGACCGAACGGACGTTTAAAACGTCCTAAAAATTCCAGCATTCAAAGGGACTTTTAACAACGTCCCGTGTACATGGAGCCTTACCTGTTTTTGACACCCTTCCCCAAACTTTGGTGGCGCCGTACCTCGTAAGTTTGGCCCCCTCCTCCTTCCCCCGCCACCGAGCCAATCCGAATGCGCAGAACGCTTCACGCACGCGCAGTAGGGATCTGTCCCTGAAGCCGCAAGGCTTCACTGCCGGGTTCCCTTACTGTCAATGGCGGCGGCAGCACCCGATAGCCGATGGAGACATCGGCTGCGGTGCCGACATCGCTGGAGTCCAGGACAGGTAAGTGTCCTAATATTAACCCTATGTGTAGCTGCTGACTTTTAATTTTTGGAGGGGGAGGCTGGAATACCGCTTTAAGCAAAATAATTTAATTTATTAAAAGAGAAATATGGCTAAAGCTTTTTTTGGTCATATTTCTCTTGCGGGTCACAGGAGCGCCCTTAGTCCGCTGTCTGATGACATCACAGCGCTTCTCCAGGCTCTGGAAGAATCCAGATAATAATGTCGGGATCCACCCAGATGCCTGATCAGCAGCTTTCTCAGCCTCGCAGCGTGCTGTTGACAGCCTGAGTCGGCTGCGCCCGCCGCCTCTCCAGCCTGGAGCTTCAGTTAGCGCTGGAGGGGCAGAGCAGACAGTTTGATAGTCAACAGAATATTCGGTGAGTGTAGGTGTTTAGTTTAAAAGTTATGCGCTGTCTCTTAAAGTATAGCATGTTATAATTAGTAAATAATAAAAATTCAGATGATACATAGTGATCTAAAAGGGTTGATTTACTAAAGGCAAATTGAATGTGTACTTTTGAAAGTGCCTTTGCACTCTGCAAAATCAGTTGCTCCAGAGCGTCGTAAATGAGTCTTCACTTTACAAAGAACACCGGATCACAAGCAAGTAAAATAAAATTAAAAAATGCATTTTTTACTTGCCCTTGATTGGAGGATGGAAGTTAGCAGAGCTTTCCCTCATTTACTAAGATCTGGAGCAACTGCCCTTGCAGAGTGCAATTAGGGCCAGTGCTACCTGTAAGGCAACCTAGGCAGCCTCTTAGGGCACAACTTAGCAGGGGGTGCCGGCATCCTGCACCCAGAATAAGCAATGGACCGGTTACCGGCCGGCGCAGCACTCCTCATGCCAGAGGCGTAACTAGAACCTTCAGGGCCCCGATGCAAGAAACGATGAAGGGCCCCCCAGACCCCTGGCCGGGGCCCTTCCCTTCAAGCCGGGGCTCTTCCCACTAATCCTGGGGCTCTTTACTCTCGTTGCAGGGCCTTTTAGTATGGTCCCGCAGCAGGATCCTTTCACAAGTTCTGCAGTGGGCCCCCTTCCTGCAATCTTGGGGCCTCCCCACAGTGGTGCAATGCCAGGGCCCGGTCGCAAGTGTGACCTTTGAGATCCTGGAAGTTCACCCACTGGTTTGCTACCGGGCCCCCTGGAGCATGGGGCCCGGTAGCAATTGCAACCCCTGCAACCCCTGTAGTTACGCCCCTGCCTCATGCTGTGCTGCCTGAGTGCTACAGCAAGCCACACTATGTGAGGACCTCCAGCGTCACTGAAATCCCCATAGGAAAGCATTGAATAATGCTTTTCTAATGGGAGGTCTAATGCGCGTGCGCGGCCATTGCCGCAAAGGCGCATTAGGTCTCCCCTTCCCCTGCCAGCTGACATCGGCGGGGGAGGAGAGTAGGCGGAGCCTGACCCAGCTCTGAGGTAAATCATTGAAGGGGTTTTAACCTCTTCACCAACTTGGAATGGGGGGTGGCAGAGCATATGGGGGGGAGCGGCAATTTTTATTTTGCCTAGGGCGGCAAAAATCCTTGCACCGGCCCTGAGTGCAATTGCACTTTGCAAAAGTGCACAGTCTATTTGCCTTTAGTAAATCACACCCCAAAGTGTCATGTATTCTCTGCTAAATTAACAATATATAATAATAAATAGAGTGCAAATCATGTGTAAAAATGTATCTAGCAAACATTCCACATAAAAGTGCAAAGTGCAGAAAAAAATCATAAGGGAATAAATATGAATACTAAACTATTCATTCATAAACAGAATCAAAGTCCAAATAAAGTCCATCCAGGTGCAAGGAAAAGTGCTCTGTGCTGGAAAATGTATATAAAGTGCTTCTGTGTCACAACTGTGCTCCTTACAGCAGACAGGCTGCTGAGCAGACCAAAAGGATCTAACATAAGGAGATCATCAGTGCTTAAATGTATTCCCCTGAGGAGGACTGACTCGTTTTGGTCAGTCAGTACTTGCCATGGTGGCCCTGCTGTGAAAAGGTAATAAACAGTTTAGACTCCAGCAGCTATACTGCATTTAAAGGTTTATTTGTAGGCAATATTGCACTTACAGAGTAAAGTGTTTGTATAAGCATACAGCTCCCATAAGCATGGTCATGACAGCTGTCAACCTGTCCACACGCACTGACGTCACACCGCTAGCTCCACCCGACGCGTTTCCCCATACAAGGCGTCATCTGAGATTGGAGACGATATTTCTTACAAATAAAGCCCCGTACACACGTAGCGATTGTCGGCCGTAAATATTCGGCCGCCGAACGTTCGGTCGATTGTCGGCTTGTTAGTATGATGCTTCCGACAACCAAAAGCGACTTTTCGGCCGAACAGAATCTGTTGTGCAGGCATTAAAATTTTTGTTGGCCAACACCAGAACGGCCGATTGTTTGCCAGTCAGCACAGAATTCGGCCGACAAACAGCCGATTAGCAAGACTGGGCATGCTCAGAAAAGAAAAAACACACAGAAAGTTAACCATCACATGACATCACTTCTGCAGTCGGCTGTTGTTGGCCGACAAAATTCATATGCAGTCTTTTGCACTTTTCAGCCGACATTTGGGACGTGTGTACGGGGCTTAAACCTTTTAAATGCAGTAGAGAACTTTGATTTCCCTTCCTTGTTTGTAATTCATGCATATGCAGGAGCTGGCTGGTGGAGTCCAAACTGTTTATTACCTTTTTACATCGTGGCCACCATGGCAAGTAGTGACTGATCAAGACAGTGAAAGTGTCGGTCCTCCTAAGGGGAATACACTAGCATTGCTGGTCGCCTTATGTGAGATCCTTACGGTCTGGTAAGCAGCTTGGATGCCCTTAGACTCCGTTCACATCTAGGCATTTAGGGCGATTTTCTGATCTAAGCCTCAGCTCTAAAAACGTTCAACAAGACAAATCCTATTCATTTTAATGGCCCCTGTTCACATCTGAGCGTTCTGTCACCTTAAAGTGGTAGCATACTCCGCTTTTTAACCTTTACCTACAGGTAAGCATATAATAAGGCTTACCTGTAGGTAAATTAATAAACCTTGCGGATTTAGGAGATATTCGCCCTGCATGCAGCTCCCGACACCAGCGGCGCATGCGCTCTGAAGGTCCGGCAGACCTTTAGAGCTCCTTGGTGGAAAGTGAACTCCGTGCGCATGCGCGGGAGTGACGTCATCACGGCTCCGGCCACTCACAGCACCGGAGCCGCCAAACCTGGAAGAGAAGCAGAGGGAAGATGGCAGCTCCATAAGCGGTGTCCGGGCAACCGCGTCAGGACTTCGTCCTAAGGTAAGTATTTCATAATGTGCTAGTAGGTGATGCATACTAGCTCATTATGCCATTGTCCTGTAGGGTTTGTTTTTTGTTTTTTTTTTAGTGAGGATACAACCGCTTTAAGCAAAATGCCATCGCTCAAAAAAGTACATGAGCTTCTTTTTGGCAGATTACAGGCAGTTTACTACTTTTCATTGGTCACTTGTAAACTCAAAACGCCTGCACAAAAACGCCACAAAAAACGCCTGTAAAAATAGCAACACCTAGATGTGAACGGAGCCTTAGGAGCACAGTTGTGACACAGAAGCACTTTATATACATTTTCCAGCACAGAGCACTTTTCCTTGCACCTGGATGGATTTTGTTTGGATTTTTAATCTATTTATGAATTACTAGTTTAGTATTCATATTTTTTCATTTATTAATTTTTTTCTGCACTTTGCACTTTTATGTGGAATGTTTGCTATATAAATTTTTACACATGATTTGCATTTATTATTATATATTATTAATTTAGCAGGGGATATATGACACTTTATGTCACTACGTATCATTTGAATATTGATTATTTACTGATTATAACACGTGATACTTCAGAAGACCGCGCATTACTTTAAAATCAACCTTGTGGAGGTCCTGTATCCAGTGCAGCAGTCTCGCCCCAATTGTGGCCAAACGCAAGTCCTCAATTTTTTGTTGTTTTTTTATCAACCCCAAACTTCCCCTTTATTTTTTTCATTGTAACCTACAAAGCTTTGCAACTGCATTGCTCAGGCTCCTGCAGACTGTTCCTCCAGCCCAGGTACAGACCTTTGGTTGCGGGGCTGGAGGAAGTATCAATGGACTATCATTATGGTGACGTCACCACACTTGTGCTCCATTTAAATCCACAAGTGCCTCTGCTGTAGTGGCAGATGAGACTTGTAGTCCTCTATACTGTACATTCACAGATTCCTGTGTACGAGCTAAGGACCCTAAATTTCGGTGTAACATAAAACATGGTAAAAAGTGGGGCTTAGCTTTTAGGGCTCATTCACATGGGCAGAAAAAACGCTGCATTTGGATGAGTATTTTCTGCAGGAAAAAAGGTTTCCGTTGACAAAGCTGGAGCTCATTCACATAGACAGAAAAAAAATGCTGTGTTTAGCACCATTAAACTGCATATTTTCTACATGAAAGAAAGATCCCGCGTAAAAAAAAAACACACCTATAGTAGACGCTTTTATGCGCATTTATGTGGGTTTATGCACGTACACGCATAAAATCTGCAGATCTATGTAAAATTTGCAGCTGTATCCTACACTTGGTGTGTGACTAAACACAGCACACATTTTGTATTTAGATGTAGCTGTGTGTATGGGCTCATTTATTACCATAGTGCTGCTTTTTTGATGTATACAAAACTATCTGCTGTATGCCTCGAAATGCTGCATTTTTTCTGCCTGTCTCAATGAGCCCTTAAAGCATTTCTTACCCAAACACTTCATATTCCTGATATGTGCGTACTGTACCATGTACTTGTATGAGAAATTATCCTCTTCTCTTTGTATTACTTCCTTTATGTGAAATTCCTGGTGTCCCTGCTAGTCCCCTTGCTTTCCAAGTAAAAACTGCCCACACCAAGCAGGAGAGCACACGTGGTCAGTTCTCTAGCTATGCTGGGAACTCAGTGTACTCTCCTCCAATGATCAGACTTGTCCTGACATACCCCCGCTGCACAGCCATTCACTGGGAAGCTCAGTTTCCTGCTGCTTCTCCTCCCCCAGCGCGTATGCAGCTGAGAATAGTGGGAATGTGATCATTTAAAAAAAAAAAAAGGAATAAAAAGGTATTTATAGTGTTTTTTTAATACCTATACCAAAATATTTTGACCGCTTTGTGTCTGCTACCCCTCTTTGCCAATCCCTCCATTGGCTGCCACTCAACCAACAAATTAAATTCAAGTTAATAACCATAACTTACAAAGCCATCCATCATTTGGCACCCAGCTACATCCCTAACCTGGTCTCAAAATACCAACCAACTCATTCTCTTCGTTCCTCCCAGGACCTCCTGCTCTCTAGCTCCCCTGTAACCACTTCCCATGCTTGCCTCCAGGACTTCTCCTGAGCCTCTCCCATCCTCTGGAATGCTCTACCCCAATCTGTCCGACTATCTCCTACTTTGTCTACTTTCAGACAATCCCTGAAAACACATCTCTTCAGAGAAACCTATCTGGCATCTACCTAACAACTGTACTTTTATTTTCTCCATCAGCCCATCCCCCACAATTATTACCTCTTGTATTTCTTGACCCTCCCTCTTAGATTGTAAGCTCTAATGAGCAGGGCCCTCTGATTCCTACTGTATTAAAGTGTATTGTATTTGTACTGTCTACCCTCAAGTTGTAAAGCGCTGCGTAAACTGTCGGCGCTATATAAATCCTATATAATAATAATAATAATCACTTTAAACTTGGGGTTTGAGGGGGGCATTTGCTATGATGTGAATGTATGCCAGTTTATGGCAAGTTAAGGCTGGCCATAGATTATGCAATTTTCCATGCATTGAAGGAAAGAAAATTTTTTTGATTCCCCCATACACTCTGAACTTGCAGAATTTTGCTCTGTGTATGGCCAGCTTTACCTCTCGGTTGGCCCTCCCTTGGCACTAACAGCTTTGTGCTCTCCTTCTCTATTCACCACCCTTCTGCAACCAATGTCTTCCTTCCTTTGGCCATCAGAAGGCCAATGAAATTGTAAATCCTGCACATACTGTACGTGTTGGAGTTCCATTATCTGAGAACATGACTTCTACTCTCTGAATCTGTAGGTGGACTGAGGGAGTACACTAATGAAAAGGGAAAGGGTGTTTTTATTTTGCAAAAAAAAGACACACAAAAGACTCACAAAGCTTTAAAGCTGAACTTAAAAAGATATCCTTGCAGCGAATTACAAGGGTTAAATGATTGTTAAGTTAAGGGGTATAGGATTGAGCTGTATACTTACCTTATTCCTAGGTCCCCTGGCCATTGGCACTCTTTTCTTCTATCTGAGATCTGGGTTGTCAGCAGGCCCTCAACATCCTCTATTGCGGCCTTTTTCAACACAGAGGAACCCTTGAAATACTTTCTGGTCTCAGAGAACCCCGGCTAATAATAACTATATCTATAACTCATGATACATTAGTGTGACAGTCAGTGGGAATAATGCTCCTCACACTTGTGGTCATTGGGAAGAATTAGCCCCTTACAGATAGCTAAAAAGATCAGTGGTGTGGGACTTTATATTTGCCTCCAATAGTAAAAAAAACTAATTTAAAAATATCAACAAATGTAATAACACAAATATTAAAAACAATAACATCATAATAAAACTACTATTACATTCCTGGATTTTGGAGGTCACAATCAACAACCAGCCCAGCTTGGGATGCATAATGGTCACTGTGTTATGGTCTACGTGTTTTGTGGAAAGCCCACTTCTTCAGGACCATACAGTGCCACATATGGAACTAGGAGTAGACAAAATATGATGTAAGTATAAATATTTAATATAATGACATACAATGATACAGACAAAAAGCAAACCAAATGTTTTACCTTTATTTTGTGCGTGTTTCCTATTTTCTATCCTCCCTAAAAAATTTGGTTTGCTTTTGTCTGTATAATTATATGACATTATTTTATATGTTTATACGTACGTCATATTTTGTCTACTCCTAGTTCCATATGTGGCATTGTATCTGTTCTTGTTTTTTAATATTTGTATTAATAAAATGTGTATATATTTTTAAATGAGTTTATTTTACTATTGGGGGCATAAATAAAGTCCCACAATTACGGTCTTTAAGTCTTTTGGAATATTTTAAGAGGATGATGCCTCCTTTGGAAAGCTGATATGAGGATCACCAGATTCATATTTTAAAGATCAATGGTGTCATGGGGAAATTTTCTGAGAGGCATTAATTGCTTCTTGCTCGAGGAATCCCTAACAACCTCTGGAGGAACTTTACAGTTCCACTGAACCCTGGTTGAGAAACACTGCTCTGTTGGTCTGTTAGTCCTGCATTGTATTTAATGTGATGTTAGCACCACCAAAGGCTTTGGAGGAGCAGTCACACAGATAAAGGGAGCCTGCCGGAGTGAGGAATAAGGTATTTATTACACCTTGGTCCTTGACCCCATAGAGGAACATCTTACCCTTGAAGAGTGTGAGTGTTTGGTGAGGGGGGGGGGGGGGTTATATCTTCCACCTGTCTGGAGCGTAGCTTTAACCCAATCACAAGGCACCTTATTTTAACTATCTTTTTTTTTTTTTCAAAATTAGGATCATTATGCTGGTGTGTAGCCTTTGTGAATTGAGCTTAAAGTCGCCCTGGAACAAAAAACTCAACCTGCTTTAACAATGTCCAAGCTTTATTCTGCTAGTCAAGGGGTCATAACCTTACAGAATGTTAGTGGCTTTCCTGCTGAGCTGACATAGGAAATCTGAAGCAATGAGCAAAATCACTGAAGATGCTCTCTTTGAATGCCTATATTAACAAACTAAAAATGTATGGCATGATATATACAAAAGAAAGATGACATTAGTCTAGATTGGGCCTACTTTAATAAACAGTTATTACAATAATGGCTCATATATGAACTGAGCATGATGTTTTCCTTACAATGACTTGTTTTACCACATGATTTATATATTTTATTTTTTTTAGAAGATTTCAGACAATAGTTAGGTCTGTTTGTACTTCATGCAGATCACACATGTCTCTTCTGTGTGTAAACCACAAGACACAAGCACTGTCCTCTAATATCAGTAAGGATAGTTCACACTGTAGTGCTAACTACATGATGCATTAGGCCAATAAAATGAAAATTGACTTGAAAATACACATTGTCATCATTCTAATCCTCCCCCTTAACCTAAAATATCTGCCCATTTTTTTTTTTTTATTTTTTTTTTTACATTTACCTTTTTTTAATCTACAGTCCAGCCTGGCACAATGTCTACATTCTCATCTAAGCAAATTGACATTTCTTTGCTCCTACAGCATCAGAGGTATGGGACACAACACCTTGCAGCTGGCTTCCCATGACTTAGGAGGAGAAGACTTTGGTGGAGGAGAAGACTTTGGTGGAGGAGAAGACATTGGTGAAGGAGAAGACATTGCTGGAGGAGAAGACATTGGTGGAGGAGAAGACATTGGTGGAGGAGAAGACATTGGTGGAGGAGAAGACATTGGTGGAGGAGAAGACTTCGGTGGAGGAGAAGACTTCGGTGGAGGAGAAGACATTGGTGAAGGAGAAGACATTGGTGAAGGAGAAGACATTGGTGAAGGAGAAGACATTGGTGGAGGTGAAGACATTGGTGGAGGAGAAGACATTGGTGGAGGAGAAGACATTGGTACAGGACGAGGTGTGCAGCAATGTATCCCTATAGAATGATGCTGGATTCACTGAGCAGTCGACTATTTTCCTTGAGCACAACCAAACATAATAGGGAATATGGTATTGTGAAAAAAATTGAAGTGGGGGTGAATTCTTCTTCCAATCATATAAAAAGCATTAATTCTAATTAAAAACATTTTTTTATGCAATAAAAAACGTAATTAAAAAAAAAACACCCTTTAACCCGTGTTCACAAAATGATGTAGTGCACACATAAAAATATATCTGAAAGCTGCATAATGCGGTGTATTTCCATATTTCCATATAACAAAAGGACATCCGGTGGGGATTAGGAAAGATTAGTGCTCTAAGAAATTTTTTTTTATAATTTTTGAATTTCTGTATGCACACTTATTTAGCGTATTATATGCCAAAAAAATAAGTGTTGCATGACAATTTGGTAATTTGTTGCTGTGGCCGCCGTGGTAGTTGTGGACATTTAGAACACATTTTAATTTACGACATTGGAGTAATTGCTTGATTATTTTAGTGCACACAGTCACGCTATAATAAAGATCATCGCATATCACTTTACACATGATTTGACGCTGCTGGCAAACTAATCATAGAACTTGTGTAATGACATTGTTGATTTGGAATAGTAAATGCACTAATATTTAAACTAGTCAAAAAGTGGTATGTGGGGATAGGGTGTAAAACAATTCTTACCCTAAGGACTTACCATCCCTTTGAAAGTAAATATTAAGGCACAAAGAGGTTTGGGACTTTAAATGTATCTCCTTGGGTCTAATGAACATTTAAAAAATGTAAATAGCTTTATTCAAAGTATTACACAATTTATAAAAACAAATTAGAAATTGTGTAATACTTTGAATGAAAGCTATTTGATTTTTTATACTTGATTGGTCAATGTTCATTAGACCCAAGGAGATACATTAACCTCTTTGTACCTTAATATTTAACCTACAATAAATAAATAAATAAAGATGTATTTTCCTGTGAAAATCCACACAATTGTATCTTAATTTCTAAAATATTAACCTTTTTGGCTATTTTATCATAGAACATTTTTTATTAAAGATGGAATTATTTCTTAAACAGAAATTCTACATATGTGTAAGGGAAAAAAATGTAAAATTTAGACAAGCAGCATAAATATAACACATTTTGTTAAATGATTTTTATAACCTTTATTTGTAACAGTTTTGCAGACCGAAATCTCCAGCAATTTCTAAAGCTACAAATTTTTGTTAGCATTTTTTTTTTTTCAATTACCCTCATAAATTGAGATCTATTAAAGTATCAGTATACAGGAAACTTGTGTTGTTTTCATTGTTAATATTGTGCAGATGTTTAACAACATTTATCAGCTAATCTGTACAAGACATATAAGATATCTTTCTGTTCACTAAAGAAATTACTTTATGTTCTTTTTGTTATGTCTTTGTTACATTTTCTTATTTGAGTTATTTGTGAGATCATTATGTTTTTCTCTCTGTAAGGCTTTCCAAAAATATAAATTATAAATTGTTTCCATTCATTTTTTTATTTTTTATTTTATTGTTTTTACTTTTGCATTAAAAAAGAAACATAATTATTATACAATTCAATTTTCTACATTATGTTCTGCTTGTTTGGCTAGATGACAGTTGAATTAAATTGTCTAGCAGACAACCCACCTATAAATATCAAGATAAAAGATATAAATGATATAAAAATGGAAGAAAGTTAGAATATAAAATTGGCCCTGGTCCAACAAAACAAAAAAAGCTTATTATGTGGGGAACAAAAATATTTCCAATCTATTTCTAAAACATATGCAATCCTGATCATTAAATAGGGTACATTGTCTGTTTAAAGAGATGCATAAAGCAGTAGTAGGCCAGAGAACTATAAAGTAACACATTTTGTAACAAAGTTTCCTAAATATTACACAGGAAAGCAGAGAAAAAAATAATCTTTAATTATTTCATCATGAGCCAAATAGAAAGAGAGGCAATTTTACACAAAAAAAGAAAGTCAAATAAAATTTGCACATAAAGATATAAATACAGATAGTAATATTCATTGTTAAATAAGCCTTATGTAAAAGCAGTTCAAAAATAGATTAACCTTGAAATTGGATTTAAACTGTATAGCACAATTTTTTTTTTTTTTTTAATGCTTTATTTACCCTTTTAAAAATGTATTGATTTTGTTTTGTGTATTTTCTTCTTTCCTCAGAGTCTTCTTTTTGTTTTTAAGTACCAATAGCTTTGAAATCTTATAATAGAAGTGTATTCAGTGATAGCCGTATGTGCTTACAATGTGCAAATATGAATGAATTTTACGTAAACTCTATAATGAATTGATAACTGTTATTTTATTTATATATATATTTATATATATATATATATATATATATACCCGAGACAGATGGTTGCAGCACACGTTCTATTCTTTATTTCAATAGGTAAAGCTGTTACTTTGTATCTTATTTACAATGCAAAAAGAGTAGAATGTATGCTGCATCCATCTGCCTTGGCTTTCTGTATATTGTCGATGAATCTGTAGGTTATCCTCCAGTTGCATTGTCACATGACAGTCACAAATGGTGAGAGTGTTGTGTCCTACAGACTGCAAATATATTTATTTTATTGATGAGCCTGCATATTGCTACTGGTTTTGTCTGTGTGGGTGTGCTCCATTGCCAAAATATAATCCAAAAAAACTGAGACGTGAAACCGGTTTGAATGTAATTATTTCCACTTTTATTCTTGGACAATCCCCAGTCGTACACATTGAAAAGATCTGGAAGGATGACCCTGTGTGCATCTCAAGATTTTTCAAGTAGAACAAAAAAAAACTTAATTCAGCCAATGCTAAATCTAGATTGTGTGTATATAAATATATATGTTTGAGATTTGGCATTAGTCGAAATGCTATTTTTTTTTTTTTTTTTTTACTTTCAATCTTTCAAAATATTAGGCGGTACACAGAGTTTCCAAGACATTGCAGGATTGAAAGGAAAAAAAAAAAGTTATATTCAAACCAATGACAAATCTCATATATATATATATATATATATATATATATATATATATATATATGGGATAGATAAGTGGGATTGCCTCCAGTAGGGTTGTTTCATGATGATCACAAATGGTGAAAGTGTTTGTTTGTTTTTTGGAGATTTGGCTTCAGTTTTAATGCGATTTTTTTTTTTTTTTTTTTACTTGCAATAATGCAAAATCCTAACAAGTACACAGAGTTTCCACATTTCTGTCCTCATGAATGATTTGAGATTTTGCAAGATTAAAAGCAAAAGAGTTTCAATTGAAACCGTTGTCACGTTATTTATTTATTACAGTGGATTATAGATTGGGGTGGATTGGGGTCTGCTTAATTGTGCAGACAAAACCAGTAGTATCATGAGCTCACCATTTATATATATATACTGCATGTATGTATATCTCTGTACATTCATATATATGTAGATGTGGCTGCAGATCAGCACACATAATGTCTACACACACACACATACAATGTCTACACACACATACAATGTCTACACACACATACAATGTCTACACACACACACACACATACAATGTCTACATACACACACACAGTCTGCACACACACAATGTCTACACACACACACACACACACACATACAATGTCTACATACACACACACACAATGTCTACAAACACACACATACAATGTCTACATACACACACACAGTCTGCACACACACAATGTCTACACACACACACACACACACACATACAATGTCTACATACACACACACACAATGTCTACAAACACACACATACAATGTCTACATACACACACACAGTCTGCACACATACAATGTCTACACACACACACACACAATGTCTACAAACACACACATACAATGTCTACACACACACACACACACACATACAATGTCTACATACACACACACAGTCTGCACACACACAATGTCTACACACACACACACACACATACAATGTCTACATACACACACACAGTCTGCACACATACAATGTCTACACACACACACACACAATGTCTACAAACACACACATACAATGTCTACACACACACAATGTTTGCACACACAATGTCTGCACATACACACACAATGTCTACACACAAACACACAAAATGTCTGCACACACACAGTGTCTGCACACACACACACAATGTATACACACACACAATGTCTACATGCACACACACACACAATGTCTACATGCACACACACACGCAATGTATACACACACACGTCTACACACTCACAATTTCTGCCCACACACACACATCAATGTCTGCACACACACTGTACAAACACCATGTCTACACACACACACACACACACACTGCACACACACCATGTCTACACACACAGATCGGTGTCTGCACACACACAATGACTGCAGACACTCACACACAGGTCTGCACACACAATCTCTGCACACACACACGTCTGCACACAATGACTGCACACACAGATCGGTGTCTGCACACACACAATGACTGCAGACACACACACACGTCTGCACACACAATCTCTGCACACACACACACATCCCTTAGAGGAATGTTCTGCAGAATTGAAGTCACTTTATCCCCTTTGCCTACTTTTCTCCTCAATGCCAAAGCTAACACTGCATACAAGCCAAGGCTAGCCTTCAGCCTTTCATCTTTCTCAGTGTTCTATGGAAGTAAATGACGTTTTGTAGGAAGCTCCCCTCAGCGGGAAGAGTACATAGCTGTGTACATGGAGGACAGGGAGGGCTCCTCCTGGTAACATTACTGTGTTCTCCTCAGCACTCCTCCCGTCACTTTGCACACCTCAGGCGTTGTCACCGCCATCCATGTCATGTACTCTTTGTCGGGTTTATGTGTGAAAGAAAAACGAAAGTACAAATAAAGATAAAACAGCCGCCTGTCAGTAGTTTATAGAGAAGGGCTGAGGGAGGACGGACGGCTCTGCTGTAGCAGCACCGCGGCCATTTTGTGCCGCTCACAGGTGCCGTCTGTTCAGGTGGCCGGTGTTGTTGTATGCGGGGAACTCCTCCGTACCGTGTTCCGTTTATTAAATACGGTATATACAATACAGGAGTACAATACAGACGTTTAATTAAAGAGATTCGTCGGTTCAGTGTACAGATGTAAGAACGACTGGCATAGACGGCCGTGAGACACCTGACACGGCGATATCTTATAGAAAATTCGGGAACGAAACAAAATGGCTGCGCTGTTGCTCGCTGGAAGCACCGTGTAGTGTGTGTACATGGCCGCCTCGTCAGGTGTATTCTGTCACCCCGTGCCGTATAATAGAAGGTGTAGTCACAGCCTCCGCCTCTCCTCTCCCCCTCCCCAGTCCGAGGAAAAGAGAGCCCGACACTGCAGACGTTTCACGTTAGACGGAGCAGACGGGGCGGGAGCAGCAGCAGCCATTTTCGATACGTTTAGTCATTCGGCGGAGAGCTTTAACCACAAAATGGACGATTGGCGGGAAGGGCGCGCTTTGTCTCTAGTAGAGACCCGAGCAGTCTTGTGCCGCTCCAGATCAGACAAACAGCCGGTGCTGCGTGTTCTCTAATGGGGGACATGATGGGACTTGTGGTTCTACAGCTCCTGTCAGCAATGCACCGGTGCTGACCCTGAAAATGGCGCTGTCACCTCAAAGCTGCACAATTTCCTCCTTTTGTTTTCAAAAGATTCTCCCATGACACTTTCTGCTTGTTACAAATATGTCTAATTATTTATATTTGTAGGGGGAAAAAGAAAATTAAAAAATTACAGAGCAACGTGACAGCAACCCATACACCTGTGCTTGTAGGGTATGAGGTGATATGGGGGCCCCAAGATGGGATTTTCACAGTTTAGGCATTAAAATGTTCCTGGAAATCATTATTATTATTTTAGGAAATCATTATTATTATTATTCATGGAAATTATTATGAATAATTATGGAAGCCCAAATTATATCATCTTCAGTATTAAAAAAAAACGAAATAAAGAAACAGCAGCATTTTATCCATTCTTCATATTACTAGTTCTATTTTTAAATTATTATAAAATAGTAAAAAGCTCCAGCGGATTCAAATGATAATTAATAACGTTCTTCCTGATTGGGGGTAATGACAAGAGTGTGCGCACCGACCGCATTTTCCAAACAGGCAAATGGCGGCAGAAAAAGTGCTCCATCATTTCTGCCCCTTTCTTTTTTATTTTTTATCTTTTTTTTTTTCTAATGATAGACTAAAGGGGAATGATTTTTTGACCTCTAGGAACGGTTCTGAGCGCAAACGCCCTCTAAACGCGGCTGCAAACGCGACACAGCGGACTTTTTAAACGTCCTTTAAATTCCAGCGTTCAAGGGACTTTTTAAAACGTCCCGTGTACATGTAGCCTTACATTTGTTCCAGGAATGTTCACATTAATTTAATTCCCTGTTCTCCTCTGTACATATTGACGGCCTCGGCCGTCACGTGACAATGTGCGATAAAAGGAATCCTGTTATTTTCAATGCGGCCCATTCATATATTTGGAACATGATTCCGTGCAACTTGAGAAAAGATGCAAGCAGTTATTTTTTTTTTTTTTTAACAATCAATTTTTATTAATTTGTAAAGAACAACAATACACCAATTAATAAGCTGTAGTTGATAACATTGGTGTAAACTTCAATACAAGGAAGGGTCTGTAGGTTTTTATAAAAATCTTGATATCGCTGACCAAGGTGCAAAGCAGTTCTTGTGGTGCGACATCAAAGTGTTTTTGGCTCCACGACTTCAATGTGAGCACATAAAAAACACATTGAAAATCTGTAAAAAATGCATAAAAAATCCCATATAAAAAATAAAAAAAGGCATGAAAATACAGATGCATAGGTGTGCACCCAGCGTAATTGTTGACAGACTCATTACCTCCACTGTAAGTCTGTTCCAATTATCAACAACTCTTTCAGTTATATAATACTGATACTAAAATTAGCTTTGAACTTTCCTCATTATTCACACCTATCATGTATTTAACTTCGTCAGCCCTGGAAGGTTTAACCCTCCCTCATGACCAGGTGATTTTTTTTGCAATACTGCACTGCGCTACTTTACCTGACAATTGTCCTGCGCTGCTGTACCCAAATATAATTGATGTACCTTTTTCCCACAAATAGAGCTTTCTTTTGGTGGTATTTGATCACTTCTGCATTTTTTTTTTTTGCTCTATAAACAAAAAAAATCAACAATTTTGAAAGCAAATATATTTTATTATATTATTTTTTACTATGCTATAAGGCCCCGTTCACATCGGGGCGACGCTACTTCGCACCGCGACTTCATAACATTGAAGTCTATGGCGGTCGCCTCCTGGTCGCCCCAAAGAAGCTCCAGGCCCTTTTTCTAAGTCGGAGCGACTTGTGTCGCTCCTATTAGAACGGGTCCGCAGCTTCCCTATGGGAGGCGACCTACGGCGACCTGTGAGGCGACCAAGTCGCCTCACAGGTCGCCTCAGTGTGAACCGGGACTAAAACATACCCAATAACAAAAATGTAAAAAAATCTAATTTCTTCACCAGTTTAGGCCAGTATTTTTTCTGCAACATATTTTTGGTAAAAAAAATCCCAATATTGATTGGTTTGTGCAAAAGTTATAGCGTCTACAAACTGTGGGATAGACTTTTGGAATTATTTATTTATTTTTTTAATTTTCCTACTAGTAATGACAGTGATCAGCGATTTTTAGTGGGACTGCGACATTGCGGCGGACAGATCAGACACTAACTGACACTTTTTTGGGGACCAGTGACATTATTACAGGGATCAGTGCTAAAAATATGTACTGTTACTGTACTAATGACACTGGAAGGAAGGGTTTAACATCAGGGGCGATAATAGTGTTAAATGTGCTCCCTGGGAGTGCTTTCTAACTTGGGTGGGGGGGGGGGGGTTTGCTTTTTTAACTGGGGGAAGACAGAGATTCATGTTTCTGAAACACAAGATCTCCATCTTCCGCTCTCACAGAATGGCGGTCTGCCTTTTTTACATAGACAGACCGCCATTCTGCCTCTCCTGAGAACGATCGCAGGGTAAGGCGAACATCGGGTCTGCCGGCCCTGCTGATTGGCTCCCGCTGGGTCCAATCACAGCGGGTGTGCGCCCCACACCCAGTGAAAAAAATCACGTTCATCAGTATATCTGCAAGGTCCAGAAAAGGTTTAATATTTCAAGTAGATCTAACGGGAAAAGGTTTGTTTTTTATTTTATTTTTTTTTTTATGTGGCCCATTTGGGGGATTTCCCTTCACTTCCTGTTCCATAGCCAAAACAGAAAGTGAGGAGAAATCTGCCAAAGTGAGGAAATTCCTGACTGTCAGCCCAAGATCACAAGAACTAGTGTTCCATTGGAAGATTTCCCCTCTATTACTGGTCTGGGGAAAACCCAAAATGTGTATAGAGAGGGCGAATCTCTGTAATGGGGTCACAGAAAGCAAAAAAAAAAAACTGACAGATGTTCTAATCCTTATACACTGTATCTAAAACTAAAAAAAGTTTTGGTTTTAATTCTACCTTAGATTGTAAGCTCCTTAAAGGTAGGGACTGATGTGAATGTAGAATGCATATTTAAAGCACTGCTTAACCACTTAGGGACGGCCCCACGTACATTTACTGCGGCAGGGCGGCCCCTAAGCGCAAAATCACGTACCTGTACCTGCTCTGTCTGCTTACCAGAGGGGCTGCAGGTAAATCTACATTGCTTTCTGCCTACCAGAGAGCAGATCTGTAAGGCTGGCCATACATGTTCAACTTTTGTTGTACAATTTTCTGTCAGATCTACCACAAACCACATAATGTGAGGTCAAAGCTAAACAACACATTCACTTGTATCTAATTAGGCAGGCCTTCGTACTACATACTTGAAGGTAAATTTCAAGAAAATCTGACAGAAAACTGAAAGAAAATTGTATCATGTATGGCCAGCCTTAGTGAAGTCTGCTTATTGTGCTCAGTATGCAATTCATTCATTCTGAAGAGTGTTTCACACTGGTCCAATAGTATTACTGACACTGTATCACTGTATCAGTGTCAATTACAGTCAATGTCAGTGTGTTTTAGGTAGGATAAAAAAAGAAGCAAAATGCGCACTATTGATTCTTGGCAGTACTATGGGTACAAAGAACAGCTAACATACATACATGTATGTTAGTTGTCCCCCAGCTTGCCCCCCCCCCCCAGCACCAGTCACGTGACCGAGGTAGGGCTACGTCGGTTCGCACAGGAGAGGCTGCCTGCCGCAGTAAATGTGCGGCGGGCGTTCTGAACCACTAGACGACTGCCCGCTGCAGATTTACTGCGGCAGGCAGTTGCTCCTGGGCAAACCGACGTAGTTCGCGTGCAGACAGTTAGGGGGCGAGAGTGCGCCGCTGGTGGCGCTCTACGGCCCCCGCTCCTCAGCGGGGAAGCTGGCGCGTGTAAACACAGCCGTCCGTCCTTCTCCCTGCAATGATCACAGAGGCTATGTGATCCTGCTTTATAGGATCACATGTCTCTGTGATAATTTCAAAAGCCCAACCCCCCCACAGTTAGAATCACTCCCCTAGGCTTACATTTAACCCCTTGATCACCAACAGTATTAACCCCTTCCCTGCCAGTGTCATTATTACAGTAACAGTGCATATTTATAGCACTGATTACTGTAGTAATGTCACTGGTACTCCCAAAAGTGTCAAAAATGTCATTTAGGGGTCCGATCTGTCCGCCGCAATGTCGCAGCCCCGCAATAAATCGTAGATCGCCGCCATTACTAGTAAAAAAAAAAACAATAAAAACGAGATAAATCTTTCCCGTAGTTAGTAGAGGCAATAACTTTTGCGCAAACCAAACAAAATACGTTTATTGCGATTTGTTTTTTTTTTACCAAAAATATGTAGCAGAAAAAAAATTGGCTTAAAATGTTTAAACATTTTAATTTTTAAAATTTTTTTTTCGGGAATGTTATATAGCAGAATGTGAAAAATATTGTTTTTTTTTTTTCAAAATTGTCGCTTTTTTTGTTTATAGCGCAAAAAATAAAAATCGCACAGGTGATCAAATACCACCAAAAGAAAGTTATATTTGTGGGGGGGAAAAAGGACGTCAATTTTATTTGGGTACAGTGTCGCACGACTGCGCAATTATCCGTTAAATTCACGCAGTGCCGAATCGCAAAATAGGGCCTGGTCATTAAGCAGCAAAATCTTCCAGTCCAGAAGCAGTTAAAGCGGTTAATATTCATTTGTAAAAAATCATGCTGATAATACGGGTTATCGTAACGCCATGCCTCCCAGGTTTCTGGAATGATAAAAAGGGACACCTTAGCAGCATGTAGAGAAATCACTGTCCTCTTTTTTCCTCCTGTAGCTGCAAGGGGAAAATGGAGGAGATTGGTTCCTCTGTGTGCTGCCCCTGCCACTCCTCCTATCCACTTCACTTGTGTTCTGCTGTCTCTGGGCCCCTGTGTGCTCCCCCGATCCCCCACTGTGCTCCCTCCCCTCTCCTGCCGGCTGCTGCAGGGGATGTGTCACAATAGAGAACCAGGAAGGAGTCGGTAAATATGTAATTTACCAGCTCCTTCCTTTTCTAAATGGACAGAGTCATAGTCAGTGACAATGTAAAAAAATAAGATAAAATGATGAAAAAAAATACAAATAAAATACCAAAAAATAAAAACTACTGACACCAGTGGGTGAACTTCCAGGATCGCAAAGGTCACACTTGCGACCGGGCCCTGGCATTCCACCACCGCGGGGAGGCCCCAAGATGGCAGGAAGGGGGCCCACTGCAGAACATGTAAAAGGGTCCCACAACGAGAGTAAAGGGCCCCAGAATCAGTAGGAAGAGCCCCAGGCTTGAAGGGAAGGGCCCCGACCAGGGGTCCGGTGGGCCCTTCATGGTTTCTTGCATAGGGGTTCTGAAGGTTCTAGTTACGCCTCTGCTGTAAGTCTGTTCAAATTATCAACAATGCTTTCAGTAAAATAATACTGATACTAAAATTAGCTTTGATTTTTTTGCGTTATTCACACCTATCATGTATTTAAATATTTAATGTAGAACTAAAGGCAAAAAGTTTTTCATGTGCCCCGTTTGGGGGATTTCCCTTCACTTCCTGTTCCATAGCCAAAACAAGAAGCGAGAAGAAATTCCTCCAAAAGTGAGGAAATCCCTGGTTGTCACCCCAGGGTCACCAGAAGTAGTGTCTCTATTAGAAGATTTCCCCTCTATTACTGTTCTGCAAACAACAAAAAATTTAGTATTTTCTTTTACTTTCACTTTCAATTATAACGGTAAACATTACAAATAGAGAGGGGGAATCTCCGTAATGGGGTCGCAGAAAGCAATAAAAACTGACAGATGTTCTAATCCCTATACACTGTATCCAAACTAAAAAAAGTTTTGCTTTTAGTTATACTTTCAGTCATGCCCTCTCCTAATATGTTTTATCCCTCAGACCTTTTACCATTTTTGTTGTCTTTGGACTTGTTCTATCTTATCTATAATTTTGTAAGTGAGGTGTCCAGAACTGAACACAATATTCTAAAGCCGGCTAAAGATGGAGCGATTCTCTTTCCTGCAACCATGGGTCCCTCCTGTAGAGCCGTTGTAATCTCCCGGAAGAATCAGGACCAACTTCGTCCTGCTGGTAATCACTTTAGTGATATCTAAAGATCTGTATAGGCCTATAGGGGAATCAGGACCAACTTCATCCTGCTGGTGATCCCTGCAGCATTAATTGAAGATCTATACAAAAGGATGTGGACTTTCTTTCTCCTTCTGGTGATCCCTTTAGTGATAAGATAACTAAAGGCTCGTACACACAATACGAAAATCGGAAGTAAAATTTCATCCGATGAACGATCTGCCGATTTTTGGGTTGTTAGTATAGCACTTTCGACAGCCAATTACGAATTTTTGGATGTCAAAAACTGGATGTGCAGGCTATAAAATTTTTATTGTACATCAACACAACGTCTGATTTTCATTTAATTAGTACAGTTTTCATCCGAAAAAAAATCGTAAGAGCAAGACTAGACATGCTCAGAAATGAAAGAACACATACAAAACAATTCAACACATGACATCACTTCTGAAGTTGAATTCTGTCGTACGGGAATTTTCGTATGAAAGTAACCTCTTCACTTTCGACATGAGACTAGCATGCAACAAAAAAACGGACAAAAGATCGTCCGATAATCTGATCGTGTGTACGAGGCTTTAGGCTCCGTTCACATGTAGGCGTTTTGGGGCGTTTTTGGGGCGTTTTTCTGCTCTAGGATCAGCTCTCAAAACGCCCAACAAGACAAATCCTATTCATTTCAATGGCCCCTGTTCACATCTGAGCGTTTTGACGCTGTATACAAAACGCCCAACGCTCAAAAAAGTACATGAGCTTCTTTTTGGGCAGATTACAGGCGTTTTCCATTGATCTCTATTCAATCTAAAAACGCCTGCACAAAAATCGCGGTAAAAATCGCGGTAAAATCGCGGTAAAAAAACGCCGCAAAAATCGCGGTAAAATCGCGGTAAAAAACGCGCGAAAAACGCTACGCTCAGGTGTGAATGTAGCCTAAAGCTCTAAATAGGGGAATCTGGACCAGCTTCATCCTGCTGGTGATCCCTGTAGCGTTAACTGAAGATCTATACAAAATAATCTGAACCGTCTTCCTCCTGCTGGTGATCGAACTAGTGATGCACCCCAGAATTCTTTTCACTTTCTGCACTGTCTGACCACATCACTGGCTCATTTTGCAATCCTCTGAAAAAGGCACGCCCAACTCTTTTTTTCCTGTATCAAATATGTGCTAAAAATGTCCTTTCTTATCTCAAAATGGTAGGAGGTATGGATTATTCAAGTCAATATCATGCAAGCTATATGGAGCATACAATTACAATATATATATTGTATATACTTATTTATTACAGGTACTTATATAGCGCTTTCAATTTGCACAGCGCATTACATACAGTGGGTACGGAAAGTATTCAGACCCCCCTTAAATTTTTCACTCTTTGTTATATTGCAGCCATTTGCTAAAATCATTTAAGTTCATTCTTCTTCCTCATGAATGTACACATAGCACCCCATACTGACAGAAAAACACAGAATTGTTGACATTGTTGCAGATTTATTAAAAAAGAAAAACTGAAATATCACATGGTCCTAAGTATTCAGACCCTTTGCTGTGACACTCATATATTTAACTCAGGTGCTTTCCATTTCTTCTGATCATCCTTGAGATGGTTCTACACCTTCATTTGAGTCCAGCTGTGTTTGATTATACTGATTGGACTTGATTAGGAAAGCCACACACCTGTCTATATAAGACCTTCCAGATCACAATGCATGTCAGAGCAAATGAGAATCATGAGGTCAAAGGAACTGCGTGAAGAGCTCAGAGACAGAATTGTGGCAAGGCACAGATCTGGCCAAGGTTACAAAAAGATTTCTGCTGCACTTAAGGTTCCTAAGAGCACAGTGGCCTCCATAATCCTCAAATGGAAGACGTTTGGGATGACCAGAACCCTTCCTAGAGCTGGCCTTCCGGCCAAACTGAGCTATCGGGGGAGAAGAGCCTTGGTGAGAGAGGTAAAGAAGAACCCAAAGATCACTATGGCTGAGCTCCAGAGATGCAGTCAGGAGATGGGAGAAAGTTGTAGAAAGTCAACCATCACTGCAGCCCTCCACCAGTCGGGGCTTTATGGCAGAGTGGCCCGACGGAAGCCTCTCCTCAGTGTAAGACACATGAAAGCCCGCATGGAGTTTGCTAAAAAAAACACCTGAAGGACTCCAAGATGGTGAGAAATAAGATTCTCTGGTCTGATGAGACCAAAATAGAACTTTTTGGCCTTAATTCTAAGCGGTATGTGTGGAGAAAACCAGGCACTGCTCATCACCTGTCCAATACAGTCCCAACAGTGAAGCATGGTGGTGGCAGCATCATGCTGTGGGGGTGTTTTTCAACTGCAGGGACAGGACGACTGGTTGCAATCGAGAGGAAAGATGAATGCGGCCAAGTACAGGGATATCCTGGACAAAAACCTTCTCCAGAGTGCTCTGGACCTCAGACTGGGCTGAAGGTTTACCCTCCAACAAGACAATGACCCTAAGCACACAGCTAAAATAACGAAGGAGTGGCTTCACAACAACTCCGTGACTGTTCTTGAATGGCCCAGCCAGAGCCCTGACTTAAACCCAATTGAGCATCTCTGGAGAGACCTAAAAATGGCTGTCCACCAACGTTTACCATCCAACCTGACAGAACTGGAGAGGATCTGCAAGGAGGAATGGCAGAGGATCCCCAAATCCAGGTGTGAAAGACTTGTTGCATCTTTCCCAAAAAGACTCCTGGCTGTATTAGATCAAAAGGGGGCTTCTACTAAATACTGAGCAAAGGGTCTGAATACTTAGGACCATGTGATATTTCAGTTTTTCTTTTTTAATAAATCTGCAACAATGTCAACAATTCTGTGTTTTTCTGTCAGTATGGGGTGCTATGTGTACATTCATGAGGAAGAAGAATGAACTTAAATTATTTTAGCAAATGGCTGCAATATAACAAAGAGTGAAAAATTTAAGGGGGTCTGAATACTTTCCGTACCCACTGTATATATATTATACATTCACATCAGCCCCTGCCCTCAAGGAGCTTACAATCTAAGGTCCATTACTCACATTTATACATACACATACTGAGGCCAATTTAGACAGGATCTAATTAACCCACCAGTATGTCTCTGGAGTGTGGGAGGAAACTGGAGGAAACCCACACAGGCACAGGGAGAACATGCAAACACCAGGCAGGAGGCTTATATACAGTATTTTCTTTTTTTTTATTAGCAGTTTTTTTGGCTACCAAATATCTTTGGTAGATGATAATGGTTAAACACACAATGCACATAAACAGAAATGGTATGCTGAATCTGATGGAATAATGAAAATGATGTCCAGGGTTAGATATAGGAACAGTTAGCAATGCATCAGGTTTGGTTCAGCTGTTATCGTTAAAGATGAGGTTCCAACTTTACTCCAGGTTTAGTTTGTGGTGAAATGTGGATGTTCCGGGCCCACCCAAACAGCGAACCTCTATAATAGTTTGCCTGACTTGCGACCTATGTTGCTTTGCTTGACATTTGTTTGCAGCACCTTACTGAACACTACCATGGTCCAGTTTACTGCATCAAATCACCACAATTTCAAGTGCACCAAAGCAGCACAACCTCAATCACCTTTTGCCCTACAGGTATTCAAATTAGGCAATTTCCTATTGTCAAAATTCCTGAGAGGCCTAAAGAGGGAGGCGGAGGTTCCACACATACAGCTAGTAGGGGGCAAGCAGGTTGTGCATCCACAGGGCAAGCCGGACTGACACAACTCGAAGAGGTAGGGAATATTTCTGACAGTACACATACTATACCAATAGAGCGTGCAAGGAGGTGATGGATGAATAGCAAAGCCTTCATCACCTTCCTTCATCACCTTCCTTGTCATCAGCAGCTGAAAATGTACAATCGTCTTTCTCCTCTTCATTTCCTAAACATGCCATATCCCCAGAGGCGTAACTAGAACCTTCAGGGCCCTGGTGCAAGAAACCATGAAGGGCCCCCCGGACCCCTGGCCGGGGCCCTTCCCTTCAAGCCTGGGGCTCTTCCCACTGATCCTGGGGCCCTTTTCTCTCATTTCGGGGCCCTTTCACAAGTTCTGCACTGGGCCCCCTTCCTGCCATCTTGGGGCCTCCCAATGGTGGTGGAATGCCAGGGCCCCGGTCGCAGATTTGACCTTTGCGATCCTGGAAGTTCACCCACTGGTGTCAGTAGTTTTTATTTTTTGGTATTTTAATTGTATTATTTTTTATCATTTTATTTTATTTTTTTACAATGTCACTGACTATGACTCTGTCCATTCAGAAAAGGAAGGAGCTGGTAAATGACAAGTGAAGTGGATAGGAGGAGTGGTGGGGGCAGCATACAGAGTAACCAATCTCCTCCATTTTCCTCCTTCAGCTACAGGAGGAAAAAGGAGGTCAGTGATTCCTCTACATGCTGCCCCTGCCGCCCCTCCTATCCAGCTGTACAGGGGAGCTGCATGGGCCCCCTGGAGCATGGGGCCCGGTTGCGATTGCAACCTCTGCAACCCCTGTAGTTACGCCCCTGCATATCCCTACATACTGGCATTGAGGAGCCTCAACTATTATTATGCTGAGGAGGAGAGCCCATATAGCATAGAGGGAGGAGACAACCGTCAGGGAGAATCAGTTGACAGTGATGTTTCTGCAGCTGCAGCTTACTGCAATGGGCTCTAGCGATAGGGAGAGTGGTGAAGATGAGGTGGCATACTTGGGTGCTTATAAATGTTGAGGAGGAAAGTGTGGGAGAGACCCAACATCAGCAAGGCAAGATGTCCTCCAGAGACAGCTTGCAAAGGGGTGGAGGAAGCAGCCCTATTCCACTGGATGGCACTGCTCCATGGGTGCAGGCCACTAGAATCCCACGGTTCGCTCCGCAGGGCTCAGCAGTCTAGGCCTTTTTTTAAATGCATGCTTCAGACAGCACTGCAGTGGTTTGCAGTCTCTGTCTGCAGTGTACCAACTATTGTAAATTAACAAGTGTTTTGGTACCATATGCATGAGGAGACATATGACTGTTTACTAAAAAACTAAGTGGAAGCAGCACATGAATGATGCTGGTCAGCAACTAAAAGCCCGTAATACTCCTCCTTTGCTTCCTTCTCTTTGCACCTCTTCTACACCCAAGAATCTTCACCTGCATCCACTGCTACATCTGCGGCCTTGAGCGATAGGGATTGAAAAAATAAAATTTAAATGGATTTTGTTGCTCCAACGCTAAATTTGAAAATGAAATGTTTTTGCAGTGTGTAAAATATTCCTTTCCTTTTATAGTCTCCTTTTAGGGTCATCTACCTCTCTCTGCCAATCCCTCCACTGGCTGCCACTTACTAATTAAATTCAAAATACTTATAACTTACAAAGCCATCCACAACTTGCCCCCCAGCTACATCACTAACCTAGTCTCAAAATACCAACTAGATCTTTCTCTTCGTTCCTCCCAAAACCTTCTGCTCTCTAGTTCCCTTGTTACCTCCTCCTTTGCTCAGCTCTGGGACTTCTCCAGAGCCTCTCCCACCCTTTGGAATTCCCTACCCCAATCTGTCCAACTATATCCAACAATAACCACTTTAGATCCCTGAAAACCTTTCTCTTCAGAGAACTCTATCCTGCCTCCGCCTAACAACTATACTTTTATTTTCTCCATCAGCCCACCCCCCACAGTTATTACTTTTTGTATCACTTGTATCACTTTTTGTATCACTCAGTGTGACGAAACGCGCCGAGAGCGTAACCACATCACTTCCGTCTACTGATCCGAAGGCTTGGAACGCACATCCGGCGGTTGGGACGCACGCTGTCTCTAAGCGCGCACCGCAAGAGAGGAGGTTGCGGCTCCTATGCCATACGGAGACGCTACATCTTAACTTGTTATGTCAGTACTTGTCTACATATATTTAATAAAGGATTTTAAATGATACTTCACTATTGGAGGCATCTTCTTTTTTATATATGCCCTGGGATTGTGCTATTTCCTTTTGATATCGATGCTGTAAGCCACGGCTTAGTGATTTGGAGTGTGACCGAACTGATTGGGGGAGGACGGATAGGAGCAGAGACCGGATTGCCTGGTGAATGGGAGCGATCCCCAATATCGACCCATGAGCCACCCCTGTAAAGGTATTTGATTCTGGTAAGCATGGGACCTCAGGAGAGGGGGAGCACCTTACTTTTCACCCACTCACGGCACTCCGGGCTTCTGCAAAAAAGAGCACCCCTTTTTTATGGACTTTGCACCTTTATAAGAGTTTTTTGGACACTTTTTGCACTAATTTGTGATTGCACTTTTCACCCATTGTTGGATTGGCATATATTTATTGTTGGATCTACATACATCTAGTTTATTTATTTATATTGTTGGATTTGCACATATTTATTGCTGGATTTGCATATATTTATTTATATTGCTGGATTTATATATATTTATTGTTGGATTTGCATATATTTATTTATATTCACTTATATACGGGGTATATACATTCCGGACTCATATGTGCACCTGTACACTTTATAAATTATCTATTTATTATTACACATTGCACAATATCGCACTAGGCACTAATTATCACATTAATATTTATTTATTTTATAATTTCAGATTATTTTTGAAGTCGGCATTAAATTTATATACAACTACGGACACATATATATATAATTTTTTTACTTTATAGATTTATATTGGGTGATCCCATCTGTTGCACTTAGCACTTTTTTGCACTTTGGTCGCATTTGCTTCACAAGGGGCATATGTACATAGGTACATTACATTTATAGCATATATGCCATATATAAGATTTTACATCTAGACTTTTTATCTTTATATTCCTTTTATCTTGGAATTTTTTACCACCTGCTCCATAAAGGCTGATTTTATACATTACTACAGAGATTTATCACCATTAGATAACACACCTTATTTATTTGCCCCACCTTCTATATCTGGCAGCGCCAATTACTTCCTTTTTTACATCCATATTTGATACATCCTTTTTTAGGGCTGTATTTTTTGAAGTGGGCCGCAGCCAAGTCTGTCTCTTAGTTTTATCCTAAGCGCGGATTCTTTTGATTTTTTATTGAATAATATGCAGCATGTCCCCAGTATTTTTGTTTTGTGTTTGTGACATAATCCACTGTCCTTTTTATTTTAGATAATTTTAAAACCTGCCTTGTCTTTCCATTTTACAGTGCTGACCGATCACACTGCTTACAGCCACTGTGCTATAAGTGATTTTGTTTTCTTTGAAATATGACTGTGTAATTTTTATCTTTTTATAACAATAGCCTTATCTCTGGAATGTGGGGTTGTGGTTTTGTGCACAAAGAGTTGACATTTTTGTTAAACTTTGTAGACAATGCAGTGTGATACTGCACTAAAAGAAGATGCTATGCTATGAAACAGGTTTTGTCACTGTTTGACAATTTTTACAAAGTTGAGGGATTTAGGTTTAATTTTTTTTCTAACTGTATACTTCCTTTAGATTTTAAATCCATTCTGCTTGCTACTTCAACTGCTCATTTCAGGCCTGTTACTGCTAGATAAAAAAATCTTGTGTCACAGAAAAAAATTGAAAAAGCTATTTTAGTTAGAATTAATCAGATAGGGTTGCTGATGCTTTATGCCTAGGAATAATTCACAAGTTAAGTAATTTTTACACATACAAATTATGTAATGCCAGAACACGATGTAGTTGATGGTGTCCCATGGAATGGTACCATTCTGCAACAACACATGGATCTTAAAGACATTTCTGAAGCATGTAATTTGAAGAATTGGTGTTTTTTCCATGTCTCCCTTGAATTCGCATAAAATGGAGAGCCCTCTTCCCGATGAACAGTATTTATCACATTTTTTTTTGCATTGGTGCATGTCCCACTGTCATTGCCTGGCTTCACATAGCCTTTCTTTGTCAAGCCCCTGACTATTGGACAGAACTAATGGACAGAACTGATTTTCATGATTCGCTTGTCTTTGACTTCAAATTTTACAATTAGTTCAATGAACATTCCCGTGATCGAACCCAGGCAGGTTTGCTTATTACTAGTCATCACATGATTGTTGAGTGTAAGGAAGCTCATACATCCTTCATTTTTGAGGATTCCCCCATCCACACATTTGATGTGGGTGGGGGAATCCTCCCTTTGTGCTATTGTGTTCTGACGTCAGGGAGCCTCCCCCACCATCAGAATACAATGATCAGTGCTGCTGGCTATAGCTGGTGCCACTGAGCGATCGTGAAAAACCCAACAGACTGATAGATCAACTTCTGTAAAACTTGGGTGTCCATACATGTATCTATATTTAGCTGGTCCCTGCTCAATCGGCTGAATTGCAATCAATGTATGGCCAGCTAAGAATGCAAGGCTGGCTGTAGATGAGACATTTATCCATCCAGTTCATTAAGATTCGACAATACCAGTGAGATGTACACAACTGTAAAATATTTTGACAAAAATCAATTGCTATTTGATAACTGCCTATTTTTCACTAAGATCATTAGTTGTTCTACTCACGTGCACTGTTCCCTTATTATTCTCTGGTCTACCCAATATTTCGGTGGTCACTGTGGGTCTTCGGGCTTCCCCCCCCCCCCCCTTTCGGGTGAGGTTTTGAGCTGGGTTTGCCACAGGCTCTTAAGGGGGGTTTGTTAGAGTTGCTGCTGGACTGTTTTTTCCTGGTGTGCAACAGGGGGTTTAGCAGGGTTCCTCGCCAGCCTGGGGGTTGGTGACTAGGGCAGGGATGTCTTCTGAGCTCCCTGCTGCAGTTGCTAGGCTGGGGGAGAAGATGGTTTAGCATTTGCGGGTCCGCGCTTACGCGGTCTGCGCTGGTTTATGGATCCATGGACCTCCCTGGTACAGGACAAGTGGGTTCACAAAGTAATTCGGTCCCTTTCCTTCCAACCTGCACTTGTCTCCAGATCGTTTGTGGGGTCTCTTTGGGGCAATGCAAGAATTGTTTCTTCAAGGGGTGATTGTTCTGGTTCCAAATTCGGAACGTTTTCAGGGGTTTTACTCAAACCTCTTTACAGTTCCCAGGAAGGAAGGCAAGGTACGTCCAATTCTGGACCTCAAGGCGCTAAACGGCTTTGTACAGGTACAGAAGTTCTGAATGCATCATCAAAAAGGAATCGGCCTAGGGTACATTCCTTATAAGGGGGTATAAACTAATCAATTTCAAGCTATACGAGCTATAGGAAACACGCTCCATTTACGGACATTAACTTATTCAGTAGATTCTATTGGTTAATAATGAAAGCTTAGACATTTCTGATCTCATCCACAGAAAGAAGAACTAAACTAGAAGGCAATGGTATTCTACAGGAAACATGATAGTATAATTAGAACATGCTATAATGTGTCAATTGCGAGATACGTGCAGAATGGAGTTTAAACACATAGATATACAAAATGGATACTAAATGGATACTAAAGATGGAGGAGCATGTCCCACTCTCCTACAGAGTCCATTTGCACGGTAGTGGCGTCCCTACATCAGGGGGATTTTCTCACTTCTATCGACATCAGGGATGCTTACCTTCACATTACAATATGTGCCGGTCACCAGCGCTTCCTCCGCTTTGCTGTGAGTGAGGAGCATTATCAGTTTGTGGTGTTACCCTTTAGTCTTGCCCCGGCTCCTCGGGTCTTCACAAAAGTGTTGGCCCCGGTGCTAGCATTGTTGCATCAGCGGGGGATCGCGGTACTAGGGTACCTGGATGATCTTCTTCTGCGAATGGAGCCTCCGACTGCTCTGATGGACAACTTGGAGATTACGTGCGAACTCTGAGGGAGTTTGGTTGGATTCTGAACCTTCAGAAAAATTCCAGACATTGCAGGAGGCAATTCAGCTTAGTTTGTCCAGCAGATGGTCATCCCTTCGGGCTTGCAAGCGGGTGCTGGGCCTGATGGTGTCTACCTTTGAGGCAGTTCTGTTTGCACAGTTCCACACAAGAACTCTGGAAAAAGAGATTCTGGTGAAATGGGACAAGAATCCACAGTTTTTAGAGGTGGCTTTGTACTTCGGCACGTCGACAGGGAAAATCCTTTCTCTCCCTGTACTGGACGGTTATCACCACGGATGCCAGCCTTTCCAGGTGGGGAAGCATCCTTGGCACAGATTGTGCTCAGGGGGTCTGGACTCTGGGGGTTGAGACTGCTGATTAATGTACTGGAACTCCGAGCGATCAGACTTTGTCTGGATCATTGGACAATTCGTCTTCAGGGGTGTCCGGTATCACTTCAATCGGATAATGATATGGCCGTGGTCTATGTCAATCACCAAGGGGGCACAAGAAGTGTCCCAGAGGCTTGTGAAGTAGCCGGCATTCTAAGGTGGGCAGACCGATTTGTTCCAGCCTCTCTGCTGTACACATTTCAAGCAAGGTACAGAGGTTTGTGGTACGCTCTCTAGATCCTCTGGCCGATGCCACAGACACATTCTAGAGGCTCCAGACTGGCCTCGTCGGTCTTGGTAAGCCGATCTGGTATGGCTGGTCGCCGATGCTCCTTGGAGACTTCCTCTTAGGGAAGGTCTGCTGTCCCAAGGGCCAATCTTTTATCCTGCTTTACAGTAGCTGGCTTTAGCGACTTGGCTGTTGAAAGCCAGGTGCTGAAGGATAGAGGTTTATCTGAATCGGGGATTCCTATTCTGTTAAAGGCTAGAAAATCAACCTCTAGGAAGATCTACAATCATACTTGGAAGATGTACATTGTGTGGTGTGGGTCTCCTGAGGTTCCCCCTTTTCCCCCAACGAGGGGTTGAGCAGTGCCTGGCCTTGAGTACCATTAAGGGCCAGGTTTCGGCCTTGGCGGTTTTCTTTCTTTCAACGTACATTGGCCACGCATTCCTTGGTGCGTACCTTTATCCAGGGAGTTCGACATTTGGCTCCTCCAGTGCAGTCTCCATTGCCGCCGTGGGACCTCAATCTGGTTGTCAGTTCTCCAGAAACCTCCCTTCAAAAATATTTGAGAGGTTCTCCTACTTACTTTGTCGCAGGAGGTGGCCTTTTTGGTGGCTATTACTGCTGCGTGCAGGGTGTCGGAGCTGCGGCATTGTCCTGTCATTCACCTTACCTGGTGGTTCCCAGAGATAAGGTAGTTCTTCATCCCTGTCCGTCGTTCCTTCCAAAGGTCGTCTCTGATTTCCATTTGAATGAAGACATTGTGTTGCCTTTCCTTTGTCCCAGGCCTAAACATCCTAAGGAAATTGCCTTGCATTCCCTGGATGTTGTTCAGGCAATCAGGGTGTACCTGGCAGCTACAGAGTCTTTTGGGAAGTCAGACTCGCTATTTGTACTCACGGATGGACCTCGGAAAGAATTGGCCGCTTCTGCTGCGACCATTTCCAGGTGGATCATAGAGACGGTGATTCAGGCCTATTCCATTAGGGATCAGGTTCCTCCTTTCCTGTTTAAGTGCACTCTACTCGGGCGCTTAGTGCCTCCTAGGCCTTCGTCATCAGGCATCAGTGCTTCAGGTTTGCAAGGTGGCCAACCGGGCGTCTTTGCACACTTTTACAAAGTTTTATAAGGTGGATGTATTGGCATCTGTGGATGCTTCTTTTGGCCGCAAGGTTTTGCATTCTACTGTTTAGAGGACCTGGCCCTCTTTGAGGGTGTATTGTTTTTTTTCAGGTGAGCTCCAGTTGTTTATGGTTGAGCTCCATGTTACCTGGTTGGCTACAGTTTAGACTTTGGAATTTTTTCTTGCTGTTCCCACCACTCATGTTTGACACTGCTTTGGGATGTCCCAATGGTCAAGAAGATAAGGAGCTGTGTCCGTTAATGATCGAAAGAGAAAATGGGATTTTTGACTTCTCGTAAAATCCATTTTTCTGATGTTCATTGACGGACACAGCACCCACCCCTCTGTGGAGCTGGCTTTCTTCTGACACTGCTTGTAACAAAACTAAGCGTCTATAGCTGAGAGTGGGACTATACCCCCTGGAACTGCCCCATAGATATAGTCAAGCTTTTTCCTGGCTAGTGTCCTCCTCCTGTAGGGGTGTAACGCTCCTGCGTTTTATGTATGATGTGGATTTTCAGCTGCAGAAATATTCCACTTCAGTAGTCATGTAAGAGAAACGCTGAGACACCATTCCCAACTCTCAATGACTCATCATGTGTGGAGGATCTCAATTCAGCAAGTAAATACACACACTCAATAAGATGTTTCCTAGAGTGACTTATGTATATAGTAACACAGTGATGATAGGCTGAAGAGACAGGTTGGGTAGAGATGGTAGATGACAGACACTTGAAAGGAAATGTTCTTGAAAGTAAGATAGTAGCAGATGGGATGCAGATAGGTTTAGCAATCATGTATGGTAGCAGATGACAGAGTAGCAGGTGGACATACAAGAGAGATTAACCCAGTGCAAGAACAGGTGGTAGTAGGCTCAAGAGCTAGCAATCTTAGATAATGCAGATGTAGTAATAGTCCTTAGTATGCAGAGCTAGATAGTGTAAGCTTTAGTATAAAGGTTATAGAGGTTTCCCCTGTGGGGTACTTATCACTAATAGCAATGTAGCAGAGGAGAGGTTCGGCAAGAGCGGATGATCCGGTAGCGGGATACAGGGATCAGCGCAGCGTGGTTCCGACAGCGAGGTATGCTTGCAAGCATGAGAGCTTCAAGACAGGTTAGCATCAAGGCACAAAGCAGTTTGAACGAACACAAGTGAGTGAGAGCCGGCGATCTAAATAGCCATCCAGTCCGGCGCTCAGTGATGACAGCATCAGTCTTAAAGGTGTATGCGCACCTTACCAAAAGAGAATGGTGGGGCGCATACACTTATGAAAGAGTAATTAGGGTACCCAAAGGTACCAGAACATTGCAAGGGGGCAGTATAACCCAATGGTCAAGAAGATAAGGAGCTGCTTCAGCTTACCAGTCCAAACATTGTGGCTGCTTTATTTTTATAGTTTTTTCCTCTCTATTTCTACCGGTAATTCTGCCAATAACTTGCTTCCTGTCCTAGAGAAACAACAACACTCACTGCACTATATAGAGGAGCAACGATGCCATGCTACTCTGTTGCCTGATTTATACTACAATCACCTTCCTCTTTCTTCATCTCTTTTACACAGAAGGGTGTTGCTTTGCAATTCACAGAAAATTGCTGAGAAAGCTGATACCATTGCTTGGGATTTCAGTTCAGTCCTCCGGAAGTTGCAAGGACTGGTGTACTTGCAGAAAATATACATAGCCTTAAAATGTTCACAGTGACAGCATCCCACATTACCTTTAGTCCAACAAAAATTATTTTCCTTTTGGAAAAATCTGATTTCTTGTTATTTTATCCAGTTTCATCGGTCATTTTGCAATTATCCTTGTGCATGAAACAAACTGAGCTTATGAAATCTTCATCAGATCAGACAAAAAACTGTTTAATTACCAGCCTATGTATTTGTCAGGACATAATTTACTGTCATTTCAGTATTCATAAGATGTACCCAGACTGATAATATTAATGTCCACTAAAAGGGTTTAGTACTAGGTCCTCTGTCCTCTCTCTGGATGTATGGTTTAGTTGCACAAATATGAAATCACATCACAAGGTGCAGTTTCCCTCATCTAAAGCTGTGGACAAAAATGTATTAAAAGGTGTAATATTTCAATGGCCTGTGTTGCTTTTGCAATCTTTGGATGACCCTTAGGTGTATATAGAACTGGTACATTTCTTTATTACATGTAAATCACATAACACACACACACACACACTCATTCTGGCGCATCGTAAAATAAAGCCCGGGCTTATGCGGGCCCTTCTCCTGGCACTAGCGCTGAAGCCATTGACTGTGAGTAAAGCTGCATTCACACCTGAGCACAATGTCTTTTATCAATTTTCTGGCGTTTTTTTGTGCATTTTTAATGCGTGATTTTGGCACGTTTTTATGTGCAATTTGCGTGTTTTTATAAAGCGTTTTTGAGCTTTGGTAGGTTTTTTTAGCCAGTAGAGAAAAAAAAATTATCTGATGCATCATTTGTTGCTAGGTTTTTCAAATTTTTTAGCCTTTCCAATAGCTTTCTTATTATACTTCATAATTTTTTATTTTTTTTTGTTAGGGTAAGGGGTTAGAGTTAAGGTTAGGTTAGGGTCAGGATTAGGGGTGGGGGGTTAGGATTAGGGATTAGGGTTATTTATTTATTTTTGTTAGGCTTCGGTTGTTAATACTACTACTAATAATAATATTTATAATATTAATAATAAATGAATAAATACATTTAAAATAAAATAATCATATACAAATAATAAATACAATAAATGAATACTATGTAATTATAAATAGATAATGAACCCATAACCTTAACCCCTAACCCTTAAAAATAATAATAATAATAATAAAATAATAAATAACTAAACACCCTAACGCTAACACAAAATAAATAAATTATTATTTTTTTATCATGATTAATATTAATAATAACAACAATAATAATAATACAAATTATTGTTATTATTAATCATTAAAACAAATTGCTTGGGTGTTTATTATTTATTATTATTATTATCAATATTAATAATTTGTTTTTGTTTTAAAGGTTAAGGGGTAATTATCATTTATTTATGTATTATGTATTGTATTACATATTATTAATGTGTATAAATGTAATTTTATTTATTTATGATGACTTTTAGTTATTTTTGTATTTATTTATTCATATAATATTGAATTTTTTTTTTTTTTTAATTTTTTCAATTGTGTAAAAATTGTGTAAAAAATAAGCACAAAAACAGCACAAAAACATGCAACGAATTGCATGAAGGCGCACAAAAATGTGCAAATGGCGCACTTCCATTTATTTCTATGGGAATAAAAACATGCCAAAATTGTGCAAATCTGCCCAATTTGAGCTATAAAAAAAATCTAGCGACATGACGACTTTGGTGCGTCAGCTGCTGGAACGAGCGTAATCAGCAATAGGGGGCATGTGGATCAAGCAGTGCATGGCATTACCTACACGTCAAGATCCACCCAAACATGATGGAGCAGCGGAGGTGGCCTCACAGGGGAGTGGCGGTGGAGGACAGCTGCAACACGGTCCTGTCTTGGAGGCTTCAGTGGTTCCAACAGAAGGACTTCGAGAGGTTGCAAGACGGGAAAAGGAAGCGCCAGCAGCGGAGGAGCTACAGCCCCGCTCTGCCTACAGCTCTGATCCAGGGCAGAACACGGCCACTATCGGCAATGGGGAAGATGGAAGAGGAAGGCGCAGCTTTTGGGTGATGTCACCAAGAGGCCAGTTGTCTCCACGGCAACCAAAAACGCCAAGGCAACAGCCGGGTCCTGTTAGAATGTCATAGGATATGGAAGAAGCAGTAGGAAATGCAGGCATTCAGTCACAAAGAGAGGAACAAGCCGGCAGTAATATTCCTGAGCGGTGCACATCTCCACCACTATCTGCTCCTGCTGAAAGTAGCAGTTCTCTATCCAGCAGTGAGTTAGAACCTTCATTAAGACTCTGTGCTAAATCTTCTTTGGAAACGGGTGCAGACCAGCTATAAAATCTTTTTATGGTTGGCTGCAAGCTTTTTGCATTTTTGCGAGCATTCTTTTTGAGAAAAATCCTGAGATTAGCTCATCATTATTTCAACAAATCGATATAATTCTTGAAGCTTACAGAAGTTTCAGTGTTTTTTCCTGGTTGACGTATGATCAGGCTTTCCGTCACAAATTAGCAGTTCAACCTTTCCTTACTTGGGGTACTAAGGATGTTGGCCTTTGGCTTAATGTATTTCTGCCTCAGAGACTGCCCATGGTACATCAGCCAAACGCTATTTTAGTCAATCCATTAGGGAATGTCTATAAAAAAGTTATATGCTTTGCATTTAACGACAATCAATGTTGGCGGTTAAATGTGTGTAAGTATAGGCACAAATGTGCATTTTGTTCTGGGGCACACCCAATTTTCAAATGTTTTCGGAAGTTACAGGCAGCTTCCAATTCCACATCAAAAGACAACTTTCACAAAGGCAATAACCCCCCGGTGAATTTGCCAAGAATGCTCCCATGGCTTCAGGAGTATCCAAACCGGCAGTTGGCTTCCTTGCTAATTGATGGTTTCCAAAATGGTTTTAACCTCCCATCTTTTTAAGGTACAGGTTGTGATATTGTCAACAATTTAAAATCAGTTGAGAAACTTTGTGCAGTGGTAAAAGATAAGCTGGGTAAGGTAGGATTAAAGGCCCTTTTGTTTCCCCCCTTTTTTGAATTTCAGGATATCTCCCCTAGTTGTAGTCCCTAAGAAAGAGCTTAACCAATTCCATCTTATTCATCATTTATCCTTTGCTGTTGGAAATTCCTTAAATGACCAGATTGACCCTGAGTTATCTTCCGTTTCATATACCTCATTTGACTCTGCGGTTAACAAGCTTCGCCATCTTGGCCCTAATGCCCTAATGGCGAAAGCGGATATAAAATCTGCATTTAGGCTCCTTCCACTTAATCCTTCTTGCTTTAATTCCTTAGGTATGCTTTTTGATTACAAATTTTATTTTGACAAATGTTTGCCAATGGACTTCTCCATTTCTTGTTTTTATTTTGAAGTTTTTTCGTCCTTTTTGGAATGGGTAGTAAATTCAATTGCTTATTTCTGTTTTTCCATACATTATTTAGATGGCTTTTTTTATGGAACGGAAAGAACTGACAATTGTTCATTCATTTGTAGCACTGTCCCCATAGGGCTTGCTGTGTGAAGACTCCTCTGGCCTCCTCTGATTACCTGCAGACAGTCACTTAGGGACAGTTCACTCATCCATTATTACTCCCAGTTGCTCGTTACTCAATAAACAGTCCTGGGGTTTTGGTTTTATATTTATTGTGGAACTTGGATGGAAGAAGGGAAAAGTGCGATACACCAACTCGAACTATATACAGTTGATAAGGACAACTTTCACTTGGCCTCACCAGGTTATTTTTGGAAGCAGACACACTGCTTTAACCATACTGCCACTTGGATGGAAGAATTCGGTCTTCTTGCTCTCTCTAACAGCAGACTTGTTGCAACTACTTTACCTTCAGAACACTCTCTAGCATCCCCTTGACTGACACCCGTCCACTGACTCTTCCACAGAAGGGGTGTCCCTCTCAGAACAGGCCCCACGACACAGATCTGTACTCACTGTAGGCAGAATCAGATCCTTTCCAGTGTCTCCCTTCCAGTCAGCTCTGCAAGACATCTGGGTTCAGCTCCTCTCTGGCTACCCAGCCCTCAGATCGACCACCTGAGGTTTCATGGCAGCTTCTACAGAGGAGGGGCAGCCGCCTGTCCCTCTGGGACCCCGCTCTCTAGCTTTAAGACCCGAGCACATGTGCCCTTGGCATGTATACAGTATCCCAGCATGCACCAAGGCACTTTCCTCTGCCAATCACCAGGGCTGTACTCAATGCCTGTACACTCATTTGACAGGTTTCCTCCCACTGTCCAATATGCCTCCCCATTGGACCAGTGTGAAACACTTCAGACAAACTGTGCTGCACCCGAGCACCATAAGCAGACCTCATTAGCAGATCCTGCTCCTCTGGTAGGCAGAGAGCAATATAAATTTACCTGGCATTCTCTCTGGTAAGCAGAAAGATCCAAAAATGATATTCTATATTCTAGCACCTACCTAGGAGGGTGCTACATATTTAAAACATTCTTTTCTGTATGTAACTATGTCGGTGTTCCATTGGCAAAGAAAAAGACTGTTTTTCCATCCATGTGTATTGAATTCCTTGGTATCATTTTGGATATAGTATCAATGGAATTCCGATTACCAGCTGATAAAATTTACAGGCTTCTTCAGTTATTATTGATCTTTATTAGAAAGAAGAAGGTAAACTTGAATTAAATGAAATCCTTATTAGGCCAGTTAGCATTTACCACAAGGGTATTGCCAATGGGCAGAGTTTTTACCAGAAGGCTTTTTGCTATTTCTGGGCTTAAGAATCTGAATTCACACATCAGAATAACATCCGCGGTTAGGGAGGATCTGTTGGTTTGGATTAGTTTCCTGGAGAATTTTAATGGGAAGACATTGTGGCAACCAGAATTTATTACCGATAGAGACTTCTGCTTATCCACTGATGCAACTGGCTCTATAGGTTGCGCAGTTATTTGGAAAAGCCATTGACAGCAATTGTCTCTCCTTGAAGTCCCCTATTTGGTTTTTCTATGTCTGCATTGGAACATCTGGATTAAAGCTAAGTTATCCAGGTAACTTGAATGTAATAGCTGATTCTCTCTCTCTCTCTCTCTCAGATGCAGCGTTTTTTCCTCACAGATGCCAGAAGCATACCTAATCGGGGCTCCCTTCCCACTGCATTTATGGGATCTAATGGGATCTAATCTGATTTGTGAAAGCATTCGGCATTCGGTGGCCAGTTCCACTTGGAAAAACTACTCTGCGGCTTGGCTTTTATGGTTTTCCCTTTTATCCTCCATGCTAACTGACCTTTGTAATTATTCTGAGCGGCTGGTGTTGATGTTCCTTCATTCTTTGATGCAGAAAAAATACTCTTGGTCTCATATCAGTAAAGTACTATCAGGTATTTCCTTTTTCCTGCATATTCATTATCTCCCTTCTTGTCAAAGTTATTTTTCTGTTAGGCAAGCAGCATTGAAGGGTTATAGAATGACAAACATTTCTATTGACAATAGGAACCCTATTACTCTGGACATTTTGGCTTACCTATGTAGTGTTGCATCATTAGTTTGTTCTGCTAGGTATGAGGCGGATTTATTCAATGTAGTTTTTTCTTTGGCATTTTTTTTGCGGCACTTAGAATGTCTGAAATATTGCCAGCATCCAAGGCAAAAGAGTCAGGTATTTTATGGTCTAACATGATTTAACAGGACAGTAAATTACAGATTTTTCTACCATACAGTAAAACTGATTCCTTTGGTCTTGGGTCATGGGTTTCATTGAATTCATGCCAAGATGAAAGCATTTGTCCAGTTAAATTTTTGCATATTTACCTTAGCATTAGGCCACCGGGTATTGCTTTATTATGTATTCATAATAACGGGTCTCCATTGACTAGTTATGAATTTTCATTTGTGCTAAAGAAATGCTTATCTCACTTACAATTAAATCACTTAAAGATTTCTTTGCATTCATTTCGGATCAGAGCAGCCACAGAGGCTGCTCTGATTGGATTGGAAGCCAGTAGTATTAAGAAAATAGGACAATGGAGGTCTGATTTGTACAAAACTTTATATCTGTCCTAAGAGTTTTGTTTAAAACGTTACAGGTACCCGGCGAGTTGTTTGGATCCTGGGTCATTCATATATATTTTGGGCTCATAAGAGAGCAGCAATAGGGTGAATTCTGAAAACCTGTGTCTAGATCTAGCTTCCTTTTGCATTTATTGCTATGGGCATAGGGACATGGTATAGAATGATTTAGCTTTTGAACTAGGTAGGCTATATGCTTTTTGGCCCTCTCCAAATATGGTTATTGTTTATCTAGGTGGGAACGATATTGGCCAAATTAAAACTTTTGACTTAATCTTTATTGTGAAGAATACCTTTCAGTTTCTAAAACTGACTTCCCCAAATACAGTTTTAGTTTGCTCAGAGATAGTTCCCAGGCTAAGCTGGTTGGAATCAGTTACGTTCCGGCCATTAGAAAAAGTGCAAAAGCAAATTAATAGAGCTCTAGAGAAGTTCCAGATTTGGGTCCAGATTTGGGTGTCTCCTTCTATCATTATGATTTCAAAGGAGGTATCAAAGGGATGTACTGACAGGATGGAGTGCATCTATCTGATGTGGGGTTGGATATTTTTAATCCTAACCTACAACCTTGTGTAGAATTGATCGTGGTTTGCGGGGTGTGGTGACATGTTTTTGTCACTCCTCCTGTCGTTTGGGGCATATAAGAAAAGGTTAAAATACTTTATTTGTTTAGCTTGAGTCTAAGTGGCTAAGCTGAATCTGTTTTTGAATTTTAAATGTTAAAGTTATTGGTGTGAAGAAAAGTTATTATTGTGAATAAAATGGCCCATTTTAATCCACTTTTGGTGTTGGTTGTTTTTATTAAAGTAATTCTATGCATGTTTGTTTTATTTTGTAGCACTGCCCCCTTGAGGACTGCTGGATATTACACTTTCGGGTCCCCCCTGGGTTACCGTTAGCAACTGCAGCATGCACAATTTAACTCTTTACTCTCTGGCTCCGGCCTCCTCTTCACTCGACACACTGGGAGCCTCTCTCTCTAGAGCCCATTGATTCCCCTCTGCCTTAAAAGAAGCTGTGGATTCTGCTCTTACAGGTGTTACTGGCCCTCTTCCTGGCCGCGACTTGGCCTGTACCACTTAGGTGCACTTCACCTCGGAGGTGTGAGTCTCCGTGGTCTGGCATATGGCAGTGTAGGTCTGCACCACTGCCCCCGGCTCCAGCAGTGCTCTCAGCACTCCCCTACCTCTTCCTACAGGGATCTTCATGGGCACCAGCAACTCCTGAGTAACTCAGGTCTCCCAACTCACATACAGCTTCCTGGGCCAACACTCACTCTGCACCGTCTGTATGAGCATATCACCACAGTGTCCACACTGACTCCAGGCCTGCAGCCTCATAGACACACTTGACCACCAGCTACATACCAGCCCAAGATGCTCCTTGTCCTTCCCGCCGCACAGGGCCAGTTTTCCGTTGGGCACCAACTGAACTTCGGTGTCCCACTGGACTGACCCTGGTGATTCCATCAGCTTTACAGGTTCTCCGCCAACACATGGGATAGCCCCTGCGGTCCGGCTCACTCCGATATCCATTATCATGCTCCTCCACACGTGTCTGCTCCTCAGCTACACCCAAAGGCGGAAGTGACGTTTCAACTCTCTTCCCCCACTCGGATTGGCAGTCTGTGGGCGCCAACCCTGCCCACAACTTCAGACTAGCTGACTCTCCGGCGGTGGCTCCTCCTGTTAGGCAGACCTCTTCAGCGCGTGCTTTCCCGCGCGGTACAGTAAACTCTTCGCTGCTGCTTCTCTGCTCAGCCAGCACGAAGATCACTGCCTGGCAGACTCAATCCACACACATCCACCACCTCTGTCTGTACTTGTGCCTCAGTTGCACTTCCATCTCGATAAGTCAACTGACCTCCCACACTGTTTGTGAAAATTGTCCCGCTGTCAGTCATTGCACGGCCAACATTTTTCTCAACAGCACATGTACAGACATGACCTCCCATACTGTTTTGGAAAACTGCTCCGCTGTAATGAATTGCACGATGAACACTTTTCTTCTCAGTATATGCAGACATCACTCTCCACACTATTTAGGAAAATTGTCCCGCTGTCATAAATTGCACGGTCAACACTTTTCTTCATAGTGCATGTACCGCCATGACCCCCAACACACCGATCCCTGTTTTCCGTGCCACCACCTTCCTCATCCACACTTGCACTGATTACTGTAAAGCAGACACAGTCCTTTTGTACGATACAGTGCATTTCTTCTCCATCAACTCTCCTGCCTTTTACTTGTAGAGACAAGCTGTTTCTCTGACAAATGTCCATCCATTGTCATTGGCAACCATTATTGTAAACTTGACTTATCATCCCACTCTCCCTAATCCCTGTAGAGCAGACATCACTCCTTCCGCTGGCACTCCAGTACATTTCTTAAAAAAGCATGACGTTACTTTGCAAGATTTTCCGGACGTTGCCGTTATAAACCGTTGCGGTAACCCAGGGCTGTATCCCGGAAGACGCCCCCAAATGTAGCACTGCCCCCTTGAGGACTGCTGGATATTACACTTTCGGGTCCCCCCTGGGTTACCTTTAGCACCTGCAGCATGCACAATTTAACTCTTTACTCTCGGGCTCAGTCAATGAACAGTCTAGGGGATGTAGTTGTTTTTGTGGTTCTATTTAAATTAGGGATGGGAGAAGAGAAGAGTGGGATACTCCAACTGGAACTATTCACAATAGGTGAGGACTCCTGACTGAAGATGCAGCCAGGCTGCTGATTCACCTTGCAACTTAGATGAATTTAGGATTACTTGTTAGGATGAATTCGGCTTACACTCCTAGTACCCCCCTTTCACTCCACCTGCTGACACCCGTCCTCTGACTATCCTACACCGGGTTGGCCCCTCTCAGGTCAGGCCCCTAGACACGATACTGTTTTTCGAGGTTCTCCGGTGTCTCTACCCCCTCAGTCAGCTCTCATGGACCTCTGGGTTCAGCTCCTTCACTCCTGGTCCCCAGGCTGACTGTATGTGACCATGTGCCACTGCTACAGAGGAGGAGGCAGCCGCCACTCTCCCTCCAGGACTCTGCTCACCAGCCAAAGACCCCACAGCACATGTGCTCTTGGCTTTTATATCACACCCCAGAATGCACCGAGACAACCAGTCTGTGCCAATCACTGGGGCTGTATCAAAGCCTGTGTACCCATAGATCAGATTTCCTCCACTGTCCAATATGCCTCCCTGTTGGACCAGTGTGTACCCTCCCTAGACCAGATAAATCACACACTGAGCACCATGAGCAGACCTAACTCACAGATCCTGCTCTCTGGTGGGGGGAAAGCAATATAGATTTGCCTACTTCTCCTCTGATAGGCAGACAGAGCCAAAAACTATACTCTCTCACTAGCACCTACCTAGGAGGGTGCTACATTGATATGCCGCCTACGGTCCCATGTCAGGTAAAAGGGGGTAGCCTTTTTTTTAGGCCCCCCTTTGCCCATGACAACATGGCGGCATCATAATAAGCCCCTTTTGGAGGGCTTATTGTAATAGGCCAGTTGAGGTCACATGTCCTAGGAATGTTCTGGAAGGTCAATAGGTCAGTCAGGGATAGATCAGTCAAGGTCAGGTGACCATCCTACGGTCCCATATAGTGACGTCACATCACTTCAGGCTGAGCTGTTGCAGCTCTGTCTAACATCTCCTCGAAGATAGAATAGTGATTTATTGCTGGAAGATTTCATTGTATATAATAAAAATGAATACAAATATTGTATTGTAAACTGTGATTGTAAATCCGTTTTAAAAAAAACACAATGCTAATTTGTGCCTCTTCAACGCAACCTCATTTTTAAAAAATTATTTTGCTAACATTTTTGCTAACCATTCTATCTCCCAGCATAATGTAGCATCGGAAGAGGAATAAAGTTCTCCTAAAGTAAAAAGCATGCATTCACTTTGAGCCTTACCATTTTGCTGCATTACATTAAAGTCACACTAATGGGATATCATTTTATTCAGTACACTTAGAGGTATATACTGTATATGGGCATGTGTAAATTGCGTAAACGTTGCATTGGCTTCACCAGGGATCCACCAGCATCACTTACTTCACTAAGAAAGCCTATGACGAAGAGCAAAAGGCACTAGGGGGAGCTTTGACAATCTGATGTAAGACAGCTTGTAGTGCTCTCTTTTTTTATGCCTCTGGAATCAGGAGCATTTGATATCATGGCTTTAATTCGTTTTTTTGTCAAAGTTTAAGGCAGTCTGCACTCCCGTGTGATTTAGCGAAGTGCTATTTTCAGTCTATTCATTCGATCTGCGATTTGGGGTGTCATTAGGAGTACATTGACACCTGCAGCAGATTGCACTCCTGGTGCGTTTTGAACGTAGAGCAGGAAACTCACACAGAATGTGGGTTTCCTGCACCGTGTTCTGATGTGAACTTACCCTTAACCACTTAAGGACCGCCCGCCGTAGTTATACTGCGGCAGGCAGCCCCTCCTGCGTGAACTGGTGTAGGTATACGTTGGTCGCGCGCTTCCACCCCTACTCAGCAGCGGGGACTTCTCTCTGGAATAATCACAGAGTGCCTGTGATCCTTCTATGTAGGATCACAGGTCTCTGTAATCATTTCACAAGCCAGGCCCCCATGCAGTTAGAATCACTCCCCTAGGCTCACATTTACCCCCTTGACCTTCCACAGTATTAACCCCTTCCCTGCCAGTGTCATTATTACAGGAAAAGTGCATATTTTTAGCACTGATTACTATAGTGTAGTCACTGGTCCCCCCAAAAGTGTCAAAAATGTCAGTTAGGGGGTCGCAATGTCGCAATCCCGCTAAAAATTGCAGATCGCCACCACTACTTTTTTACTAGTAAAAAAAACAAAAAAAACAATAAAAATTACAAAAATCGCAAAAAAATGGCCTGGTCATTAAGGGGGCGAATCCTTCTGGTCCAGAAGTGGTTAATCAACACATTTTGAAAATAATCTGCACCAAATATGTTTTCTTCTTTTGGTTCCTACCTTGATATGCCTATCAAAAACTATGAGCTGAAAGACGTATCATCAGGTACTCCTCGGCTATCTCAAGTGGATCGTTTTGGAGGATGAGGTCCTAACGTCTGGTGAGTGGCATTTCCTAACGTCTGGTGAGTGGCATTTCCTAACGTCTGGTGAGTGGCATTTCCTAACGTCTGGTGAGTGGCATTTCCAGCAAAGGTGGAGGTGATATTTGCACACTGATTATAATCATAAAAAAGTACACAAAACCTTCTGGAAATAGATCTATTATCTATTTTTCTGGCTGCTAAAGACTTTTCTGGGAAGGACTATGAAGATTATTTTCTTTTTTCCCAATTGGTTTTACTGGAATAGGTTATTGTGACACAAACAGAAAACAGTATAGTATACATAATGTAATGCATAAGAAATCATAAGACAAATACATTTGTTTATAAGATGCACATTCAGTTAAAGAATTAAGCATTCGTATACAAAAAAAGGGATACAATGGCAAATGTTGAGAAAGAAAATTAATTCTTTAAACAATACAAGTATTGTTACAAATAATAATAAATAGGGATGTTCATCTATGCATTAAGGCACACGTTCTGCTGTAATGGCGGCCATTCGCTCTGGTGAGTAGGCATTTCAGTTGATGGTGGAGGCTCTATCACATGGACAGTGTTTGACCCCCTTTCTTCACTGAAGTGGTGGCTGTACATATATATTCCTCACCTACCTAATCACCTGAACTATATTATGGTACTATCTGCACCTATAGCTGAAGGATTTGCATATATGAATGCAATTTTTATATAGTTAATGCACTGACTGTGCTTATTCCATTTCATATATTCATATGTTTTTTGTCTTCAATACAGTGCATCCGGGAAGTATTTACACTTCTTAACTTTTTCCACATTTTGTTATGTTACAGCCTTATTCCAAAATGGATTAAATTCATTATTTTTCTGAAAGTTGCACAAACAATACCCCATAGTGACAACGTGAAAGAAGTTTGTTTGAAAATCTTTAAAAATGTATTAACCACTTAAGCCCCGGAAGATTTTACCCCCTTCCTGACCAGGGCCTATTTTGCGATTCGGCACTGCGTGACTTTAACGGACAATTGCGCGGTCATGCGACGCTGTACCTAAACGAATTTGACGTCCTTTTTTTCCCACAAACAGAGCTTTCTTTGGGTGGTATTTGATCACCTGTGTGATTTTTTGATCATGCGCTATAAACAAAAAAAGAGCAACAATTTTGCAAAAATAGCAATATTTTTCACATTTTTTTATATGAAATTCCCCACAAAAAAAATGTAAAAATCAAAATTTTTTAACATTTTCGGCCAATTTGTTTTCTGCTACATATGTTTGGTAAAAAAAAAACGCAAAAAGCGTATTTTGATTGGTTTGCGCAAAAGTTATCACGTTTACTAACAAAGGGAAAGATTTTTTTAATTTTTATTGTTTTTTTTTTTAACGCGTAATGGCGGCGATCTGCGATTTTTTTGCGGTACTGTAACATTGCGGCGGACAGATTGGACCCTTGACTGACATTTTTGACACTTTTGGGGTTACCAGTGACATTACTACAGTAATCAGTGCTATACATATGCACTGTTACTGTAAAATGATACTGGCAGTGAAGGGGTCAACTTTTTTTGAGAGGAAGGGGTTATGTGTGTCCCTAGGGGCGTGATTCTAACTGTGATTGGCTGTGGCTTGAGGTGTAGGAACAGTGATCAACGGTCCTGATCACTATTCCTACACAGGGGAGAATGACAGGCGGCTTGTTTACATTAGCCGCCTGCCTTTCTCCTGCTCTAACGGAGGATCGCGAGTGACCGGCGGACATCGGGTCCGCCGGTCACACGCGCGGGGGGGTCCGTGACCGCGCGGGAGCGCGCCTCCGGTGGCGCACGCTCGCTCCCTAGACCCTCACAGGCTAGCTACGTAGTACTACGTCGCTTTGCCTGTGAGGGGCTGACCGCCGCAGTAAATAGTCGTGCAGCGGTCGGCAAGCGGTTAAAAAGAAAAAAAAAAAAAACATGTACATAAGTATTCACAGTCTTTGCTATGACACTCTAAATTGAACTCAGGTGCACCCTGTTTCCACTGATCATCTTTGAGATATTTCTACAACTTGATTAGAGTTCACCTGTGGTAAATTCAGTTGATTGGACATGATTTGGAAAGGCACACAGCTGTCTATATAAGGTCCTACAGTTAACAGTGCATATCAGAGCACATACCAAGTCATGAAGCCGAAGGAAATGTCTGTAGACCTCCAAGAAAGGATTGCATCGAGGCACAGATCTGGGGAAGGGTGCAGAAAAATGTCTGCAGCATTGAAGGTCCCAATGAGCACAATACCCTCCATCATCCGTAAATGGAAGAAGTTTGGAACCACCAGGACTCTTCCTAGAGCGGGCCACCCTGCCAAACTGAGCGATCGGGGAAGAAGGGCCTTAGGGAGATGACCAAGAACCCGATTGTCACTCTGACTGAGCTCCAGCGTTTCTCTGTGGAGATAGGAGAACCTTCCAGGAGAACAACCATCTCTGCTTTGAGGCTAGTCAGGATGGAGGAAAAGATGAATGCATCAATGTACAGAGACATCCTTGATGTAAAGCTGCTCCAGAGCGCTCTGGACCTCAAACTAGGGCGAAGGTTTATCTTCTAACAGGACAACGACCCTTAGCACACAACCAAGATAACAAAATGAGTGGCCATGGGACAGCTCTGTGAATGTCCTTGAGTGGCCCAGCCAAAGCCCAGACTTGAACCCAATTAAACATCTCTGGAGGAATTTAAAAATGGTTGTGCTCCCATCCAACCTGATGGAGCTTGAGAGGTCTTGCAAAGAAGAATGGGAGATTATCCAAGGGAGTATGAAGGACATAGCAATCCCTTGTAGTATATTCCCCCAATGAGAGACAGGACTCTAGATTGAGGGTGAAGTAACTCAACTTTATTGAACAAGAAACAGACTTTTATACAGTTTTCCCCCACAAGGTTACCGCCCAGGTGGACCTTGTTGAAAACAGGCCCTGACATTCACAATCCAATGAAAACAGAGTTTTACACTTTTATACAGTGTACACAAAGATATACACTGTGGGACAATCCCCCTTAGCAGCCAATCCACATACACATAAGCTTATCTTAAGGCAGACAGAACAATGTGAGGTCATTAACATTTAACAATGAGACAGGCACAATCCATATTCCCTCCCAATACACAAACAATAGGCAAGTCTGCCAATGACAGTCTGTGTGTCTCTCTCACAGACAAGCACATGGAATACTTTGTGTAAGGTGGTATTAAATCTTCATATTTCTATATGAAGATATGGTTGACAAATATTACTGTCCCATATGAAGCAATTCAAACTATTAAGTATCTGCTCCTCACCTCCAGTGACGGTGAATGTACTCAACTTTCTAGACCAAGCTAACATAACAAAACTTGTTAAAAAAAGTGCAGCGCAGTAGCAGAGTAGCAAAATGTGTGAATATAAATCTACAGTGCAAAGTATTCACAGCACTTCACTTTTTCCACATTTTGTTATGTTACAGCCTTATTTCAAAATGTATTAAATTTGTTATTTTCCTGAAAATTTTACAAACAATACCCCATGACAATGTGAAATAAGTTTGTTTGAAATCTTTACAAATTAATACAAATAAAAATAAAAAAACCCCATGTACATAAGTACTCACAGTCTTTGCTCAATACTTTGTTGAAGCACCTTTGGCACCAATTACAGCCTCGAGTATTTTTGAGTATGATGCTACAAGCTTGGCACACCTATTTTTGGGCAGTTTTATATGGCTGGGGCCCCCTTATGGCCATGATGTATTCATGTACGTCCGCTGCGACCCGTTCATGGGTTTCCATTGATGGGGTACTTGGATACAACGCTATCCTAGGGGACTTATGTTGCTGGGGGGGGGGGTTGTCAATGGTTATGGGGTGGAATCTACTATTGAGGGTGGGTTCTATTGTTGCTGTGCCTATTAATGCTGGCTGCTGGGAGATCTATTGTTGCTGGGGGAGGGGGATTCAATGTTACTGGCTGCTGAGGATGTATTCTACTGCTTTTTTTGTTATCAATAACAAATGCCATACAAATTACTTAGCACCACAAAATGATACTTGGTTCTGTATTCTTTAAAAAAGACAATACTGGGAGCTGGGTATTGGGTGGAACCAAGGGACAGTGCTCAGAGGTGGAGACAAGGGGTGGCTCAGAAGAGGGGAGGACCTGCACCTTTTCTCTGAGAAAAAAAGCCCTGAGTGTACCCCACTTTACTGCTCCCATCACTGACAGCCAATGTGCTTTGTAATGCCTCGTACACACGCACCGATTGTCGGCCGAACGATCGGCCGTCTTTTGTCCAGTGTTGTTGTGTTGGTTGGTTGTTGGTTGAAATGTGCTCTAGACTTGCACTTGACTTTTGTTGGCCAACAAAAATTTTATAGCATGCACACCAGATTTTGTTCGGCCGAAAAGTCGCAGTTGGTTGTCGGAAGCATCATACTAACAAGCCAACAATCGGCCGATCGGACATTGGCCGAAAATTTACGGCCAACAATCGGTGCGTGTGTACGGGGCTTAAGTCAGACATCCCAATTCTCCCGCAAGGTGCGGGACTCTCCCGCATGTGGGCTGCGGCTCCCTGACACCTGCAAGTGCCATGCAATTTCCCAGCTGTCAGAGCGGAGCCGATGCTTCCTGTATAGTTCCGGCTCTGTCCTGTCACAGGTGGAATGATATCAAATGCACTCCGCCCAGTGGCGGCTGGTGCTCAAAATTTTTGGGGGGGGGCGCAAACAGAAAAATGTAATAGGCATTGCTTTGCGGCAAAAAAACGCTGTAAAAAATTGCGTGACTTTGAGGTCGCAAAAGTGTGAAAGGGGCCTTCAGTAATTAAGGTATAGTGTGCCCCCTTTCAATGCAGAGAGACCAGCGTGCCCCCTTTCAATGCACAGTGACCAGCGTGCCCCCTTTCAATGCACAGTGACCAGCGTGCCTCCTTCAAAACACTGACCAGCATGCCCCCTTTAATGCAGAGACCAGCATACATGCCCCCTTCAATGCAGTGACCAGCGTACATGCCCCCTTCAATGTAGTGACCAGCGTACATGCCCCCTTCAATGTAGTGACCAGCATACACGCCCCCTTCAATGTAGTGACCAGCGTACATGCCCCTTCAATGCAGTGACCAGCGTACATGCCCCCTTCAATGTAGTGACCAGCATACATGCCCCTTCAATGTAGTGACCAGCGTACATGCCCCCTTCAATGCAGTGACCAGCATACATGCCCCCTTCAATGTAGTGACCAGCGTACATGCCCCCTTCAATGTTGTGACCAGCATACATGCCCCCTTCAATGTAGTGACCAGCATACATGCCCCCTTCAATGTAGTGACCAGCATACATGCCCCCTTCAATGCAGAGACCAGCGTGCGTGCCCCCTTCAATCCAGTGCACTTACCTGGATCATCAGCAGCAGCGGCAGCGGCGGGGCTTCTCCTCAGTCCCCGGCACGTCTCCTCGGGTCCTCCTGCTCCCGCCTCCTCCTCAGACAATGGTATGGGGTTTGCCTTGCGGCCAATCAGGAATCAGGTATTAGACCCTCTCCCTGATTGGCCGGGAGGAGGATCCGTGTGACAATTGCGAAATTTAATTTGCTATTGTCACACAATGGGTGGAGTCGGGACGCACTGCTCTGCACCCCGGGTCCACCCCTTGCATTGCCCTATTAGAGCCTCTGGCTCTAATCAGGTGATGCAAAAAAAAAAAAAGCCCCATTGAACTCCATGGCGCCCCTGCATGCAGATTAGGGGCCAGACACATGAATAGGGGGGGCGGCGCCCCTGCGCCCCCAACACACCGGCCGCCACTGACTCCGCCTGTGAGAGGAGAGATAAAGGAAGCATCGGCTCCGCATGCTTCCTCCAGCGCCACTCCTCACACTCCGTTGATGTCTCTCAGAGGAGCCAGCATTTCCCACCAGCACTTCCAGCCAGCATTTCCCACCAGCACTACCAGCCAGCAGTACTCAACAGCAGTAGCCACCAGTAGTACCAGCCAGAAGTACCCACCAGTAGTACCAGCCAGGAGTACCCATCAGCAGTATCCACAAGCAGTACTCACCAGCAGTACCCACCAGCAGTACCAGCCAGGAGTACCTGCCAGCAGTACCAGCCAGCAGTACCAGCCAGCATTTCCCACCAGCACTACCAGCCAGCAGTACCCACCACCCGTACTCACTAGGGGTACCCACCAGCAGTACACACCAGCAGTACCCACCAGTAGTACCAGCCAGGAGTAACCACCAGCAGTACCAGCCAGCAGTACCCACCAGCAGTACCAGCCAGGAGTACCCACCAGCAGTACCCACCAGAAATACTCCCCAGCAGTACCAGCCAGGAGTACCCATCAGCAGTACCAGCCAGCAGTACCAACCAGCAGTACCCGCCAGCAGTACCAGTCAGCAGTACCATCCAGCAGTACCCACCAGCACTACCAGCCAGCAGTAACCACCAGCAGTACCAGGCAGCAGTAACCACCAGCAGTACCAGCCAGCAGTAACCACCAGCAGTACCAGCCAGCAGTACCAGCTAGCAGTACCCACCAGCAGTACCAGTCAGCAGTAACCACCAGAAGTACCAGCCAGCAGCATTACCCACCAGCAGTACCAGCCAGCAGTAACCACCAACAGTAACCACCAGCAGTACCAGCCAGCAGTACCCACCAGCAGTAACCACCAGTAGTTCCAGCCAGCAGTACTCACCAGCAGTAACCACCAGCAGTACCAGTGAGCAGTACCCACCAGCAGTAACTACCAGCAGTTCCAGCCAGCAGTACCCACCAGCAGTACCAGACAGCATTACACGGCTGCAGTTCCCACCAGCAGTACCCGCCAGCAGTAAGTCACACGTGCAATAGGTGCAACTAACCCCCAGCACATAATTGTAAAAATCCCAGCATGTGCAGTGTTTCTGACTCCTACCACCATGACCAGTTCAAATCACTGAAACAGTCATGGTGGTTAGAGTGTTCCTTTAATATCTCTCTTAGACAGAAGACTCCCTTCACTAACGGATTACACACGGGGTACTTTCATTATTATCATTGTTTGCTTTTTTATGATGGTAAATTATTTTTCGATTCACTAAAGGTATCTAAAGGGTCAGCTGAATTTACCGTGCACATATAATGTTATAGATTTTTGAGGTGTTTTCAAAAGTCTTTTAACAAAAATCATTACATGGGCTAACACTACTTATAACATTTCTAGCTTTAGTTCTTTTGAAGAAAAAGGAAAAATTAGCCATTTTAGTGGGTAATGAAATAAAACTTTTTGAGAAAAAAAAAATCTTTCAGCAGTTAAACGTCCATTTTCAAATAATGATTCAAGCTACACTATATTGTCAAAAGTATTGGGACGCCTGCCTTTACACGCACATGAACTTTAATGGTATCCCAGTCTTATAGTGCCCATACACTAGACGTAAAATAGTTTGAAAATCTGTCATTTGGACACTTCGTTCATTTTGCAGCCAGTTAATGGGTATAAATCGGTAATCGGTTGTGACATTTTTGAGCCGATTAAAACAAAGGATACATTTGGAAAATGTCTGCCGAACGATTTATTGAAAGGTTAATGTGTTTGCCGTCCGAACTGTTTGCACTATGCTTATGCGAGAAAACAAATGAAAAACTGATTCATTTATGTTCTTTGAATGATTTATCGATCAAAATTTGGTTGTTACACAATGGCAAAATTGTTTGATCTCACAGCGAATTGTTCATTATTCGGAAATGATTTTGAACATTTTTTCATATAGTGCATGGCCAGCATTTGTCCGTAGGGTTCAATATTGAGTTGGCCCACCCTTTGCAGCTATAACAGCTTCAACTCTTCTGGGAAGGCTGTCCACAAGGTTTAGGAGGGTGTCTATGGGAATGTTTGTCCATTCTTCCAGAAGCAAATTTGTAAGGTCAGACACTGATGTTGGATGAAAAGGCCTGGCTCGCAGTCTCTGCTTTAATTCATCCCATCGGACACAGCCAATGAGTGATCACTGTACCAGCCCACCTCTGGTACCATATGACTGCTGTAACCAATCACAGCAGGTCACATGACAGTTGTAAACAATGAATAACTTCCGTCCAAGCAATCCATTGTATACAGTTGTGTTGTTAGCTGTGATTGGTCAGTGTGATTACATGGTAAAGACTGGGCCAATCACAGCCCATCTGTACCATGTGATTAGCTCTGACCATTTACAGCTAATTACAACAAAACAAACTGAATGAATCAATTTCATTCAGTACAATGCTTGCACATAGCAATGTGATGCACTGCTTTATGCAGCCAGAATGTGTAAAAAAAATAATTCTGATCACTTCCCCAGAGTAGTGCAACGTTACTATGGTAACACTATATTGCTCTGGCCAAAGTGTGTTAAAAAAAATTGTAAAAAAACTGAAAAAAAAAAAAAAAAAGATTTTTTTTTTTTCATACTGTCACCAATCAGTGTTCCTGATCTCCACCACACCTGTTATATGATGAGGCTGTACTGCACTTGTGACAGTATGTAAAAAATTCTTATTTTTCCAAAAACTTATGACAAATAATGACAACTTCAAAAAACGAATAAACTTATTATGCCTTTTACTAGTTACCTTAGACTGTTTACGTTTCAAAAAAGGGGTAATTTGGCAGATATCTGTACTGTCCTGACATTTTTGGGCCTCAAGAAATTAGATACGTCTTCAGTACATCAGGATTGATTCATTTTCAGATATATACTATAGTTTGTGGACCCTATAACTGTCCTACAGACTAAATATTATGCACTGATTTGGGTCATTTTTACCAAAGAAATGTAACAGTTTACATTTTGGCCTAAATTCATGAAGAAAGAATATGTATTTGCAAATTTTTACAACAGAAACAAAGAAAAACTTTTTTTTCCACATTTTCTGTCTTTTTTCATTTATTTAGCATAAAATACAAAATTCAATGGTGACTAAATACCACCAAAGGAGAGCTTTATTGGGGGGAACAAAATGATAAAAATTTAGTTTGGGTACAGTGTTGCATGACCGTGCAATAGTCATTCAAAGTGTGACAATGCTTAAAGTTGAAAATTGGCCTGTGCAGGAAGGGGTAAAAGTGCCCAGTATTGAAGTGGTAGATAATGGTTGAGGCAAATTTAGGATTTGCCTCCCTGTAGCAGTGGAGTGATTGCTTTTGGCTGTTCTGGGCTCTACTCAATTGCTTTCCCCTGGTTTCTAGTAGGTTCCAGAATTTAGTGGGTGGAAGAGACAGACCCTCACTTGCATATTTACACAGCCTCAGCCAATCCCTGCTGGGAAGAATGACCGATTGGGGGCTCTGGTGGGTATATATAGGCTGGGGCCTGGAACAGTAGGGTCCTTGTCATGTGGGGGAAGACCTATCTTGAGGGCTATGGCCCTCTGGGGCCAATAGCTGCAGTTTTGAAGAGGCCATGTGGGTCCCAGCTCCATCTAGAACTAGAGTACAAGCCTGAATGGTCCCGGAGACTGTCCGTGCTACCTTTTTGGGGTGAGCTCCTTCTTGTTTGTCAGGCTTTACCTTCGCAATAGGGTCCTCTGAGATGTAGTTCACAAGACACTTAATACAAGAGGGTGGTTGCACCCTTAAGAGACAGCACAGTTAGAAGTGTCCTCCTTTATCTTTCTACTAGTTTGGAGTATTCCAAGGCTTACCTGCACCCTGAAGTTAAATCAGCAAATAAACTGCAAAAAAGACATGCACTGCCTGTGTTCTGAGTTGAAAGACTGCTTTGTGCCTGACTGCCATGTGCCTCGCAGGGAATAGAACCTGATATAAATCAGCAAGCCCGGTTCGGAGTCTGTGCTTTAAGAGGCATTCAAGGTGCTGAGAAATGTATCGGGAGGCTGCTATTTAAAATACACCTGTCATTATGTAAATTTGGGGTTTGCCATTGCTGGCTTTCTTCTAAAAATTCTGGTTTCCTGTAACTTTCTAAAGTATTTCTGATTCATAATCTTGGAGCAAGCATATAGAACATGGGTGACAGAAAAGTGCCGAGTTTGTTGTATCTACATTTGTCTCGCATTAGTACATTGGTGTGACAACCAGGCAATTAGCATTTTCAACCTCCTGAATCAGATCATTTATCACCCAACTCAGTCGAGTTTTAAGACCCTTTCACGCTTGTACAACCTGAAGCTCGTGCGACTTTTCCGCAATCGAAGCAATGTTTGTGTAATCTGGAGGTCTGTGGACTTCTAGTCGCATCAAAGTCGGAACAAATTAGCGCAGGGGCTACTTTGAAGTCGCTGCTTCTTGAAGTTGCACAGATATGAATGGTGCCCATTGGAAATGATGGGGTACAACTTGTCATGTGCAGTCCCAAGTCATAGGACAAGTCGCACAAGTGTGAAAGGGGCCTAACTAAACTTTTGTTGAGCTATGTGTTGCTGACAAGGCCACGCACTGCTCAAGTTTTGGTAAATTCAGCAGAAATTGGCTAAAATTTGAGCAGTGTATGGCTAGATTAACAATGAACTTCTCTTATGCTTATCCCTTTTGGACTGTTAAATATACCATTGAAAATATTTTGTTATATTTGCTTTAAAGCGTAACTCAGCCCAAAAGGGGAAGTTCTGCTTTAAGGACTCTTCCCCGCTCCTCTTGCACAATTGGCACTTTTGAGGAGCGGGGTGAGAACAGGAACCCAATTTTGACTGGTTCCTGCTCCCACTTGTGTTCCGAACACCGTGGCGCTCGGGAACGGAAGTTCTCCTCCCTACCTCCCCCCAGCAGACTTCTGGGACACTGACAGGTCCCAGAAGACTGCATCCACCAATCCAGGATGCCCTGTGCGACTCGCGCATGCACAGTGGGCACCCAGCTGTGAAGCCGGAAGCTGTCACAGCCGGGTGCCCATAGTGAAGATGCGTGAGCCACCGAGAGAGGATAAAGACGTCTGGGCTGAGTGCACCGCTGGACCATGGGACAGGTGAGTGGCTGTTTTTTTTAAAGTAAGCAGCTACAGTTTTCATAGCTTCTGACTTTTATTTGGTGGCTGGAGCTCCTCTTTAAGAGTGTAAAAAAAAAAAAAATACCTGTTGATCCTGTAAAAAATCCTGTCAGCTTATAACTTCCTGTGCTCTCGGCCTGTGCTGATTGTAATGTTACATTGTTTGCAGCTATCTCTGAAAGCTACAGACCTTCACCCCTCTATTTTATGTATAATAGCAGAGGAGTGGCTTCCAGGGTGTTATGTTATATTTGTTGTCCTAAAACAGAAGGGTGAGTGAGTGTTGTCATTATAGGACTGGAAGTGTGTTACTGGCAGAATCACCAGGTGAATATAAATCACAAACAAACTTAAGAAAGGAAAACTAATACAGCCACCCCATTTAGTAAGTAGTAAGATACAACATATTCCTTTTTCGTTTTTTGGGTTTAGATACATTTTAAGGCTGAACTCCAGGAATTCAGCTGCTTTGTAAAAGGTGCAGGCATAGCATGCCTGTTGGCACTATATACACTTGGTCCATATATATTTGGACACAGGCACAATTTAAGTTTTTTCAGGTATTTACCAAAAAATATTCAGGCTATAGGTATATAATGGATATAGACTGAAAGTGCACACTCTCAGGTTTAATTTGAGGGTATGTACATCCAAATCGGAGAAAGGGTTTAGGAATTACAGCTCTTAAGAATAGCCCCCTCCCTTTTTCAAAGGACCAAAAGTAATTGAGCAATTGAACCAAAAGCTGTTTTATGGCCAGGTGTGGGCTACTCCTTCATTATTTCTTTATTAATTAAGCAGGTAAAAGATCTGGCGTTGATTCTAAGTGTGGTATTTGCGTTTGGAATCTATTGCTGTTATTGCTCCATTATGCGTTCAAAGGAGTTGTCCATGCAAGTGAAATAGGCCATTGTAAGGCTTCAAAAACTAAAAAATCCATCAGAGATGGCATCAACGTTAGGAGTGGCCAAATCAACAGTCTGGTACATTCTGAGAAAAGAAGAACGCACTGGTGAGCTCAGCAACATAAAAAGGCCTGGACATCCACAGAAAGACAACAGTGGTGGATGATTGCAGGATCCTCTCTATGGTAAAGAAAAAGCCATTTACAACATCCAGACAAGTGAAAGACACTCTTGAGGAGGTGAGCGTATCATTGTCAAAGTCTATAATCAAGAGAAGACTTCAGGAGTGGTTCACCACAAGGTGCAAACCATTCATAAGCCTGAAGAATTTAAAAGCCAGATTAGACTTTGACAAAACAAAATCTTAAAAAGCCAGATCAGTTCTGAAAAAAGCATTCTTTATTATTCATTTGTCCAATTACATTTGAGCCCCTAGAAATAGGGGGGACTGTACTTGATATTTATGTTCAACCCCTTGAATTAAATCTGAAAGTCTGCACTTCATATTCATTTGGATTGTTTCATTTTATTTTACTCTGGTGGCATACAGAGCTAAAAGTATGAAAATTGTGCCTGTGTCCAAATATATAGCGACCTAACTGTAAATCCTGTATAAAAATGATGATAATAATCGTTATCTTCCTAATAATAATTTAGTTAAGTCCAACAATGTCTACTATTTACAACTGATAGGTTTATGAAGCTCCTTATACCTTCTTCTCCCAGCTCCTTTAAGTGCAGATTTGATGGGGCTGCTATACCCTTCCTCCTGCCCAATCACAGAAGCCTTTGTATTACTTGCACTGATTCACAAAATACAAAAACTTCTTTGAATAGGCAGCGGAGGGAAGGGGTGGACATAGCTGTGTATGCTCTTCACCTCTCAGGCCCCATTCACATTTACTGCTTTTTCTGTCTCATGGTTCCTGACAATAGGCAAAGGCATCCACAGTCCACTGGGGCCGTAGAACGAGCCAACCAAGCCTTGGAGCAGTTCCTACATTGCTATATTTCTGACTACTATAACAACTGGACAGACCTCTTACTTTGGGCAGAGTTTGCTCACAATGCTGCTTCCCGATTGTCTCCGTTTATGGCAAATTATGGTTTCCAGCCATCCATGTTGCCTGACACATTTGTTCTTTAAAGAATTACTGTGTTAGAGGAGCATCTCCGTTATCTCAGTTCCACTTGGGTGCAGGTCCAAGAGTCCTTGCGATTTGCCAGTGATAGGTACAGACTCCATGGTGACTGCCGACGCCTTCCCTTCGCCTTCCTACCAGGTTGGGGAGAGGGTCTGGCTGTCATCTTGTAACCTCCGACTCTGTGTTCCCTCACTGAAGCTGGCACCAGGGTATATTGGGCTTTTCCGTATTATCCGTAGAATTAACCCAGTGGCTTACGCTTTAGACCTTCCTTTGAACATGTGTATTTCGATTGTTTTTTATGTTTCCTTATTAAAACCTTTGGTGTGCAACTGCTTCACCACCTTGATACCACGTCCTCACCCGGTTCAGGTTGAGAACCATGAGGAGTATGAGATACAATCAATCATTGACTCCATGGGCGCATACAGAACCTAGTTCATTGGAGAGAGTACAGTCCGTAGGAACGCTCTTGGGTCTCATCCTCAGACATACATGCTCCTGTCCTCCTCTGTTTTTTTCATAGATGTTTTCCCCTCAAACCTGGTGCCCCTCTGAGGGGGAGGGGTCATTGAGAGGCGGGTACTGTCAGAACTGGGCTTCCAGTCAGCCCCCTTAGGTTATATAAGCAGCTTTGTTCATTCCTTTCCTTCCTTCGCCTTGTCAACATATCTGGAGTTTCTCTGATGTGTTCCTGTGAAAGACTTTGCCCGAGTGATGTCCCTTGTGGTTCCTGATCCTGTTCCTCTGCCTCCGACTACGCCGATTTCTGGTTTCCTAATCACTGGCTCGTATGACTTCCCATTTTGGCTTCTGTCCCCTGGCTTATGTTTTTACTACGTTTACTGTTCTGTACCATTTTTTACTATTACATGAAAGGTGTGATTTCACTGCATTTTCTGTCTCACTCTGATTCATGGTTCCTGACACTGCTGAACCGGCTGAGATTCGAAATGTGTATGATGGCCATAACTTTCACTTTTGTCTGGTGCTTTGTCCCTCTGCTAGCAGCATGAATCACTTAACATCACTTGACATGACATCCTCAGCTCTGTTCCTGTGTGCTGTGTGCAGGGGGGTGCGTCTCTTCCTTGCAATCAGCTCTCAGAGCTCTCCTCACTGAGCTCTGCAGAGTGTAACTTCAGCTATCTGTCCCTTTTTTTCTGCACTCTCATACAAGCTTTAACAAACTGGACTTTGAACATATGTAGTGAAGACTGCAGATAGACAAGTACAACTTATGTAGGAGGATTTGTGTCATCTCTGTGTATCACCTGAGGCTAGTCACTTCACTGGGTATATGTAAGGGTTTACAACCACTTAAAAGTTTATTCAGCCAACAGGGCAACTCACAGCTTGAAATTCAGCAAAACACCCATGTGTGGCTAGCTTTGGGTTAAGGAATATTTAGAATTATTAGGCTTGGAAAGAGGAAAACTCTTTAATTAACTTCAAAGATGAATATGCTCTTAGTAATGTATGAAATAAACTTGATTGCCTAGTACTTGTTCCTTTTTTCTCTTGCTGCTCCATGAGCTGAATAATCATTGGGCTCCAGAGGTTCAACTCATTGGCTTAACCATTGGCTGTTGCTAGGATATCATCCATTCTCTAGAACAAAGATTATTTGCATGCCATAGACTCCTGCAAAACTGCTTTATATCATTTTGTGTCAACAATATGTTTTACGTTTAGAAATATAACATAAGTATGTATTAGAGAAATTGTAGGCTTTGTTATCAATTGTAAAAACTGCTCAGCTTTTTTTCCTATGCTAACTAATCACCAAGTCATTAACTTGTTTAACTGCCATTTTTTTTTTTTTTTTTAGCAAAATCTACAGAAAGCTTATGCACCACTCTTAACTGTTTAAATATCACATTCGGATTTGACTGAATAGTTTCCTGGCATGCCCAAAAAACATCTGTCATCTGCCGACCATACTATCATTCCCCCATTTGGCCCAAGCAATGAGATGCCAATCTGTCTAGTTTGGCTAGTCATGTGTGTTGCCAAATTGGAAGGAGATCTAGTTGTTCGGTGGCCAAAATGAAGGGGCAACCCATCTGGAGGACAGGCCATTTTCAGATTATTACTCAATATTATTGAGAGAAAACATGAGGAAATGGAAAACTTTTACTGAAATGAATAACTGCAAATTACATACTGAAAATAATATTAATGCCGTAAATCGAACTTCTCCAATTTGACAATTTGAATCTCATATTTAACTATATATATACACCTGCGCTATGGACATATAAATAAAACTTTAGTGACTACCTCAAAATAAATATAGATGTGAAGCTGCTGCTATGGAAATAGGTATGTAAACCTTATGTGCAATATCTAAATTAGAACCATGTGCTACTTCTATATCATATACCCAAATGTAAACTCAATATGTGACAATTTCATATATTTACAAATAATCATACATAAAACCTACAATAAAAATAGACGGTCCGGTAACACTTATAGTGATAACGCCTCCATCCCTAAATCATTTACATACAGAAAGGGAAGATTGCCCTGGGACTGGCCCTGGGACTTTAGATGAGGCAAACACAGGTGGCTACTCAATGGAGTAAATGTAATCTCAATTTAATGATTAGTATCAAAAAAATTACATCATGTAACATGGTACATAAAACCTATATAAATTGCTGGTGCAAAACCACAATCAAGCTGTTAACTAGTGCAGATAAAGTGCAAGTGATAATGAGTCCTTGATGTGAAATAATCATATGAAATGATTTCCAAATCTCAATTAATACAATCCATATTTTCCATATATGCAGATAAAGTGCAAGTACTGATGACTCCTTTAGAAGTCTGTCGATGGTGCTATGCTCCCCGCCTTCACTCCCCACTCTCACCCCAACAGTAAGGCTGCCCAAACATTATACAATTTTCTGTACAATTTTCTTAAAATTTACCTTCAACTATGTAGTACAAAGGCCTGCCTTATAGGATACAATTGAACGTGTTGTTTTGTTTTGACCTCATATTATATGGATTTTGGTAAATCGAACAGAAAATTTTACAAGACAAAAAGAACATGTATGGAGAGCCTTAGGGTCAGATAAACATGTAGATATCCCAATAGGGTTTGGAAAGGTATGACTCCGCACTCCCTCAATTACTAGGTCCTCAGCAGTACAATTAGTTCATCACATACGTAAAAATGTATTTAAAAATTAAAAGCAAATCACCCACAAAAGGATAAAAGATTCAATCATTTGATAATGGTCAGAGCGCCGCCGTGGCGTGCGTTCCATGTACAGGAAATGATGTCACTATTCTGGTGTCACGGACCCTACTTCCCCCCCCCCTTCTTTTCCTCTCTTCTGCACCCCCAGTACTTTACTATCTTCCCCAGCATGGGATTCTTCTCTCCCCCATGGCTGCTCACTCCTTTGCCTGCCCCCCCCCCACTTTGCTGTCCCTTTCCCCTCCCCAGCAAGGTGCCTGAATGTCTGCTTCTCCGCCTTCATGCTCACTGTGGACAATGAACACATTCCTTGTGTGGGCTCAAATAGAGGGGGGCGGGGCTGGTTGCTGGGGCAACTGGACGCCAGGCTGGGAGTTGCCTGGCCCACCTGCTGGGACACAAGTCCTAAGATATTTAGCTGAGTGAGAGTCTCTCCTGTGTGTAGTTCATCTTTATTGTTTGGAAGAGTGTGTGGCTCTGAGCTGCGGCCAGGGAACACAGAATCCCCTATTGGTTCCTGCGGGCCTCTTCAAACCTTCCTACAACCTGGATTTTGGATTTACCCTGTCCCTTCCTACAACCTGAATTTTGGATTTACCCTGTTCCTTCCTACAACCTGGATTTTGGATTCATCCTGTACCTGCCTGCTGGTGAGTGGATTAACCCTGGGCCTACCAGAACTCTGCCTGAACTTTGTCACCTCATTGTTTTCCCTGCTCTGTGTGTGGCCCAATCCCTCGCTGGCCAGGACTTTGCCCATTCTATTGGGAGCCCCTGTTACGGACTAACCCGGTTATCTGGAACTCTGTCCTACCCACGTTGGGTCTGACCCCGGGCACCTTTGTTTGGCCCTTTCTTTGTGAACATACCCGCTACCGTTCAATAAAAGGCTTTGTTGGCACTCCTGCTCTCCATGTGCGTTCTGTCTTACCTACACATCCGTCACACTGGTTGGCAGCGGCGGGATCAGAACGCTGAAGAGGATGGAGAGCAGCCCCCTCACACTGGACCCAACGCGGGGTGGGGAGTACAGAAATTGGACTGTGGCAAGTTTGCAAGAAAAGGCTCGGGAGTTAAGCCTTACCTACAGGGGCCTGTCCAAAGAAGAGCTGGTCACCGCCATTGAGGAAGCCGGCCTTCAGAGAACTGAAAGCTTGAATGCTCCGCCGTCAGAGAATGAACAGAGTGCATCCACCGTCTCAAGTCCCAGGAGCCCTTGGATCACATGGTACGAAGAGGAGATGGCTATCCTGGGGCCCGGGGCCACCTTGGATGACAAGCGGGAGGCTATCCGAAGGGCTCATGAGCGAGAAACCATGAGAGGCCTCAGGGGATATGACCCTCTCCCCAGCCCACGAGTCGGTGGGCCTGATCGGCCAAGGGTGACTCGTAAAGACTTCAAGCCATTTTGTGAAGCTACAGGGGATGTGGAAGGGTTCTTCCAGGACTTCGAACACTTATGTCAGCTGCTGGAGGTGCCCCGTGGAGACTGGGTACGCCACCTAGTGGGCCTGCTGGAAGGGGGTGCGGCTGATGCCTACCGGACAATGAACGCACAGTGGAATCGAGATTACAGTAGGATCAAACAGACTATACTAGAACACTACGCGGTAACTTCAGAAACCCGCCGGATCAAATTCCGGGACCTCTCCTGTCATTCTGAGCCTTCCTTCAAGATGTATGCGCACAAAATCTCGCAGGCCTGCAGACGCTGGCTGGAGGGGGAGCAGGCCTTTACTATTGAACAAGTTGTCCAGGCCTTTCTAAAGGAACAATTCTTTGACAAATGCCCAGCAGAGGTGCGGGAGTGGGTGAAGGAGAGGGACCCTGGCACCCTTGAGCGGGCTGCTGCACTGGCAGACGAGGCCCTTGCCATTAAACCCCATTGGAAGAGACTGGTAGTCGAGCCGCCCAAAGCCCAGAACACAGGCAGACCACTTCCCAGCAACCCCCTGCCACTCCTCCAGCACCCTGTCGCCCCAACACCATCCACAGCCCCTTCCTACCGACCTCGTACTTCTGGGCCATTTCTGGACCGCCGGTGCTATGGGTGCAACCAGCCCGGGCATCTTCAGGCCAGCTGCCCTCAGTACCGTCGCACCATGTCTGCCAGCCACAGTCGCCCAGTCAACTACCTAAAGTTGACCCCAGAGGAAGAACCACTACCCCCACCTCCCAGTGACTGGCTGACCCCCACTGTTGCCAATCCTCCTCGGGGAGTCTACGGTGTTCATCCCCTTGTCCCATCCTACCCAGAGCAGAGGCAGCGCCACCTGCAGGAGGTCCTGATTGATGGAGAGAGAACTACGGGATTTCTGGACACTGGGGCCTTCCTCACCATTGCTGATCCCCGCGTGGTAAAACCAGAAGCCATCAAGCCAGGCCCCGGGTTCTTTATTGAAATGGCAGGTGGTACTACGAAACACATCCCCAAGGCGTCGGTTCGCCTTGACTATGGGTTTGGGGAAAAGCGCTGCCAAATTGGAATCATGGCTGGACTACCTGCGGACATTCTGCTTGGAAATGATTTAGGAGAGCTACAGTGCCAATACGTTGGAGCTGTGACCAGGAGCCAAGCCAGCCACGGCCTGCCTGCCGAGAAAACCAAACGGGACTCCCCTTCTGCCCTGGATCCGGTGAGTGTTACCAACCCTGACCAGAATACCACCCTGACCTGGGACCGTGAGAAATTTAAACAGGAACTAGACTCTGACCCCACATTGAGCAAATTCCGGTGCTATAGGTGTAACCAACCTGGGCATCTTCAGGCCAGCTGCCCTCAGAACCGTCGCACCACATCCGCCAGCCACAGTCGCCCAGTCAACTACCCAGAGTTGGCCCCAGCGGAAGGACCTCTACCCCAGCCTCCCAGTGACTGGCTGACCACCATGGCGCCCAATCCTCCTCAGGGAGTCTACAGTGTTTATCCCCTTGTCCCACCATACCCGGCAGCAGGACCTTCAGTAGGTGAGCCTATTACCACAAGTGCCTCCAAGGAGACCTGCCGAGGTCCCCCTGTCGGCACTTGTAAAATAAAAGGGGGAGGGGTTGTCACGGACCCTACTTCCCCCCCCTTCTTTTCCTCTCTTCTGCACCCCCAGTACTTTACTATCTTCCCCAGCATGGGATTCTTCTCTCCCCCATGGCTGCTCACTCCTTTGCCTGCCCCCCCCCCCCACTTTGCTGTCCCTTTCCCCTCCCCAGCAAGGTGCCTGAATGTCTGCTTCTCTGCCTTCATGCTCACTGTGGACAATGAACACATTCCTTGTGTGGGCTCAAATAGAGGGGGGCGGGGCTGGTTGCTGGGGCAACTGGACGCCAGGCTGGGAGTTGCCTGGCCCACCTGCTGGGACACAAGTCCTAAGATATTTAGCTGAGTGAGAGTCTCTCCTGTGTGTAGTTCATCTTTATTGTTTGGAAGAGTGTGTGGCTCTGAGCTGCGGCCAGGGAACACAGAATCCCCTATTGGTTCCTGCGGGCCTCTTCAAACCTTCCTACAACCTGGATTTTGGATTTACCCTGTCCCTTCCTACAACCTGAATTTTGGATTTACCCTGTTCCTTCCTACAACCTGGATTTTGGATTCATCCTGTACCTGCCTGCTGGTGAGTGGATTAACCCTGGGCCTACCAGAACTCTGCCTGAACTTTGTCACCTCATTGTTTTCCCTGCTCTGTGTGTGGCCCAATCCCTCGCTGGCCAGGACTTTGCCCATTCTATTGGGAGCCCCTGTTACGGACTAACCCGGTTATCTGGAACTCTGTCCTACCCACGTTGGGTCTGACCCCGGGCACCTTTGTTTGGCCCTTTCTTTGTGAACATACCCGCTACCGTTCAATAAAAGGCTTTGTTGGCACTCCTGCTCTCCATGTGCGTTCTGTCTTACCTACACTTCCGTCACATCTGGTAATTGGAACGCACACCATTATCAAATGCTTAAATCTTTTATCCTTTTGTAAGTGTAATTGCTTTTATTTTTTTAAATATATTTTTTGAAAATACGTTATGGAGCTTTTTCTTTGTATTACATCCTATGTGATGAACTAATTGTAACACTGAGGACCTGGTAATTGAAGGAGTGAGCAGTCATACCTTTTAAAACCCTATTGGGATATCTACATGTTTATCTGACCTTTACTGGTTGGGAGTGAGTGGGGAGTGAAGGCGGGGAGCACAGCACCATCGACAGACTAAAGGAGTCATCAGTACTTGCACTTTATCTGCACTTATGGAATATATGGATTGTATTAATTCAGATTTGGAGATTATTTCTCATTAAGGACTCATTATCACTTGCGCTTTATCTGCACTAGTGAACTACTTGATTGCATTTTTTCACTAGAAATGTATATAAATTTTATGTATGATTATTTTTATATATATATATGAAATTGTCACGGGGGGCCGGATTTAAAGAAACTGCAGCTTCAAACCTCTATGACGTGTTTCAGTTTCGCCGCGTTCAAATCAATTAACTGGCGCTGCGGCGAATTGGCGAGTAAAACAGCAATAATGAATTCCGCCGTCAGCGGGATTCACTTACGATCGCGGCTTCGCCAATTCGCAAACTTATGTCTTCGTGCTTATAGCAGTTTCACATAGCGATGTGGGCTAGTGGATTAGTGCACACATCACATGTCTGTAATTCATCTCCCTCTGCTGTAGGTTCGAGGCTTACCATCTCCACCTACTTTTTTTATTTTCTTTTTTTGTTTATATTGCTAAAATGTAACGGATTACATCATATATATTGCTAAATAATGTTACACTCAGAAGCGCTTGCAAGCTTACACCATTTTAAGTGTTTTTTTGATCTTGTCTGTGTGTCGAATCGATCTTATGAAGGAAAGTACCAAAGGCAAGTGACCAAACCCCTACCCTACTTCAGGGCAAGATGAAACCTCACAATTTTACCATGGTCTTCTTCCCACATTCCATACAATGTTTAGTTCTTTAGCTATATGTGCTTTTTAGCCTTAACACACTCCTTTTTTTCCACCATACAGCTTTATTCTGCACAATAGCTAAGTGCTTTGCAACTTCACTGCAGTTCACAACGTCATGGGTTCAAATCACATCACTACACTTGGGATCTCTTTTCACTCTCATTTTTTTAAACAGTTTTTTTAAACTATCTTGAATTTGGGGGGGGAGGGGGGTGTCCTACCCAAATTTCAAGCACATCAATGGAAACAACACAATTTTGATTTTATGAGTGTGGTCCTAGTTTTATCGAGATGCAATTCTTTACATATTTACCATGGTTCTTACAATTTCTTGACCAATAAACATAGGTGTCTGATATTGGACTCTCTCCATATTTCAACAACACAGGCCCTCATAGTCCAACACTACATTTGCCTCACACCTCAACACAACACTGTCACATCCCTACTCTACATTACAACCCCTCACATCACCAGTACAAGCAGCATGCAAAGTGCAAAACTCCGGCCTTGGCAGCTTAATGGGCCATACACTAACAATTTGTCTAGACTTTTTCCTGTAGACTTAACCAAACCATATAATAGAAGCTCAAACCTCAACACTTTCAATTTGGATGCAATCAGGCAGGCCCTTGCACTACATAGAAAATGTCAATCGGAAGGATAAAGTCTTCTCTAAATCTTACAGTGTGGATGGCCCTTTTGTCTGTAGGCACCCACACAAAACAAAAAAACACATGTTCAATTCTAATGTATTTATTTATTTGAGAATGACAGCAGAAGGAGGGATGCAGCAAAAGAATATTGTCACTCTCCAGTCCGTGTGCCTTTACAGCGCCAGACCACGATCTTTGCTCCATGGCTACGGGATTCTGATGTCTTCCACAACTTCCGGCAGAGTTCAGAATCCATTCTGCACCTCTACCAGCTCATAGGGGACAGGCATGGCAAGGTTGCTGGGCAGCTTCCAAGCCACTTTCGAAGTTCCAGGGTGTTCATGTTGGTCATTGGCCATGTGCCTTACCAAATATCCACTGACCACAAAAGAAAATGAGTGGAGTCCATCAAGGTGGGTTTCTACCACCTACACCCGCAAGCAGTACCACTCCTGGAAAAATAAAACAAAGGATAAGACATTTCATTATGAAAATCACATCTTAATGCCTGTTTGCTTCATTCTGAACTTCATTTAATTTCGACATCACGAGTGAAATAACACATTTTATGCCAACTTACACAAACCAGAAATCATTAATGTAAACATTTGAATACACACCTGTGACGCCAGACAGCCCATCACCACAGGCTTCCCATGGTACGTGCCATGATTCCAAGATGTTGATGTTCTGGAAAATTACAACACCATAAGATACCAAGCAGCCGTTCATGTTATCAATAACTACACAGGTGGCATAGACACAAATAAACACCTGCCAGCTCTTCTCAGCCCTTTACACTATTCACAATACCAACATGTTTATGGTTAGAGGTGCATGTTTTTGCTCAAGTAACACAATTTTACCAATGTTGACTACACTTTATCTACAATGGCAAGTGTCATTGGCAGATGATAATCACCCTCTGTCTCCCTGTGAGTGGCACCTCTGCTAACTAGCTAATTAATACACATGCCCTATCTTGACCGGTTACAGTACTTACATGTAAAGTGGCTAGCAACCAGGGTATTCCGGGTGGCCATACCGGCAGCGGTGCTCCGCCGCCTGGGGGCCGCCGGCTGACGGACCTCTGGCTCCCTCTCCTCCGTCAGCTCCCAAGAATCATCCCGGGCAACGCACATGTTGTGCAACACGCAGCACGCCAGGATGATCTTGGAAGCCTTTGTAGGAGAGTACAGGAGTTCACCCCCAGGCCGGGCCAAGCAGAGAAACCGGGACTTGAGAAGACCTATGGTCAACTCAATGATACTCCGGCTTCTCCGCAAGGCCCTGTTGTAATTCCTCTCTGCTGGGCCCTGGGGGTACCTGATTGGAGCCATCAGCCACGTCAGCTGCGGGTAACCAGCATCCCCTGAAAAATAAGAAAAATATACATTAGTTCTTCCTATCATGTGACTTTAGATGACTCCTCAAAATGGGAGACAATTAGGCATTTTACTAAACAACCTGCTCGTCTGTTTGCAAAAAATCATATGAAACATCTCAACTCTGTCTAACTGCCTAAATCACTAATACAAATGGGAAAAAGGACACACAAAGTGGTGGGTTTCTCTTGCAAGTTCCAACTTGGCCCCTATTTTGTTCCTATTACATTAGCCTAGGTCTTACTTCTGGAATATATCTGCAACTAGAGTGAGGAAACCAATATTGACTCACTTATGCAAAGTACTTTGGTGATATGGCAATACCATTGGAATCATTTGTAGGTTTTCTTTGGGTGGCTAGAGGACACCATTTACACATTGGTTAACCACCTTCATTGGACTCAAAGACAACTTTGCAAATCTTTCTTTTGTGAGCTGCTAAGCTGCTGATCTGGTTGTGTGTGAACAGCCTGACAACTAATAACACATCCATTTTAGGTAGGCTTTGCTTAAATCAGGGTGTACACCGATGTAGCTTATTCCTATGTCTATGTAATCTTACAGTTTATGTTGTTAAGACAAAATACTTTACCAATAAGCCACCCTTCGGGCATTTGTCCACTTTCAAACACCTCGTACAGAGTACTTGTTCTTAACATACTGGAATCATGGCACGACCCTGGGTGACCAGTGTTGACACTCATGATGCGCTGTTTGGCGTCACACACTAATTGGACGTTCACAGAGTGGTACTGCTTGCGGTTCCGGTATTCACTTTCGTGGCTCCTTGGGGGCCTAATGGCTATGTGGGTGCCATCGATTGCCCCTAGGATTTGCGGCATGTGTGCCCGCCGGTAGAAACCCAACTTGACTTCATTCCACTCATTTTCATTCTGTGGCCAGTGGATAAAATTGGGCACTATATCCACTATGGCATTAATGACCAACATGAACACCCTTGAAACTGTGGGCTGGCTAATGCCCATGATACTTCCCGAAGTGGCTTGGAAGCTGCCACGCCCTAAAATATACAAAGTGGCCAGCAATCTGGCCATGCCGGGCACCGCATGGCCGCGCTGTGTGTCCGGGTCAATTTTCTCTGCTATGAGCTGGTAGAGGTGTAGAATAGTTCCTCGCTCGAGCCGGAACTTCCTCCTGACATCAGAATCCCGCAGCTTGTCCAAATAGATCCTTGGAGCAAAAATGCGTGGCTGGCGAGGTAAGGGCACACGGACTGGAGGTGCTGCTGCTGGAGGTGCTGCTGCTGCTGCTGCTGCAGCTTCCCCACCTTCTGCTGCCTCCTGTGCCAGGGCCTCCTCAAACAAGGCACCAATAAATGCCAGCATTGCACCATCTAATGCGTCTGGGATATCGTCCTCCATTTTGAACGCGCAAATTCGCGAATGCGCAGATATATATAGAAACGGCCGCTAATTATCACACCTGTGAGCCAGCTATAAAAGGAGCACATGGCCAATATGGCTGCTGGATGTTATAGATCGATGTTTCTTATGTGCTAGCAAGACCCTGTGACCCACAACCTACATTATCTGGAGGTAAGACAATTGTATCTCTCTCTCCCAAAAAAAAGGAAGGAGACAATTTGTACTTATCTTGGGTGTGCTTAAGTTGTCTATGGTGAATCCCCTCCAACCCACAATAGCTTGGGAACCCCTCAAGTGTCTTTTAATCATTGGCAGTTGGCCCCATGTGCATGTGGTTTGGACATGTGTTTTCTCATGTTTGTTAAAGGTGTGCAGTCTAGATTTGGCATCTAAACCTGCCCCCTTACCTTCCCAGCTTCCAAAGACACCATTTTTGCTTTCCTGATAACTGTAATTTATTATGTGCACGTATGTAGGTCATGCGATTTCTCATGTATGTTTAATGTTTGCAGCCTCCTTTTGCCTATAAAGGATTACACCACCACCACCACCACCACTGTGTTTGTGCCATTAGGTAAGTGTTTGGAGGGCCTCGTGTGATTTGTACCCCTATGCGTTTTCTTATGTGTATTTTTTGTACATTTCTTTGCAGCCTCTTCTGCTCTTTGCCACCACCACCACCACCACCACCACCACTGTGTTTGTGCCATTAGGTAAGTGTTTGGAGGGCCTCGTGTGATTTGTACCCCTATGCGTTTTCTTATGTGTATTTTTTGTACATTTCTTTGCAGCCTCTTCTGCTCTTTGCCACCACCACCACCACCACCACCACCACTGTGTTTGTGCCATTAGGTAAGTGTTTGGAGGGCCTCGTGTGATTTGTACCCCTATGCGTTTTCTTATGTGTATTTTTTGTACATTTCTTTGCAGCCTCTTCTGCTCTTTGCCACCACCACCACCACCACCACCACCACCACTGTGTTTGTGCCATTAGGTAAGTGTTTGGAGGGCCTCGTGTGATTTGTACCCCTATGCGTTTTCTTATGTGTATTTTTTGTACATTTCTTTGCAGCCTCTTCTGCTCTTTGCCACCACCACCACCACAACCACCACCACTGTGTTTGTGCCATTAGGTAAGTGTTTGGAGGGCCTCGTGTGATTTGTACCCCTATGCGTTTTCTTATGTGTTTTTTTTGTACATTTCTTTGCAGCCTCTTCTGCTCTTTGCCACCACCACCACCACCACCACCACCACTGTGTTTGTGCCATTAGGTAAGTGTTTGGAGGGCCTCGTGTGATTTGTACCCCTATGAGTTTTCTTATGTGTTTTTTTTTTACATTTCTTTGCAGCCTCTTCTGCTCTTTGCCACCACCACCACCACCACCACCACCACCACCACCACCACTGTGTTTGTGCCATTAGGTAAGTGTTTGGAGGGCCTCGTGTGATTTGTACCCCTATGAGTTTTCTTATGTGTTTTTTTTTTACATTTCTTTGCAGCCTCTTCTGCTCTTTGCCACCACCACCACCACCACCACCACCACCACCACCACTGTGTTTGTGCCATTAGGTAAGTGTTTGGAGGGCCTCGTGTGATTTGTACCCCTATGAGTTTTCTTATGTGTTTTTTTTTTACATTTCTTTGCAGCCTCTTCTGCTCTTTGCCACCACCACCACCACCACCACCACCACCACCACCACTGTGTTTGTGCCATTAGGTAAGTGTTTGGAGGGCCTCGTGTGATTTGTACCCCTATGAGTTTTCTTATGTGTTTTTTTTTTACATTTCTTTGCAGCCTCTTCTGCTCTTTGCCACCACCACCACCACCACCACCACCACCACTGTGTTTGTGCCATTAGGTAAGTGTTTGGAGGGCCTCGTGTGATTTGTACCCCTATGAGTTTTCTTATTTGTTTTTTTTTTACATTTCTTTGCAGCCTCTTCTGCTCTTTGCCACCACCACCACCACCACCACCACCACCACTGTGTTTGTGCCATTAGGTAAGTGTTTGGAGGGCCTCGTGTGATTTGTACCCCTATGAGTTTTCTTATGTGTTTTTTTTTTACATTTCTTTGCAGCCTCTTCTGCTCTTTGCCACCACCACCACCACCACCACTGTGTTTGTGCCATTAGGTAAGTGTTTGGAGGGCCTCGTGTGATTTGTACCCCTATGCGTTTTCTTATGTGTTTTTTTTTTACATTTCTTTGCAGCCTCTTCTGCTCTTTGCCACCACCACCACCACCACCACCACCACCACCACTGTGTTTGTGCCATTAGGTAAGTGTTTGGAGGGCCTCGTGTGATTTGTACCCCTATGAGTTTTCTTATGTGTTTTTTTTTTACATTTCTTTGCAGCCTCTTCTGCTCTTTGCCACCACCACCACCACCACCACCACCACCACCACCACCACTGTGTTTGTGCCATTAGGTAAGTGTTTGGAGGGCCTCGTGTGATTTGTACCCCTATGAGTTTTCTTATGTGTTTTTTTTTTACATTTCTTTGCAGCCTCTTCTGCTCTTTGCCACCACCACCACCACCACCACCACCACCACTGTGTTTGTGCCATTAGGTAAGTGTTTGGAGGGCCTCGTGTGATTTGTACCCCTATGAGTTTTCTTATGTGTTTTTTTTTTACATTTCTTTGCAGCCTCTTCTGCTCTTTGCCACCACCACCACCACCACCACCACCACCACTGTGTTTGTGCCATTAGGTAAGTGTTTGGAGGGCCTCGTGTGATTTGTACCCCTATGAGTTTTCTTATGTGTTTTTTTTTTACATTTCTTTGCAGCCTCTTCTGCTCTTTGCCACCACCACCACCACCACCACTGTGTTTGTGCCATTAGGTAAGTGTTTGGAGGGCCTCGTGTGATTTGTACCCCTATGAGTTTTCTTATGTGTTTTTTTTTTACATTTCTTTGCAGCCTCTTCTGCTCTTTGCCACCACCACCACCACCACCACCACCACCACTGTGTTTGTGCCATTAGGTAAGTGTTTGGAGGGCCTCGTGTGATTTGTACCCCTATGCGTTTTCTTATGTGTTTTTTTTTTACATTTCTTTGCAGCCTCTTCTGCTCTTTGCCACCACCACCACCACCACCACCACCACCACCACCACCACCACCACCACCACTGTGTTTGTGCCATTAGGTAAGTGTTTGGAGGGCCTCGTGTGATTTGTACCCCTATGCGTTTTCTTATGTGTTTTTTTTGTACATTTCTTTGCAACCTCTTCTGCTTTTTTTGCCACCACCACCACCACCACCGTGTTTGTGCCATTAGGTAAGTGTTTGGAGGGCCTCGTGTGATTTGTACCCATATGCGTTTTCTTATGTGTTTTTTTTTTTCCTTTTCTTTGCAGCCTCTTCTGCTCTTTGCCCACTACTACCACCACCACCACGACCAAGTCTGTTTGTGCCATTAGGTAAGTGTGTTCTGTAACTGTTCACTAATTATACTGTATATGAAGAGCAATCTGCAAATCCTGTTTTTTCTGTTTTCTCTTTTGTCATTTCAGATTTAGGAGTTTGGGGCTCTTTGCTGCTGCTGGACAGCCAGATTCTCTGCCCACCTCGTGCTCCCATGGCCCCACCCACTGGAAGGATGAGAAGGGCCAGGGGGGCCAGGGGGGCCAGGGGGGCCAGGGGGGGCAGGGGGGGCAGGGGGGGCAGGGTGGGCAGATCGTCTGGCTCTGGTGTGAGGGAGGCTCCAGCTGTATCCATGAGGGAGTCCACCATCCCCATCCCGGAGGAGGAAGCCGGGGGAGGTGTTAACACACCAAGTGGACAAGCTGGCTCTTCTGACAGTAGTCCTGGAGCGGGTCCGTCCACCAGAGTCAGCTTGTCCACATTACCCCGGCTTCCCCGTTTCACCCACAATCAGTGCTGTGCCCTGGTCCACGCCTATATGGCCAGATATCAGGCGATACATGGGACCAGGGCCGCGTCTTACTCAGTAACAGAGAAGAACAGATTGTGGGATGAAATCCGGGATGCTGTAAATGCACTGGGTGAAGCACCTCGCCACCGTGACAGTGTGCGGAAGAAGGTCAACGACATCTGTGGGTCCGTTCGGAAGAAGCTAATTGCATGGGCTGCGGAGGGTCTTTATGACCGTCAAGGTCGGCTGGATGAACGTGCACGAAGTTCTCTCTGGGATTATCAATTACCTTTCTTGAACATCATAGGACCCGATACCATCTTTCCCAGAGAGGACTTAGATTCGGATGCTTTGCACCGAGGTAGGATATTATCTTGGATGTCAATTGTGTGAGTTGTTTGGAAAAGATTAACTACTATCCTATGTGTGACATTAAGAGAATGTGATACTTGCCCTTCCAATTGTCCTTTTTTTGTTTTCCCCAACCTGCAATTTGTTCATCTGTAGCACGGATCTCAGCCCCTCCACAGCCCATGCAGCTTGGCGAACCAGACGGACTCACAGGTGTTGACATCAGTGCTGACCCTCCTCCTGGTAGGTCCAATATCATACTGTGCCAAACAATGTAGATGTTTTTTTTTGGCCAAGATAGCTCATATTGCTATGTCCTTTACAGAAGATCCGCAGCAGGGAACACACCCAGTGCAGCTAGGCCTGGAGGAAGGTGTTGGTATGTCTAGTCAAATAATGTTTTTTTGAATCTTATTAACCCCATTAACACACATGTTTTTTCTTAGGAAAGAGTGTTGCCTTTTAGATGTTTACCCTGCAAAACACAGTTGACAGCATTAATGGGTGCCGTCATTAGTAGGCAGACCAAGCCTTCTTAACCTTTGGGAGGGTTTAGCAAGTGTCCTATGAGCCCAGGAAAGCACTTTTGAATGTTTGGCCTCAATGCTTCATTCATGAAGCTAGGAGGGCAATCTGGCCATAATCATTACTGACTAAGGTTATGTACTAAACATGTTTTTTTTTTTTTTTTTTTTAAAAGAACATCAGGCCCCTCTTGACGTTGCAGCTGGAGTTGGATCAGGAGCTGGCGACGATTCTGCATCCAGTGCTGTGGTATGTGATATAAGGGAACAAGGTGCACATGTAACATTTCAATGGTAGCATTGATTTTGGACTAGATGTGGCTTACATTGTGTGTGTTAAATTAGTGCTATGACATTCTGACGATGCACCAGCACAACAAGAGTTCTATCTTGAACATCAGGGAATTATGTTATAATTTGGTGTGCCACTAATGTTCCAAAAACATCCAGGATCTTTAAAGTCCGGCCCGTCTTTGATTTTCCAGGTCCAAATTCATGGGTATCGTTTGGTTGGGTTGTCCTGTAGCCGATTGATGGCAAGATTTTAGACAACATACGTAGATGTATAAAGTCATTGGTGTAGTAACAGATTTACCAAAAGCATAAACAACCTACCACACCAGGGTTAATTGGGAACACCTTCATGTTGAATCTTTTTTGCCTTTGTCATATTAGTCACACCAATATAATATGTACCCATTATCAGAAGTGTTGCTAGCTTGGATAATCTTACAATGAACAAGTACTCATTAGAAGCACATCAAACTTTTCAACGTTCTGCTTGGGGTGTTAAGTTGTCAAACTAATCTGAAATATTTAGTCATGATGTTTGATAATGATTTGGTCTATTTCTTCTGCTTTCAGGTAGCCTTAGATGCAGAGGGATTGTCACCTACCCAACTTCGTCCATCTATGCTGGATGTAGCCGAGAGGCTGCTTGATGAGTATCAGGTCCAAAATGAGTTAAGGAGGCGTACTCAGCAATCTACTGAGGCAGTACGTCTGCTCGGGCTCATACAGGAATCTGTAGCAACAATGGTACAGGTTCACCAGGATATGTTACAGGTTCAACAGGATATGCGTAACAGCTTGGTAAGTTTAGCAGACCAGCATCAACGGGATCGGCAAAGTGTTGACACTCAGGTGCTGGCCACACGCCAATGCCTGTTTGGATCTGAAGATGCCCCATTGGCAGAGCCCTCCCAAACATCTCACTCACCTGCCACTGCAGGTTGTGGTAGTGGGAGGGTAATGCCAGTGTTGGCCACTTGTCAGGCAGCTGGGGATGGGACAATTCCTCCTGTAGCCACTCCTAGCACTTCACACTCCGTTCGGACTCCCACACCCCTCAATGAGCAATCCTCCTGCACAACCTCAATGCGCACTGGTTCCACAGTACCCCTTCCACCTGACTACATTCCCTCCACACCTTTATCACTTCACTCCTCCCCAGGCCGTTCTTCTTTTTTGTCACCAATGCGACATGTCGTTTGCCCCCGCACCGTGGACCACAACAAACAATCAACCACCACTCCCCACACATCTTCACAACCCTTGCACCACCAGCAGCATCAAATAGCCTTGGAGCAGCAACGATCCCATCTCATGGTAATGGCACACGTTGCCCAAATGCTTAGGCTGACCCCAGAGCAGATGACACTATTGGCCGAACATCTTCTGTCTGGGACATTTCCAACGTTCAACACCCTGCATCATCAGCAGCCTCAGACAGAAGATATGATCCTAATGGGCCACTTGAGCACAGCTCTACAGTTAACCCCAGACCAGATGGAACTCTTGGCACACCATTTGATGGTAGGAAACTTAACAATGCTCACCACACTGCTTCAGGCACGACCACCAACTTGATTTTTTGTTTTTTTGTTTAATTTGGTTTAGTTTTGTTAATGATTTACATTGGCCAATTTTTTGGGCCATTTTTTTTTTTAATTTGAGGGTGGCACAATATGATTTATTATAGTGCTTCTTTTGGGGATGAAATAAAATTTTATGCAAAATGATTAGTTTGTGTTTGCTCTTTGGTTTTTTAGGAGTGTTGGTGGCCAAGTAATGGCCCTGGTTAATGTAGGCATTTATACACACGTGCTTCTCTATCTCCAAACATATGATTTCATGTAAATTTAGATAACTCAATGTTCACATAACGACCCAAGAAAAGGTCTCCCTTCAAATGTAGCTTCAAAACAAGTCTCAAGGCTAACATAAACCAAAGCCAACATACTAACAATTACAGACCACACCACTCAAGTAAACAAATACAACACAAAAGACATTCGATGTGTACACCAAAAAGAAAACTTGGGTAATAAAATAAATGTTTTAATAACACATGTGGGTGTCTACCAACTGTAGCGTACAAAAAATATATTACAATATATAATAGAATGAACTAAATTGCCAATGTAACATTTGTGTTGCAAAGAGCAACATACTTAAATTTAATTTAGATAAACATTTTAAACATTTTTTATGTTTTGACATCATTTTTTGGAAGGTTTGCACAAAAACAATTCTTTTTTGTAAACATTTGTGTTTTTTTCCGTTGCCATAAAAACAACAAGGCTTATTTGTAAACATTTGTGGTTTTGTCGGTTGCCATAAAAACAACAAGGCTTATTTGTAAACATTTTTGGTTTAGTTTGTTACCAAAAACAACAAGGCTTTTTTGTAAACATTTTTGGTTTAGTTTGTTACCAAAAACAACAAGGCTTTTTTGTAAACATTTTTGGTTTAGTTTGTTACCAACAAACAACAAGGCTTTTTTGTAAACATTTGTGGTTTTGTCGGTTGCCATAAAAACAACAAGGCTTTTTTGTAAACATTTGTGGTTTTGTCCGTTGCCATAAAAACAACAAGGCTTTTTTGTAAACATTTGTGGTTTTGTCGGTTGCCATAAAAACAACAAGGCTTTTTTGTAAACATTTGTGGTTTTGTCCGTTGCCATAAAAACAACAAGGCTTTTTTGTAAACATTTGTGGTTTTGTCCGTTGCCATAAAAACAACAAGGCTTTTTTGTAAACATTTGTGGTTTTGTCGGTTGCCATAAAAACAACAAGGCTTTTTTGTAAACATTTGTGGTTTTGTCCGTTGCCATAAAAACAACAAGGCTTTTTTGTAAACATTTTTTTTTTGGTTGCCAAAAACAAGGCTTTTTTTTGTTTTTTTTGTTTTTTTGGGTCCCAAAAAAAGGGTTTTTTATAAATTTTTATATTTTTTTTGGTTGCCAAAAACAATGCTTTTTTTGTTTTTTTTGTTTTTTTGGGTCCCAAAAAAAGGGTTTTTTTATAAATTTTTATATTTTTTTTGGTGGCCAAAAACAAGGCTTTTTTTTTTTTTTTGGGTCCCAAAAAAAGGGTTTTTTTATAAATTTTTATATTTTTTTTGGTGGCCAAAAACAAGGCTTTTTTTTTTTTTTTGTTTTTTTGGGTCCCAAAAAAAGGGTTTTTTTATAAATTTTTATATTTTTTTTGGTGGCCAAAAACAAGGCTTTTTTTTTTTTTTTGTTTTTTTGGGTCCCAAAAAAAGGGTTTTTTTTATAAATTTTTATATTTTTTTTGGTGGCCAAAAACAAGGCTTTTTTTTTTTTTTTTTTTTTGGGTCCCAAAAAAAGGGTTTTTTTATAAATTTTTATATTTTTTTTTGTGGCCAAAAACAAGGCTTTTTTTTTTTTTTTGTTTTTTTGGGTCCCAAAAAAAGGGTTTTTTTATAAATTTTTATATTTTTTTTGGTGGCCAAAAACAACGTTTTTTTTTTTTTTTGTTTTTTTGGGTCCCAAAAAAAGGGTTTTTTTTATAAATTTTTATATTTTTTTTGGTTGCCAAAAACAAGGCTTTTTTTTTTTTTTTGTTTTTTTGGGTCCCAAAAAAAGGTTTTTTTTATAAATTTTTATATTTTTTTTGGTTGCCAAAAACAAGGCTTTTTTTTTTTTTTTTTTTTTTTTTTTGGGTCCCAAAAAAAGGGTATTTTTTTAAACTGTTTTTGATTTTTTTGTTAGATTTTTGTTTATAATGGGCAACAATTACAAATGTGACATTTCTTTGTGTTGCAACGTGCAACATAAGTAAACAAACAACAAAAAAAAAATACTAGGATCTTTTTAAAGGTGTGACATTCCTAACGAATGGCTCCTTAGGGTCTGGATCCACGCCACAAAGGTGTTCCAAATATAGAATTCGGTCTCCGCACCACCTCATATAATCCAGGAGGACCTCGTAGGTGAGGTGGGTGTGCCCTGGGTAGAAAAAAACATGACAATTAGTTTTAGGCAAAATGATCCAAACAAGGATTGTAATTAATGTGCCTCAACAAATATGCTTAGGAGTCTATTGGTTGGCTTTTATCAACACTCTGAAGCAAATATGCTAAATTGCTGTTGTAAACCTTAAACTCAAACTTTCACAGCAAATTGTTCAAAAGGTTACATAAGATGGCTTGGAATGTTAGTAGCAGTTCCACCAAAGCTAAGTAAAATGCTTTTCTGCATGTAAACACAAGCAATCATTTTGAAGAATGTAAGGTGTTTTGGGTTCAATTGGTCAACACGATACATGTGCACACATTTATCTCTATCACCATTGGAATCTGTGGAGCGTTCTCTCTCACTCTTACTGTCTATAGATTGAACCTGACACATAGTAGAGACTCACCCTTAGGAATTTTGAGGGCCAGTTCTGGACGGAGCAGATGTGTCTGCTCCCCTGATCTCCTTTCCGCCATCCCAGCTGTGTTAAGAGAGAAGAAAAAGTTTATCAACAAATGGACTCACGCTAACTGTAGGTTACGCAGTCATGAAAACGCTCTAACACCCACTCATTACCCCTCCACATTTCCCTGAAAGTTTTATTTAGACATTGATATGGTGGTGATGCAGATTTGTACAGTGCAAGCGTCATTCTTCTGGGTGAAGCTTGTAGCGTTAAGGATACGTACTCCCTGCTTTTGTGCTGATTGTGTTTTTCTGATGTTTTTGGTGCCTCAGCCCTGCCTGTTCTAAGTGTTGGAAACATATCATTTTGGGAGGGCTGCGGAAAACTAATCAGGTTAGACTTACACTCTCTAGGTTTTTGGGGACAAGAGAAATAACAATCCTCCTTTTTACATGGCCCCTGTACACACCTCTAGGCACCTCCCTCCTGTTGTTTGACCCCACAGCAGGCAGCTTGCTATGGAGGCACATGAGATGAAGCCAAGCACCCTGTGCCTGTTCAGGCACTAGGCTGTGAGCCAGCCTTGCCCCCCTCCCTTCCAATGGTCTCAATGATTAGGAGTGACAGCATCAGGAGGCAATATTGGCATGCTGTCACCTCAGTTAAGGAGGAGGGGGAGTCTGTTCCAGACAAGTATTAGTGCAAAAATTTGGACCGTAAAAAATGGTCCCAGTAAGTCTTAGGGGGAATATGCACACCTATCACTTGGAATACTAATGCATAGAATGCATTCACATAAAGAACCTGCTGCCTTTAGAGGAACTTGAAGCCTGAGCGGGGACATACACAGTTAGCATTTCTCCACTTACTAAGTAGACACATTCCTGGAAAAGCACACAACTTACCATCATCAGTTTTTTTTTGGGCCCCCGAAGTTGATGGCGTGGCTGGCTCGGGAGAAACTGCACAAAAAGAACACAAATTGTGAACTGGAATGTGGTACATTACCGAGGAAGAGTATTTATGAAAGATTGACAAACACACATTTTCAGTGTTGACTAAATCAGGACATGATTAAATTACAATGTCCACAAAAAATTGACAAGTACAAAGCACACCATTTCCAATGTAGAGAAACTAACACCAATTTAGAATAGGGTGGCTTGAGATAACTTACAAAAGATAACATGTCCTGTAAAGCTCCCCAAAACCACCTTGCAAACATGAAGGTTAAGCAAGAGTGTTTCATGACCAACCTTCCTGTCACATATAGCAAAACTACACTTGCTTAGACTCCAACTTAGATTATCCTAGATACACATCATCCTAGCACACACAATTCATGTGAGAATCTAATTTTAGGTACTTACAGACTAGTTCAGGGGAGCCTGGAGTGGGGGAGGATGGGGGAGACCCTACATGGGGGGATGGTGTCCCTTCATGGGGGGATGGCGTCGTATCTCCTAGAAACACAAAGACACAAATACAATCCTTTAACCAAAGCTATTTGATAAAGGCACACAGAAAGTAGTTGGGAAACATTGAAGGTAGTAGTTACTTTGGACTGGGTAAGCAGCAGCCCCTCTTCCCCAGTCCTCCACAACTAACATCCTCAATGTCAGCTGCTACATAACCCCAATGGCAAAATATAGATATTACAGCCCTTAGATTTCCCAGGACACATTGAACACACAAACACATGTAGAATACTTACTTCCCATTTGAGGAGAGCCCAGGTCCTCATCCGCTTGAGACCAATTGGCCTCTTCTTGGGCACCAATGTGTTCCTGGCCCGGATCCAGGCGACTTGGCCCTGCCTGAGGCTCCTCTCTTGCTGAAGTTACATCAACCACAAAAGAAAACAAAACAAACAATCATTCCTCCAAGTTCGACCTAATACACAACACACCAGCACATCCACATTACTTACAGGGGGCCTGAGAAGGCTGAGCCTCCACATCCTGATCACTGGTTTCTAAAATAAAAGAAAAACATTATATATTATTTATGGACACAAATAGGCAGTAACCTCTCATCATGCTAGCACCATACTCAATGCCCCTACAATTCAGAACATAGAAGTGCACTTACACCAATGAGATGCATTGACCATGTTTTAAAACAGGAGGGCACCATGCAAATTAAGCGGGCGCCTAAGGCCTCGCACCTACAGGGGCCTTGCGGCCAGTGGCGGAGCACCAACATTTCGAAGGGTGCTGTCAGGGAAATCTCCCAAGTAAAAGATTGCTTTCAATCCTCGGATCAAAAAGTTGCAGCAGTGTGCTGCAGTCCCTTCACTGCGTCTGCCAGGTGTCTGTTGTCCGCTGACACTTACTCCTCCTTCTCTGCCTGGGGATTGGCCGTCTGATCATGTTATCCTAAGATGTGGAGGAATCGGTAGGTGTGTACCTGCACCAGTAGGAAGTGACTGGCCGGTCAACTCACTCTGCTATCATCAGTTGTTGCTCTGGGAGGAGAGCTCCGCCCTGGACCCGGAACATACAGGTAACCAGGCCCAGACTTGATATTTTGCAGGCTGGTCATAGATTTGTTGTGTCCACTATGCAAAGTGGTTGAGTAGCCCCAGGGAAGTTGGAAGAGTCTGAAAATGGTTGGTGGAGGAGGAGGAGAAGAAGGCCCTGGGTGGCTGGGGGACAAGGAGAGGGCCCCTGGGGGTTTTCTAGAGGAGGAAAGATCCACAATGACGCCAGAGTCAATTGCCAAGGAAGAGAGTGGAGCTGAGCAAGTCCTGCCTATCTGACATGAAAGCCAAACATGGTGTAGATGGAGCCCTTTGCCCTACACAATGACAGCACCAGAGGTGGAAGGTGAGTGGTAGCGGGTCTTTGACATTATAGAGCATATGGACTCTGTCCATTATTGGTAGTTTTGTTTGGAGTTGTCCTTTAGATGTTTAACTGTGTTGTTTTTGACCCGAGCTGTGAGGGACTGAGGTATGACAGCCCACTATGCTGAGACTTATAGTGCCCTAGAATGTTGAGGACTGAGGAATCCTTAGTCCCTAACAGAGGGCACTACAAGTCTTAGCATAGCAGGCAGTATTTCCTCATTCCCCTACAGAGAGGATTACAAGTCCAAGCAGGTAGCCTTCTGCAGTGGGACTTGTTGTGCCCTTGACTGTGGTGGACTGAGGAAGGGAAGTGTAAGAGGGTCTCTGTAAGCTCAGATGTATGGGGGAGCTTTGGGGAACACAGAGTTCCCTTTTACACCAGAGTCCCCAGCTTCCCCCCTCAAATAATGGTTCCCAAACTCTCCTTATATCAGAGTCTTCACACTTCCCTCTTACAGTGTAGTAAGTCTGGAGACTCCGATGTAAAGGGGGCTCTGTAAAATGTGATTAGAGATTAGAAATTTCTAACATTTTTATTTTCTACTTACGATCCACAATTTTCAGCTGCTCAAATGGCTCGCTGCCTCTGACTGCATATTGGAGTGTGGCCGTCCTCCTCCTCCCCTTCTTCACCAAAAGCACAAGAGGGTGCCGTCCGTCCGCTTTGGCTAGAAGCAGAAGAAAAAAAAAAAACATAAAAAATACGAATGTACATAGTAGTATTAAAGGTTGTGAAGAGACACTTGATGGAGGTAGGAAAGGTAGGAGCGAGAGGGAGGGGGGGGGGGGGGGTGTTGGTATTAGTGTTGTTGCATAGCTAAACACATGTCCACCTACCCAAAAAATTGTAACCTATCTGGTCACATGTAATGTATATTTTTACTTACCGGAGATTTGCTCCACAGCCTTTAGCAGGAGCTTGGGTGAGCGCCTTTTGGCATCACTCCAGGCCCGCTGCAGATCCACTATCTCAGGCAGAAACTGAAATCTCCGCTGCAGCCTCATCCGGAGACGACACATCATCTTGTGCTTTTGGTGAAGATGCGTATATACATTATCATACCCCCAGAGGAGGAGGAGCTGTGGAAAGAGCAGTGTATGTTTGAGTCCAAGTATGTCCAAAATAGTACAGTCTTCAAATAACATGCTAGGTCGTCTTTGAGATATTGTAGAACAAAGAATTCCATTTCTGGTGATACATATACATCGATGTCCAAATCTACCTCCATGACATAGGTTGCCCCACACTGGTGATTTCCTCTACATGATATAGCCATTTTCTCAATTGGCCTTTCATGACACACCCAGGGCCGCCATCAGGGGGGGACAGGCAGTCACTGTATTTACAACCTTATTGCTGTCCATTTAGCAGGGTGCAAGTAACTTTACACACATGTAGCATAGGTATCAACTTTTGTCACCATGTTAAAAGGACAGCAGTATGGGTAGCATTACAGTGACTGTTATTAGTCCAGGCTCACTAAACTAGCCAATGCTTGGAAAAGCAAGCCATGCAGATTGCTTTTCAGGTCCCTTTTAACACGAGCTGTCTGATTGGGTGTGGCTGTTAATTTTTGACGCAGACCTGATAAGCCCCTCAATTCTCCTTTATGGAGTGTTATATGTAAATGGGATTGCTTCATTTGAGATGCAGATTTAAACTGTGTATGGCCAGGCTGAAGGTACCCAAGTTGATTGGTCGATCACCTGGAGGACAACGTACAACCAGTCTGTCAGATTTTACACACACTTATCGCTAGCATCTCTTGTAGCCACTAGCAATAATCACTGTGTTTTCCTGGCAGGGGCAGCACCAGGAGAACACAATGGCTCCGCAGGAGGGTTTCCCCTGTCTGTGTTGATGGTGGAATCAAGGCAAAATGTTTTTCCTGCAAGCCACGGGACAAACAAAGATAGTTTTTTAATGAATCCCTGATTTTGCCAAAATGGAAAAAAAAAGATGTTTGCTTTGTATATTCTTAAGTTTGCTACATAACTAGAACATGTAACAGTGTTATATCATTGCAGGAGATTTCCCTTCACTTCCTGTCTTGGTGTCACCAGGACAGGAAGTGAGGGAATCTCCCGTGGGGATACAGCCAGCAATTCTTTCCTTTTATATATACTATGGACATTATAAGGCAACAATTGCAAGCTATTTCCCCACAGTGATATTGCCCTCACTTCCTGTCTTGGTGACACTAAGACAGGAAGTGAGGGAAAATCTCATGCAATGATATCACCCTACTAGAAATTGTAGTTCCGTCTAAAAAGTATACATAAAGTAAGCACTTGGTTTCCAAAGTGGCAAAATTATGGAGGAGTTAAAACCCCATAGTGTGATCGGGTAATCTGACGGTGTGTTCCTACACTCCTCAATGTGTCTGTTCATTAAGCTGTGCTGAATTATCCTTGATTCACAATTCCTGCAAGAGTTGCACATGGTATGTGGGAGATGCAAATTTAAGGTGGCATAATTATCCACACAATCACACATAATCCTTTTTAAAGGTCACCAGCAGAATTTGATGGCATAGTGGTTCACAGCAGTGCCATCATATTCCAGTTAGATCTGTAAATTAACAAAGCAATGTGATCTGGGGGTGTATTTAACTTGCAATGGACACCCCCATTCATTATCATATGGCAGTGTGAGATGGGTGTGTTGGGAATGTGATCCATTGAGACAAGTGATTATACACTCATGTGTTTCTTTTAGAGGTGATTTGTTCAAGGCAATCCTTTGAAGACATGACCATTCCAGATTTTTGTGATCACTGATTCCATCTCAGGTGAACCAATTAGCTGCTGTGTGCAGATCCAGCTTATGATGGTAAGAGTGTCAGACAAGACAAACGGGGCCGAGCTTGCAGTGTGTATGGATGTATGTAAGGCAATAATTTTTGGCATTATGCATTTAGGGAATATAATGTTTCTAATCTTGCATATATGAAAAGGGTCAATACATTTGTCTTTATCTAGACAGATTCCAAAGCGTCAGAGCAATCTGTCACAGATAATTGGGTTTCATTTTGTGTAAAAGTTGAAACGAATCAAATCTATCTATATACAGGCATAGCCCACTTTAAGTACACAATGGGACCAGGGCATGTATGGAAACTGAAAATGTACTTAAAGTGAAGCAATCCCTTTTTTCTTTTCTCGATGCATGAAAATACACCAGCTCCATTGTAAATTTTGGCCACATTGACATAGCCTTACTCCCAAACCATGTGGGAGCATGTTAAGGGGATCCAGGACTATGACATGATAGATTACCTAGGCAAGCTGGCCAGCCACAAAATGGATATGGTGTAGTCCTGGGTACCTGGGTACCCTGTCGTTGCTCCCTAAGTTTGTTATCCCTGTCACTTATGGTTTGTGAGCAGTGTCATGGCAAGCTGAACAAGCTGTGTCCTTACTCACGATTGTATATAAAGTGAGTGTACTTAAAGCAGGGTATGCCTATCTATATCTATATAGAAAGTTCAGAGATGTGAACCTGTTCCCTATTATATACACTAATATATGGTATATAACATATTCTATAATGTATCTAATGTATATATATTTTGTATAATATATATTTTTTAGATACACATACATACATCTATATATATATATACATATAATATATATACATATATATATATATATATGAATATATATATATATATATATATATATATATATATATATATACATACATATAATATAATATATATATATATATATATACATACATATAATATAATATAATATATATATATATATATATACATATAATATATATATATATATATATATATATATATATATATAAATATATATATATATATATACATATAATATATATATATATATATATATATATATATATATATATATACATATATATATATATATATACATATACATATATATATATATATATACATATAATATATATATATATATATACATATAATATATATATATATATATATATATATATATATATACATATACATATACATATAATATATATATATATATATATACACATATAATATATATATATATATATATATATATATACATATAATATATATATATATATACATATAATATATATATATATATATATATACATATATACATATAATATATATATATATATACATATAATATATATATATATATATACATATAATATATATATATATATATATATATATATACATATAATATAATATATATATATATACATATAATATAATATATATATATATACATATAATATAATATATATATATATATACATATAATATATATATATATATATATATACATATAATATACATATATATATATATATATATATACATATAATATATATATATATATACATATAATATATATATATATATACATATAATATATATATACATATAATATATATATATATATATATATACATATAATATATATATACATATAATATATATATATATATATATACATATAATATATATATATATATATATATATATATATATATATATACATATATACACACATATATATATATACACACATATATATATATACACACATATATATATATATACACACATACATATATATATATATATATATATATATAGGGAACAGGTTCACATCTAGGAAGTTTCTATAACAGGAAGCTTCTAGATCACGTCTAATAGGCAGAAAGTGCATGCGCAGATCAGCAGACCAAAAGTTTCTTGCACACCCGCTAGATAAGCGACCCACCCATCCCCCATCCCCCATCCCCCATCCCCCATCCCGCACCCTGCACACTCACACCCCCTCCTTACCTTACACACAAATGCCACGATTTCGGCTGTAAACAGTGCAGGAGCCATGATGCACACTTACGACAGGGCCTGGACAATTTCCGGAAACGTGTGCACGCACCAAAAGTTTCGTTTCCGGTTTCATGTATAAATGTGAGAACGCGGTTTTGTATATTCGCGAATTCGCGAATAGTGAACATACACAACCATTAAGCAGATTTAACTTAGAAAAAGAAATACAAATACATACATTTGTGGACACCAGAAAACTTTATTTAGACACATGAAGACATTTTAAAAAAAAAATTGGAAACATGCTGTTTATTACATTTGTATTTTTCAAACCAAAACAACCTTTGTACAACATTTAGACCATATACATCGACAAAGAGCCCATAATCAACAGATGCATGTGCAGATTGACAGAATTATGTTAACAGCAATAAATACTTACAGAGAGTCAACACACAACACAGCCAAATCTCACCTCCATAAATAACAAAGGGCCAAAAATGTTACCCATAAAACATGTGACACACAAATATATTGGACCTCTTCGTAGGTCAAATCTTTCCTGATGTCTGAGTGAGCTATATATAATCCAAGCAAACACACCCAGAATGGTAACGCCCAGTCCAAAAATTAACTGTGTGTATCCTGTGTGTTTTGGAGCATGCTCAGTTGCCAAAACAAGGGAAATAGAAATGAGGAATAGAAATGTATGTAGGTGTGTATAGTATATGTGAATTGAAAAAATTCTCTCTTGAAGTTTGCTAGTCATTATTTAGAATGTTTAGATACAGGAATACATACATATATATACAATTACGTGAGAGAGAGAGAAATATATATTTAGGGAAACAATTGAAACACACCTTTTGGGATTTGAGAAGTGAGATTGTGACGATTGACCAGATATGTAAGCCAACAATCTGACTCATCACTCATGAACATCCCTAAATTTGGCGTGGCAATTATATCAGGCGTTCTTATGTGCATTTTGGCTGGCGTTTTCACAGGCGTTTTGACATGCATTTTTTGGGCAGGCATTGTTATATGAAATCACCTACAAAAGCCCCAAAAACAGACCACAAACACGTACATGTGAACGTAGCCCGTTTGGGGGCGTTTGAGGGGGATTTGTCCAGCTCAAGGATCAGCTCCCAAAACAGGCAAAAAATCCAATCCTATTCAGTTCAATGGCCCCTGTTCCCATGTGAGCATTTTGACGGCATGAGGAAAACACCCAACGCTCACTGAGAAATAGCACAATGATTAGGGAGTCTGCCTTCCTGCTGTAGGTTTGTAAGTTCGAATCCGGAAGGTGCCCTCTGTATGGGCAACACTTGGATATCTCCAATCCTCCAAATGTTGACATCATTAATTTTGTTCATGTTTGAAAAAGGCATGTGTATCAGCAAACTTTTAATCCAAAGACATGAACAAAATACAAAAGATGCCCCATAAAGTCAATATGTAGCAATATTGTGAGCTAAAGCTCTATTTGTTTGTTGGGCATACTTTGCTAATTAGCCAAGTATAAGGGATATATATATATATACCTTCAGTTAAATGTGTAGTAAAATGGTAACACTTGGCCATACCCATATGGAAGAAAAGGTAGTATTTGCAATATATTTCTAAAAACATTCTTTGGAAACACATAAAATATTGTCAAAATTGTGACATTTCCTTGATATGTGTGAAATGCTAATAATCTTTCTTTGAAATATGTTTTACATCTATTTTTTTTCTATCTGACGACCAATTCCCCAATGTAATATTTTGTGGGTTTTTTCAGAGAATGTGGAGGTTCTATATAAACACTGTAGATTTGACTGCTATGATTTCGGAGTTAGCAGGAAAGGTGTATGGAATGTGATGGTGTTTACTAAAGGATCCCTTGTTGGAAGTGTGCATGTTTTTCCAATTCCGCCGGTTTTTGCCATTTTCTATGGGCGAGACAGCGGATTTGCAAGCGGTATTCAAAAAAAAATTGACCCAAAATCGCGCTGGCGAAATTTTTTGAGCCAATTTGACGTTGCGCATGCGCACATTCGCGAGTTCGCAGCTCGCGGCTGGAGGAGCTGTTTAACCTTTCCACACTTTCGCAGATATCTCTCTTTCTAAGTCAGTTTTTGAGATTTTTTAAACGCAAGTCATCTCCAAATTGACTTCCACACCTTCCACAGTGATTTGGGATTTTTGGGGGTACAGGGGAAAATTTGGCTAAACTTTAGTCGAGCTTTTAGCTGGCGTGGTTTTAAGTCGCGCTCTGACCATATTGCATCTTAATGAATCTCACACTAGGCGCTATTTTCCGCCCGCCGTTCTTTGAATGCCAATTTCAGACTTAAATAATCGCCGCTTCGCAAAATCACGCCGAAACGCCAATTCGCCGTACTATGAATCAGGCCCATATTGAGTTTACATTTGGGATATGATATAGAAGTAGCGCATGGTTCTAATTTTGAATCCGAATCTCATGTATATACGTTATCTTCTCTGTCTTCAATTCAAAAACATCTCTCTCTTGTCTTATTATTGCATGTAATAACTAATAAGACAGCACATGCCCTTATCAGATCCTGAGCCCTCTCAATCATTCATCTGCCGGGGACACAGAGAATACAGGTCCTGCTTACCAAGCGCCTTCCAATTTTAGCACAAGACTCCTACATTAATGTTACAATATTCCTTCCTTCATTACTGCATTGCATTTTTGTCTTCATAGATTGGATGTTAAACGCAAACAAACAAAATGCACAGTATCACAACCGCATCATCTGAGTATTTATCTTTAATAAGAGACATTTTTTTCTTTGAAAGTCAACATTCAGTTGTGAAGCTGTTTGGCGCTTATTTGCTGTTTCCATAGAAACCAGTCAAAAGTTCCCATCACAAAAGAGCATACCAAATCAATTTGACACAATCAAATGTTTTGTTTTTATTAGATGACCAGAAAAAAAAATGGTAATAGGTTGAATCAGAACCACCTTGTAAAAATGTACACATCAGGTCAGGAGTATGCGTCACTTTACGTACACATAAATCTGCTATGATGGCATTGATGTCTATTTTCAGACTGCAAACTAATTGGAAACTTTAACTGTAAGCAGTAAAGAAAATCCTTTAGGGCCTATTCACACCTGTGCGTTGTGGTAACACATGCTAAAATACACATATTACACACATTGCCACAATGCAGAACAACACATCTGCTTTATTTGCAGCACACTACAACACATGTACCATGCATTGGGGTGCACGGCATTGTAAAAAAAGTCACGTGGTGTTGTGGTGTGTTCATAATGTGCTGCTTTAATGCAAGTTAACACGTGTGCATTAACACATTGCGATGGAGCGATCTAGTGTGAAAAGGCTTTTAGGTCCTGTTCAAATCTGGGCATTGAAAAAACACCTGGAAACAGTGCTAAAATGTGCATCGCACTTGTGGTACCCTCATTTCTTAAAGGAAAAGTACAGCCAAAGCTTCTTTGGCTGTACTTCTGTGGATCACAGTAGTGCTGTTCGTTCTGCACTCATGTGACCCATTTTAAGCATGCAGTAGGCTGAAGCCCGCTGTTGTCTGACGTCACAGAGCCATAACCATATGGTCAGGATGAGCCCACATGCCTGGACCGGCACCTGGCTCAGCCCCTCAGCGTGCCGCTGAGAGCCTGAAACGGTTGCTTCTGTCCCCTACACAGTCCAGCACTCCAGTGAGCATGGGGGGGGGCATTACAGAGAGTCGGTGACTAACAGTCGTCGGCTCTCTGCTCAATGAGCTCTGAGATTCGAGCGATCGGCAGTGTTTAATCGCTCGGTTATCAGTGTTAGAGTCGGCGGGGGACAGATGCAACATTGGACTGATGCTGCATCCACCTAGGTAAGTATGATTCTAAAATAAAAAATATTCCCATGCTTCTCTTTTAATGGCATCCTAAATGTGGGTAGCAGTTGAACATTTTGCTGCAGTTTTTTCACGTGACAAAATGCGCAAAACTGCCTGACGCAAAACGCTCTTGACTAGGTGACAAAGTTTGGTACATGAGCTTCATTAGCACATTTTTGGAGTGAAGAGAGGCCCATTCAAATGAATTAAATATGGAAGGTATGGCGCTTAATACGATATAACATAATTATGCTCAAGTCCACAAAGTAATATCAAATATGTTAGTCCCAAATCAATCAAAGTGAAAAAAGTAAAGGTGCATCAAAGGGGTAAAATAAATATGTTAAAAACACCATGATGCAGCGTCGCTCAGATGTGAATAAGTCCCTAAAGGGGCTTTCCATTTTTCCTCTTTTAGCCAGTGTATAGCACAGAGCCTTCTTATATTCTCATTCCATCACACATCCAAAAAATAATTAAGGATTATTTCTAATTTCAGGATCGTGGGCAGAGCCATGCAAATCATTCTATTTTGCTTTAGTTGTCAACTGTACATCCAAAACTGCTGGTGTATAGTATAATACAGCCGGATAATATTTCTTTGCACCATAACCTTCTGAGTTATATTTTGCTCAAGCACTACTCCATAGAAGCAGAGAGAAAGACAGTCAATGGAATGCCTCATCCAACTTATAATAAAAATTAAAATAAATGTGTGAAACACTAGGCTAGCACACCCAATACTTTTTCTGCACAACATCCTAGGTGCTAAGCTATTTGGTTGAGACAAAGGCAATTTATGTTACCAGGTTGCAAGGCCTAGCCAATTCACATGCCCTGATACTCTTCTTTTAAATTTTGGCATATTGATTTTCTCTCCACGTGTGTCATCCTGTACTTATATATATGTGGTGTCCTTTTCACTCCGAATTGTAGGGTGTGGGTCTTCAGTCCTACCATAAAGTCTAGGGGGAGGATGAGTGGCCATTAGGTTCCTCCCTTGGGGGAGCCCCCATCTAGTACTCCTGGGTTGGCTTTGACTGATCATGAGGAGAAGAATCCACCAGTCCCTTTAGCTTGGTGGATCTGAGTGTGCCCTACCCCCGTCAAGAGTTTTGCACCTTAGGGGGATCAGGAAATGTCCTTTCACTTTGGAAGGGACTATACGACACACCCTGAGTGCACTTTTGTGTGTGTGGTCACTGGTTAGATGCACTTCTTTTATTCACTTTAGGTGTTTTGATTTTTGCACACCACTGGCTTTAACAAGAATACATATAAATAAAGCTACTTGGAAGATGAGAAGAATAGCACTGTGCGGGTTTGTCAATCTGTTTGCTGATTGTTTAATGATAGCTGTGTTTAAAATAATGCCCAAAAGTGACACATGGCAAATAAAGAATTAATCTAAAACACTGTAAATCAATATGAAAAATAATATTTTCTAAAATAGAGGGTAAGTTTGGTCAAGGCATTCGATTTGGGCACCAGTATCTTTCGGGACATGAAGACTGGTCCTCATCTTGGAGGATCCCAATGCAGAAAAGGCAAGTATTTAAACAAGGAGCTTCCTTTACCAAAGGGAAGTCTAATGGTTAGGGTTGGGGTTACAGGGAGGCTTAGTGCAAGGCCTGTGTGCAAGAACAATATTTCTTATTCAACTACTTCCCAGTAGTAAAACTGATAGATGAGAATGCGTATTTTCTACTTTGCAAAATCCTGAACTTCTTTAAGGTTCATAATATGTATTTGTGTCAAGCTTTTACTTTCTGCACTTTGAAGCTTCATTCTTTAAATGTGTCTTGGTCTGAACTGTGTGGCGGTTGGATTCTGAGGGCTTCTGAATGGTATCTGTGTGGGAAAACCTTTGCTGCAATACACTGATGGAGTGTACACAGTGGAAACATCGGTTTCTGTGGATTTAAAAAGCGTGCATGATCTCTTTTGTTGTGAGATCATGTCCATCTGGTAACTTTAAGGCCGGCCACACCAAGCAAATTTCTTTCCTGCAACCACTCGATTCCCCCATCAACACAGAAAGAACCCCTCCTGCCGGGCCTTGTCTTCTCCGGGGGGGGGGGGGCAGCCCCCACTGGGAGAAGACAGTGATTATTGCTAGCGGCTAGTGAATCCAGCAGACTGGTTGTACCCAAGTTGATTGATCGATCAACTTGGTACATTCAGCCTGCCCATTAATGGCTGGAATCTCAGCCAGGTCCTGCTGAACTGCCCGTGATCCGAACCAGAAAGGGCTGGCCTAAGGCACTTGGATATTAACTGGAGTCTGGATTTCATATGTGCTTTTTTGTTTTACATATGACAAATTTAGGTTTATTTGGTATGAATATTGATCTTATGCTTATATTGCACAAGTATATTAGAGTTGATTTTTGTTTATACTGCACAAGTATATCTGTTTTCAGAGATTTATATGTATAAGTTTAGCATTTAAAGGGTTATGCCCTCCTCTTTTGTACAATTTTAATTTTGGCCCGGTATTCAGGATTTGTTTGGTGCAGCAGTTTTTTGATGCGGTTAAATTAAGTGTGGATATCTTCAGATTAGGCTCCATTCATGTGAAAGAGAAAAGGTCAACTCAAGGATTGCATCACATGAGGAGTATTAGCATCATGTAATGGAGCACATATTGGTGCAATACAAAGGTGCGCACAACCCCAATGGTACCAGTGCGTTGAATCACTTTCCTGAATGTTAAAGTAGAACTAAGGGCAAAACTTTTTTTTTTTTTTTTTAATGGGAAGGTTTTTTTTCACCTCTATGTCCCATAGGAAGATTTCCCTTTATTTCCTGTCCCATAATCAAAACAGGAAGTGAGTGGGGATCCCTACAAAGTGAAGGAACTAGTGGCCCACTTTGAAGATTTCCCCTCTATTACTGTTCTGAGGACAACCCAAAATCTAGGATTTTTTTATGTTCAATGATAATGGTAAACAAAACAAATAGAGAGGGTGAACCTAAAGGGTCCATTCACACTACCGCGACTTGTCAGACGACCAAGTCGCCTGACAAGTCGCGGTCGGTCGCTCCGACTTAGAAAAAGGGTCCTGTACTACTTTGGGGTGACCTGGAGGCGACTTGCATGGACTTCAATTATATGAAGTCCATGCAAGTCGCGCCGAAGTCGCGGTGCACAGCGTGCACTTCACAGGTCGCCCCTGGAAGTCGGATCCCGCCAGTCTGAATGGGCTCAAAGGAGGCACAGACATCAGTAAAAACATGACAGGTGTTTTAATCCCTCTTCACTCTATTCAAAATAATAATTTCAATTTCATTTAATTTTGTTACATAGTGGTTACATATAGTCAATATTTTATATGTAAATTTTATTGTTTACTTGCTTATTTTACAGTATCAGTCCTTTCCAACCTTCTCTTCACTGACATTAATACAAAAACTGTTCAGTAAATCTAAGCTTGAAAGTTCCTTTTGCATTAAGTAAAACATTTTCGATGAACATCTCAGGTGTATTTTCTCTCAAGCCTTGCTGAGCACAGTCTTCTCTCACTGTAAAATATTCATCCCCTGGCACATATTTAAGCCTTGCGCTGCTTATAATTCAGGACTGGCTGTTGGCAACTTCTACAGTTCCTCTGCCGTCTGATATAAACCTGACAAACTGTAAATCACTGTGAATGTGTCCTTCTCTCAGACCTGCTCTGTTCATCTTGCCCTCCAATTATTTTTGGTGGATTGCTTACTTGGCATGCTTATTTGCAAGATCTGTATCAGTAGAAGAATGGCACTGGACTGTCCTTGTCCAACATCGAAAAGGCAAAATATAAAACAGTTGCAAGGAACCCATCAGATTTTCTGGGCCTAGGCTTTCAGTGGCTGGTCTTAAAGCAAACCCATGCATTGCAATGCAACAGGTTTGGGTAACCCCCCCATTCCCAGAAGGGTATACCTACCTTTCCTTTGCTCCCTAGCCACTCTGTTCAGCTGCTGGAAGTGATAACAATGCCAGTTACTTCAGAATACGGAGGAACATGTAACTCACTCTGTGTGACAGGGCTGGGCCACTTACCAAGCACTACTGCTGTCACATGGTGACATTCCATATCCCTGTGTAGGCTATGACTTAAAGCGGAGTTCCGGGCACAGAATCGTTTTTCTACAATTTATTGCATGGTCTTCCTAACCCTTCGCTGAGGCAGAATTGGATATTCCCGTGTTTTCTTTTTCTTCCCTTACCTTTTTATAGAGCATTATATACTCACCTTTCCATCGACTTCCTCCCTTCAGAGCCGCGGCTCTCCCCGTCACTTCCGGTCCCGCAATGCGTCCTGGGAGCTCTTACTCGGCGCTCCCAGGATGCACTGTGCAGTCACGTGGGCGGCCGACCGCTCGTCTCATCGCGCTATTTCCAAACAGGAAATGACGCGATGTTAGGCGGAGCCCAGCGCGGACGGCGCCATCTTTAAATAGGTCGACACAGCACTCTCTCTCCTCTCCTGCACGTTGTCTGTGCTTCCGGGAGGCTTTATAGGGGCGGCAACTTCCTCTAACATTGCCGTCCCTAAGGAAACCAGTACTATGCCGATCGCATAGTACTGGGCATGCGCGAGATTTCGCGCTGGACTCACAGGCCTACGCCCACTCGACTCAGGAAGAAGGGAAGACATTTGCCCACAACGGACTCGGCAATCCACAGCAAAAATGGCAGCGCACATCAGAAATTATATAAAGTAAGATTTTATTCTTGCAAACACATTATTTCACCGTAACAAACAGGATTAGCGGATGTATAGAGGTGTAAGGGTGATTGTTAGGGGGAGATTGAAATAAAAAAAAACGATTCTGTGCCCGGAACTCCGCTTTAAAGTGTATTTCTACATTTGCATTGAATTTAAGAAAGTCTTACTATTTGGTTTTTATTTGTTCCACATCACACAGCATACCTAAAATAATAATAATACAAAAAAGTTCTTGTCTTTCAGATGTTTCTTAGGAGACTGACTGCAGACATGGCTGACCACATTCAGAGTAATTCCATCCCAATAGAAAAGCTAAAGCTGGCCATTATCTATCAGATTCTTCCACCCATGATACACAGTGCAGATGGACTAATCTCCTAATGCAGCTATTGTATTTGTATGACAGCCAAAATACCTAAACTGTGTGGCTGACAATTTTTCATCCAGCTTCTTTGATTTTTCAATGGAGGGATATTGGGCAGGAGGCAACCACAGGGCCACCCACTGAGCAAATTTCACCAGTTGATTAGAAGTCGGCTGAAATTCAATCTGTGTATGGCCAGATTAAACTTCTTTGGTCGACCTTGGTCGAAGAGGTCAAAGAGGGTCCATGCCCAAGAAGCTTAAGGCAGTGCTGGAAAATAATGGTGGCCACACAAAATATTGACACTTTGGGCACAATTTGGACATTTTGACTTAGGGGTGTACACAGTTTTGTTGCCAGCAGTTTAGACGCTAATGGCTGTGTATTGAGTTAATTTAAGGGGACAGCAAATTTACACGGTTATACAATCTGTACACTCACTACTTTACATTGTAGCAAAGTGTCATTTCTTCAGTGTTGTAGCATGAAAAGATATAATAAAATATTTACAGAAATGTGAGGGGTGTACTCACTTTTGTGAGATACTGTATATAAAAATCCATACATTTTAATTAGCTGTTTTTTTTTTTATAGCAACTAATCTAAATCTATCCACATTTTTTTAACAGGTGTTGTTGAAGTAAACCTTAGTGCCGGTTCACACTATATCGATGTCAGACATCGCATGTGATTCGCACCGCACTGCAAATCGCATGCAATGTCTATGCGATGCAAATTTAGCCATGCAGATTGTATGGCTGAATTTGCATCGCATTCAGACCAAAGTCGTGCATTACACTTTTTTTGGTCCGCACCAGAATCAGATCGCATGGGTGTTCACACCTATGCAATCCGATTCCTGTCTACATTGACAGTTTGCACTGCGATATGAAAACTAATTTGGGGGTGGCATTACCTTTGTATTGACACTCCCAGCAGTTTACATATGGCAGTGTGATCTGCCTGTGAGTCGGGTGCAATGCGGGAATGGCATTGGATTCGCAGAGTTCCTGCATCGCACCCATGTGAATCTGCCCTGACAGTAGAAAAAACATTTAGCATTTTAGTAAGTCTTTCCTATTTAATTCTTAGATAAAATCTGCCCTGTCCTCTTTAGCCATTTTGTTTTTGCTTCTTTAAAAGAAATGTATAAAAATATTTGTACAAATATATTTTTGTTAATTTAAATTCCTTTTATATGAGGAAATCTTTTTTTATAAAAATGCAAAATGTAAAAATATGTAGATTATTCATTTTATTTGTAAATAACTTTGCCCCGCTTTGTACCAGAAACACACAGCTGGCATCATAATAAAGAGAATGCATTGCAAAATAAAATTAGCATTTTGTTATATAAATCTCAGAATGTAATACCGTCAAAAGAACTTATTGCTTATCACAAATAAACATTATGTCTTGGTTTGTATTATAAGTATTAACAGTACATCCAGTAAACAAACAGAGCAAGTCGCATGCAGAAAATTTGGAGGATTATTCAAAGAGTAATAAAAACTCACAAGCACTTTAAGATTGATGGACTCTTGTGCCTCTTGCTCTGTGAAGAAACCTTCTGATCTTCTGCATGTGACACCATGAACTTGTCTAATTTGTTTTCTGGAAGTTGTGTTGGGCTAGGCCAAGTTCTACAGTCCCGGTAAATACAGGATGAATGTTTTAATTGGCAATATCAATAATTCATTTTATTTTAATAATGAAGTTCTGGGTGATTTTAAAGGCCCATAGGTGAAACCCAAAAATGCCCCTTGAGCTTAAAGCGGAGTTCCGGGCACAGAAACCAATTTTCAACAAACATACCCCCGGGACAGTCAGGGCTGGTGCATTCCACAATGGCTAGCCTCTGATCTATCCCGGTTCGCACTTACCTTTTAGAAGAAATACTCACTTATAAAATTTCTTCCACAGCGTTGCCATCTCTGTTGTGGGCAGCTGAAGCCAGTGCGATCCTCTTCAGGCGTCCTCTTCCGCATCTTCTTGTCCCAGACTGCACCTGCACCGGCCCCTCTCGTCACTTCCGGTGCGGCGCTGCATTCCTCCACAGCTTCTGGGCATGCCCAGAAGCTGTTTAGCGGGGAATGCGGCGTTGCCCCGGAAGTGACGAGCGGGGCCGGTGCCGTCGCATTGATTCCTGGGAGCGATGACGTTCAGCTCCCAGGAATCATCGCAAGACAGGAAGTGACGTCTGAGCCGCGGCACCGAGGGAGGAAGTAGAGAATAGGTGAGTATATTCAATCTCCAATTACAAGGTGAGTGAAAAAAAAAAAAATGTCTAACTATCCAATTCCTTTTCAGGTGAGGGAGACCAAGCGGATGGGCAAAAAAAAAAAAAAAGTTTGTTTTTGTGCCCGGAACTCCGCTTTAAGCAGTAAACGTTATGTGTTCTATTGTTCAGTCAGCAGTCGGAGCTCTTCCCCTCCTTTTCAAGCATCTCTTTACAGCCTATGTTGATACAGACCTGTTGTTTATAGACTTCAATAGCTCAAGCTGTAATTTGAGCACAGCTGAGTGACTCATCCTTTATCTGATGGTTTAGCACTGTGCCTCAAGGCAGGTTGCTACTGCTGTATTCTGTATTCCCAGTATCCACAATTCTGAGAATCCTTTGTCATGTATTAAAGTTGTTGAAAAGCCACTTATAAAGCCTCTCCAATCCTCTCTGTTAGATAATGCTATGTTCCCCAGTGAGTGTGATTTAGGAAAAAAAAAGACCGCTGTGTACCTTATTCCATATCGCGGACCGACGCTCACGTAACCGCCTGGCTCTCTTCATTCCCAGGCTGTCAGATAAAGTGGGAGGAGCCGAGAACTCCCGCTGACATCAGCCGGGAGCAGGAGAGAAGAGAAGGAGAAAGCCGGTTGGTCACGTGAGCGACGATCGCGCTATGGAATAAGGTACACAGCGGGTTTTTTTTTTTTAAAGCACACACGCTGGGGAACATACTGTAGCTTTACCTAACAGAAGGGGTTGGAGAGACTTTACACTGTCATTCTATAATCAGGAGGGGAGGATCAGGGAGCTGTAAGGCAGGGAGGGAGAAGGGAGAGGACAGAGGAGAGAGCGGATGATGGAGGCACGTAAACTAACCATGGTGTCAGGGATCAGCAGCCATGATAAACCATGGTCAGTTTACAGGGGGGGAGGCCAGAACCAGGCAGGATCAGCCAGATATTTCAGGTGATACAAGGGGCCAAATTACACAGCACAAGCATTGTGCTGTATAACATGCTTTAACCACTTCCTGCAAACCGATGTACCTATACGTCAGCTTGAAGAAGTGGTTGTACCGGGGTGATGTCTGCAGCTAGAGGCATCAATCCGGTACTGTTCTTTAGAGCCGACTCGGTCATTATCAGCAGCCGCTCGGTTGTTATCACAAGGAGCGGGAGGGGACTTCTCCCCCCTCCCCCCCCCCCCTCCGGCTGCTCTGGCCAGATCTCCCCTCCCAACGGGAGACCTGAGCGACCAGCAGGCACGTCCGGCGGCTGGTCAGATACCTTAATAAAGCCAGATTTAAAGCCGGATTTGGCTTTGATCGGGTCTCAGGTGAAGTAACCCGGAAGCAATGTCACTTCCGCTTTACTCAGCTGCCAATGGCACCGATGTAAAAAAATTACAGTATTCAAAAATGCCAATTTTGGTGTTTCGAATACTTTTAAGTGTAATGGAGGGATTTGGGGTCTTTTAGACCCCAGATTCCTACATAAAAAGTACCTGTCACTGCCTATTACTGTCACAAGGGATGTTTACATTGCTTGTGACAGCAATAAAAGTAATTCGATTTTTTTGTTTTTTAAAGGATCAGTGAAAAAAAATGTAAAAATAAAATAAATAGGAACATTTTTATTTTCTAAAGCGCCCCCATCCCCGTGTGCTCGTGCATCAAAGAAAACGCGTATGTAAATTGGACCCTCAATAGTAAACGGTGTTCAAATCGCACATATGAGGTATCGCCGCAATCATCAGACCGAGAGCAATAATTCTAGCAAAAGACCTCCAGTGTAATCCTAAACTAGTAACCGTTTGTTAAAGCGTTGCCTAAACAGATTTTAGATGTATCGTAGTTTGTCGCTATCCCACAAGTGTGCTCAATTTTAAACTGTAACATGTTAGGTATCTATTTTCTCAGCATGAAATCATCTTTCACATTATACAAAAAACTGGGCTAACTTTACTGTTTAGTTTTTTAAAATTCAGTGAAGTGTATTTTTTAAAAAAAAATAAAATATTGCAATGACCGCTATTTTTTTTTTCTCCAGAGTCTTTGCTAAAAATATATATAATGTCTGGGGGTTCTAAGTAATTTTCTAGCAAAAAATACTGATTTTAACTTGTAAACAACGTGTCAGAAATAGGCTTGGTCCTTACGTGGTTAAAGGAACAGGATCTATTTTTTCTTTTTTTAGCGTTACAACGCTTTAAGTGTGAATTAGTAAAATACAGGTTGTATACATATAGTAAAACATATACAGTACATATATAAAACAACACTTTAAACATGTATGAACTTTAATAAAACGTTAAAATAATGTTTTATTTGTTGAGAAAAAAACATTCCCCTCTGGGTGATCTCTGTACATTGCAAGGATTTTAACAAACTTTGTTGCAGATTCCTACCTTTTGGTATTCTGAAGAAATCCCTGTTTGTTTCTCTGTACCTATGTGGGAAAATAATCGAATGGGAGTGGTTTCATAATTATCAATCAGCTGCTGCACCTGCAGGGCTTGGGGAACTAGTCTTCTGCCCCCCTCTTTATGTCAAATATTCTTGGGATGCTGGTTCCAATACTCGTGCTTTTTACCCAAATGGCTCTTTTCACCACTTTATAGTAACAGATGGAGACGAGGATTCATTTTGCCTCTTAATCCTTCTACTTGATGTGTTCATTAATTAACTTATAGCAAGCACATTCTAGGGAGGTGACTATTAAAAAAAAACAAAATCCCATTGCCATGGGTTACTACACAGGCTCCCCCTCATGCCTTTCTTGATTTTCAAAAGCAAAGCAAAATAGGTGTTTTTTTTGCAGGCACCCTTAAAGGGGTTTCCGGAGGAAAGAAGGAGAATCTATTCAGATGCTCCCAAATAGTAAAATGCCGTTTCAGTCATCTTAAAAAAAATGGGGCCATTACCCTCCAAGTTTACTTTTGGACAGTTATGATTAGGTGCCACTGAAAGGATGTCAGTGTAACTGAAGGACTAGACTGTAATCTCAGACTCACCAGTAGGTGGTACTGCAGCTGACTATTGGCATTGCAGCTCTCTATTTTCACTTGGGTGGGGGCCAGTTATTCTTTTAACCATTTAAATCCCTTTTATATAAAACGAAAATGGTAACATTCACTTGTTTACTTTAACAAAGGGTTGAAGGTATACATATGAACAGATTTCCTGTAAAGAAGATACAGTATATTTGCTATTTATGTTTTTTTTTACTATACATGTGAAAGATTTCAGCAAACTTATAACTGTGTTAATGTTTTAAAAAGCTTGTACCTAAAAATAGTTTTTAGCTATATTTGTGTATGGGGGCATTCATATGTTCTCCCCCAGAGGACCCTCTTTGAGGTTTACCCCAGCAGTTTGTAATGCTTTTTTTTTTTTTACCATTTTTTGCACCACTCTGTGCATTAATACAATGATACTACAGTGCACTGCAGCAATGCCCCCTCACTGGACAGGACCATGATGTCCTGTGCTCTAGGAATCATTCAGTCCAGAAGTCATCTTGTGGCAGGGAACAAGTACAGAGGGGGACAGCTCTCAATTGAAGGTGAGTATTGCAGCATCAGAGGGGAGGTTTGAAAAAAATAACCCAGGGTTGGGATTCAAAGTAAAACAAAATAAGTTCACATTCACATTTAAAGTTGAACTACACTTTATCTGAGGATCACAAACCAAAAGGCTATTTAAATAATTTTTAATATTGAAAGCAAACCCATACATTCATTATTTTGCTGAAAAATAACTCGGCAAAAACACCCACATAGCATTTCTGGTCATGGCCCTCTTGAGTAAGGGGAGATGATTCATGTAGAATTTACTTCCTGGAATCCATCTGCCTTTAGCTCACGCATGAAGGCTCCTAAAGATTCCTGGGATGTATGAGATCATTTGCCTATGCCTTAAAACCAGGAAGTAACTGAAAACATATCACCAGTTCAAAGTATGTCCAAAGGGTGAATCTTTGATCACAAGCTGATGGCAGTAGAAGCCATCAGCTTGTGTGGGTTTTGTAGCGCTAGTGACCGGCTTCAAAGTGAAAGTGATGTGGCAGCTCCATAGCTGCCGACCGCTTTCACACAGCCAGCTGCGTGGTTCCCCCCCCCCCCCCCCGCTGGCGGCCCCCCTCCTTCCGTGGTTCCCGGGCTGTCCAGCTTAAAGCTGCCCGGGAACACATCCACCGGCAGTGGGAGCGAGATTGCAGTGAGACCGAGGCAAATCCATAGCTTGATTACACATGCTAACAATGAAACCGAAAGTGACGTCTCTTCCGGATTCATATGAAACATTTCCTGGCTAGTACAGCCAGGAGACACATCTAACCAAGCCGATCTGTGCTTGGTTAGATGGTGTGAAGGTCAGGGGTAACATTGGGGTCTATTAGACCCCTAATGTCTCCAAAAAGAGTACCTGTCACCTGCCCAATGCTATCTCATAGGTGTTTATTAACCCCTTGTGATAGCAATCACGTAAAATGATTAAAAAAAAAATAGATTAAAATTTAAAAACAAATTGCCAAAACCCCCTTGCCCTGCACACCTGCGCAAACACACACACAAGCCCAGGGTGCATACATGTATGCACGTGTCGCACGTGATATATTGCCACGAACGTCAGAGTGAGAACAATAATTCTAGCACAAGAGCTCATAGTTAACTCTAAATTGATGTGCTGAATGGCTTTTAAAGCGTTACCTATGGTGATTTTTGGGCACCATATTTTTTGGCAATATCACAGGCGCACGCAATTTTAAAACATGGACTATTAGGTATCTATTTACTGGATGCAACCTCGTCTTTCATATTTTAACCAACAATGGGTGTTCTATGGTGTGGTTTTGCACTAAAAAGCATTTTTGATATTTTTTCCGGAAAATGTGCGTTTAATTAACAGTTAAGCAAACATGTGAAACAAAAATTTGCATCTATCACCTTTTTATTCTACAGGGCCTCTGCTTTCAGAAAATATATAATGTTCTGGGGGTTTATGTAATTATTTTGCCAAAAATTAGGATTCTTTTTGTATGTGACAAAGAAAACAAAATGCCCTGGAGCCGAGCTGGTTAAAAAAAAAAAAAATTAAAACAAGTACGGTAAATATAAAAAACGTTCCTATCTATTTACTAATGCTAGCAAATAGGGATTAAATAATGTTGAATGAGAGAGTGAAGTTCCACTGCAAAGTACACAATATATTCACTTTACACCCTCACCCACATAACAAAATCATTTTTGCCCAAAACTCTTATTTTCCATGTCTAACCTTGCTGTGCCACCTTCATTACTCTGTATGCTTCATGAAATATACATTTTCTGGAATATACAGGAGAAAATGTCAGCGCATACAATTATGTAATCAAAATGCTCCAATAAAACGTTAATTATATCTAGGTCATAGTCCGTAATCAAAAAGTAATTTCATCATTAATTAAGTATTATGAGGCCCCTCTTCTTCCTCTCTACACTGCAATGGGTAACTTTTGTTTTAGACATCCTTGTAATATACATTACGTTTTTTTTTACAGACGATAAACCCTGATAGGGATGTAATTAAGTCACTGTAATAAACATCATAAGCGATCAATAAAGAAAAGATTCATTTTAGTTTTGATTTCTAAAATTAAAGAAATACGAAGCATAAACATAAGTGTAAAGTTTTGCTTTCCCATATTCATACCGTACATTTAATAAAACCTACATAGATGTATATTGAAGGACACTGATCAAGCAAATAAGAGACAAACTTCTATGCAAATCAGACTGCCTGTTAAATGCAACACTTTTATGTTTATGCACTCCCTGTGCCTGTAATCTTGAACAGCCAACTGCAGCAGTTTTGCACAGGTATGTGACAGATTTAGCACTTAAGATTAGACATATTTTCATCAAGATGAGACAAATTTTCTCTCCAACAGATACAGAAATAAGAACTGGCTGGGGCAGGTTGTATTCTGTAGAACCAGGTTGTGGGTGCATACTCTGTGCTAAATTACTAAACCTCTGTAGGCACCATCCCTTCATAAAACTAGAACCTGTAACAGCTTTCACCCCAAATTGAGGTAGGGTGAAGGAAGAAAAAAATAGGATTTTATTGTGGCATGCAGAACAGACATAATTTTATAAAAACACCACAGCCTATTATCTATGGTAAATAAAAAGAACAAGGTCTATTCCATGTGTATAAAAACATGGCCATCTATATTTAACAGAAATTATTATATGCGACTGTCCATGAATGGCATCTGGGATTGACGCGTTTCGTAATTAGTTCAGTTCTTCAGCATTTACGTCTACCCCATATGTGTCAGAAACTCCATTCTCAGTTCCAACCAATTCACCACTAAGATTAGCAACTGAACCAGCAAATGGAAGGGAGGTTAGTAATCCCCAATTAATAAATGCATAACAATAGGGGATCTTTCCACATAAAACTGTGAGCTCCGTTAAAAAAGACCCAATTCCACTATGACCAAATCCAAATTGTCCAACATTCACCCAAACTAGAATGATTCACAGTGTAAAATGGACTACCTGTTCAATCAATGCACCTATTGAACATTAGCTGGCGAGGAAAACAGATAAATATGCTGTCAGCCACCAAACTCAAAGATAGCACCTCGCCGGTGGTTGGTGGCTGACAGCACATTTGTGTGCTTCCTTGCCAGCTGATGTTTAACCATTTGCTGATGGCCCTTTAGCACTTTTACTGCTAGAGGGCAGCAGCTGTGCGCTGCCTCATGTATATATACGTGATTCCGGACTTCTTCCTGCAGGGGGTGCACACGCAGATCGTCGGCACAGAACTGAGATATGCCTATATAAACAAGGCATATCTCAGTTCTGATAGGAGGGAAGGGATCGATCCTGTGTTCCTGCAAAGCAGAGATTAGAACTGATCTCTTCCCCTAGTGAAAGCAGCACACTGTGTACACAAAAACACTGGTTAGGCACACAGTTAACCCTTTGATTGCCCTAGATGTTAACCCACTTCCCAGCCAGCGTCATTATTACAGTGACAGTGCATATTTATAGCTGTCGCTATATGTCAATTGTGTCGGTAAGTGTTCGATTCTCGCCGCAATATCACAGTCCCGCTTAAAGTCACTGATCGCCACCATTACTAGTAAAAAAAAATCCATAAATATATCCCATAGTTTGTAGATGTTAAACCAATCAGTATACACTTAATGGGATTTTTTTACCAAAAATATGGAGCAGAATACATATTGGCCTAAATTGATGAAGAAATTAGATTTTTTAAATGTTTTTATTGGATATGATTTATAGCAGAAAGTCAGAAATATATACAGTATATTTTTTTTCAAAATTGTCTGTATTTTTTTTGTTTATAGCGCAAAAATGCAGAGGTGATCAAATGCCACCAAAAGAAAGCCATATTTGTGGGGGGGGGAAATGACATACATTTTATTTGGGTACAGCGTTCCATGTCCGTGCAATTGTCAGTTAAAGTAACGCAGTGCCGTATCGCAAAAAAATTGCCAGGTCATGAAGGGGGGGGGGGGGGTAAATCTCCCGGAAGTCAAGTGGTTAATAGGTGCATTGAGTGCTTGATGGTGGAAGAGGTTATTGTCCATTGCACACTGTAAATCATTTTACAATGTAGGTTGGGTGGATGTTGGACAATTTGGATTTGATCATAGTGGAATTGAGTCTGTTTAATGGAGCTCACAGTTTGCTGTGGATTGGTCCCCTTTTATTATGCATTATAAATTGGGGATTACTAACATCCTTTTAATTTGCTGGTTCTGTTGCTGATCTTGATGGCAATCTATAGCTCAGTTGGTTGGAAATGAGAATGGAGTTTCTGACACATATTCGGTAGGCATGGGTCCTGCAGAAGCAACCAAATTGGAAAATGCGTCGATCCCAGTTGCCATTCATTGACATAAGCATATATTGAAAATTGTTATGTCAGATTTCTGTTGAATGTAGATTGTCATGTTCTATACAAGCAAAACAGACTTTGTCCTTTTATTTTTATTTATATAATAAATTGGATGTTTTTATAAAATGATGTCTATTCTGCATGGCACAGTAAAATACAGTTTTTCCCTTCACCCTACCTTGATTTGGGGTGAAGGGTGTTATGGGTGCAGGTTGTATGCTGCCGCAGTGCTATTTTAGAGCAGCTAAGGAGGAATTTATGTAAGTCTAATAAATTTGATTGAATTATGCCTTGGTGCTCCAATTTAGCATTGCGTAGCAATGTGACAAAACTGCTTACTGTTCCCCATTGTGTTTGTAATTATATTGTGTAACTGTACTTTATTCCCAGCTTGGTATCCTATATACTCCTATTATACTAGCTATGTAGAAGATTCACTTTGATGTATTGTTTTCTTGTGATGGCAAATAGCAGATTGTGAGAAATAGGAAGAACATGTAGAAGAATTCCTTCTTATTTGTGTTGGTCTGGCTCTGGATACGCATGCTTTCTACATTTTGGCTAAACTCATTCGGGGGCTGGATGTGTGATCTCTAGTGATTGTAAAAATGCAGTGCAGCATAGAGAAACTATTGATATTTATAAATCCTGACACTGTATTGAATCAGATTGGTGAAGGAGATGACCATATTTCCCAATTGTCCATCTTTTGGTACCAGATCCCTCTGTCCCTCTTTGCTTCTCAGTTGTTCCTCTTTTTGGTCGGATGAAAAATGTACGATTCAATTACTAAAGTGTCATTCTGCGCTAAACCTTCATCCGATCTCTCAATTATCAAGTTTCCTATTTTGAAAAGCCATTATATAAGAAATGTAATGGTAGGAAAAAAGAAAAACAATTCTGGATATAACTAATTTTTGGCAAATACATTTTAAATGGTCTGCATAACTGAGGCAGGGGTGTGTCCATTGCTTAAAAGTTTTATGCTAGAAGTTAGTTGGTTGGTATGGATGACTTCCTTGTCCTCAGTCATTCCCTGAATGGTGCCTGTGTCAAGCAAGCAATCTTATGTGTTCAGTTAGCAGAAGGGCAGCCGCTTGGCACCGGACCCAAAAACTAGTAGACATCATTCTAACTACAGGGATTTTCAGCTTCTCCAGGAATCCCACACATAAAATTTGCCATAACTAAACTTCAGTTTTACGGTGCATTCGCACTCGGGTCAGTTTAACTGAACAATGATCTTTTTTAATTCTCCCCACTCCCCTGCTGGTTTGCACTTACACTAGTTTATAAGGAAATGTTCCAGAGAACCCTTGGAAGTGTTCCCGAGCATACTCCCCTGCTAACCAGACCAGTGATCCCTGTTTCATTGCACCATTCTCTATGGAGAGCTGTGCACAATTCGCACTCGCACTGCAGCAAACTGTGCCGGATCACAAGTTAATCATGTAAAGCCCCGTACACACGTACTGATCGTCGGCCGCACGATCGGCCGTCTTTTGTCCAGGGCTGTCGTGTCTGTTGAAAACTGCAAAAGACTGCACACGAATTTTGTCGGCCAACAACAGCCGACTGCAGAAGTGATGTCATGTGATGGTTAACTTTCCTGGTCTTTTTTCTTTTCTTAACATGCCCAGTCTTGCTAATCTGCTGTCTGTCGGCCGAAATCTGTACTGACTGGCGAACAATCGGCCGTTCTGGTGTTGGCCAACAAAAATTTTAATGCCTGCTTGACAGATTCTGTTCGGCCGAAACTGCGCTGTCGGAAGCATCATACTAAGCCTACAATCGGCCGATCGGTCGTCGGCCGAATATTTACGGCCGACAATCGGTACGTGTGTACGGGGCTTTAGTGACCCCCTGTTTCAAGTGGTCTTGGGCGTGGTTCAGAGCACTCAGACTACACAAATGAACCCGCCCAAGAGGCTGAACTGTGCCCAGGACTGGCTAAAAGTGCTAGTGTGAGTGTACCCTCAAAAACATTAATTTGACCCAACAAGAATTGCTTAAAGGAAAAGGAAAAATTGGGGAGGTGAATGGCGCTGCCAATAAAATGTGTATAAGGAAAGAAGGAAAAAACTCCTGGGGTGTATATAACTGGGTCAAACCTAGAATAACCTAATGTAGGTAGGATCAATATAATATATACACTCCATAATGAAATGCAAACTGTGCATATATAAACAATATATAAAGATTGCAAAACAAATAAGTGACTGTTGGTGTTATAACTTTACAGTGCAAAAATAAATAAAGTGACCGAGTGTCTCAGGGAATTGCATAAACTAGATTTGTGCAATTAAACAACAGGTGCAAATATAAAGTGCTGACGTGCCTATATATATAATAAAATATATATATAGGGACCACTAAAAAGTGGCTGTGGGTAACCAAAGATTGGTATCCACACTAAAGTGTCAAATGGTAATATAATAAATTAATAGAGTGATGGTCTTAAGTAGGAGACAATGCGATACCGAATCGCAAAAGTGCAAGAAGTACAAAATAGAACAATAAAAAATTGTGAGGTTACAATGGTAAAATAGTCCAAATCACACAACAAAAAATATATCCAGTGCAGGGTGATATATGATTTATAATGAAATAGTCCCAAATCGCATGGACAAAAAAAGGCGCTCCAGGTCAAATATTTGGTAGTGTGACTTCACAGCAGGGGTGACTCGTATGTCTTCAGTTCCTTTAAGTGTGGCCGGTGTGGTGGGTCAGGGTGCTCCCCACTCTCCCAGGACCGCACTTACCAGATGTGGGAACCCCTACAGGGGTAATGCGCCTGTATTGCAAAATAAAGTGTGGCTCCAATATCCCTCACTGGTCATCAGGCGGTTCTTCTGGACAATGGCATCAATAGGGGTCCTAGCACCCTAGGGTAGGTGTGGGCAGTACTGGGGGTCCTGTACTGTGTAATCTCAAATAGCCAGATGTAGTCCGGGTGACATATGAGGAAAAAAAACTCGTATAGTGCAGTACTGTATTAAAACCTTCAAGTTTATTAATAAAAAATGTACTCACATATGCAATAATTCAATCAGGCATTCAAAAACAGTGTAAGACGGGAGATCTGCCGCGCTGTAATACTTCCGGAATGCTATGCGTTCCACGCGGTCCGGAAGTGCGTTCCAAAGGGCGGAAGTGATGCAGTGACGCTCTACGCGTTTCGTCATAAAGACGTCTTTGGTTACCCACAGCCACTTTTTAATGGTCCATATATATATATAGGCACGTCAGCACTTTATATTTGCTTGCACCTGTTGTTTAATTGCACAAATCTAGTTTATGCAATTCCCTGAGACACTCAGTCACTTTATTTATTTTTGCACTGTAAAGTTATAACACCAACAGTCACTTATTTGTTTTGAAATCTTTATATATTGTTTATATATGCACAGTTTGCATTTCATTATGTTTTAGAGTGTATATATTATATTGATCCTACCTACATTAGGTTCTTCTAGGTTTGACCCAGTTATATACACCCCAGGAGTTTTTTCCTTCTTTCCTTATACACATTTTATTGGCAGCGCCATTCACCTCCCCAATTTTTCCTATTCTTTACTGTACACTTCTGTGAACAGTTTTAGAGGTAGGCAGCAGCCAATCTTCCATCTATAGACTGAATCCTTATCCTAAGCGCGGATTTATCTCTTTCCTAAGAATTGCTTAAAGCTGGCCATTCATGGATCGAAATTCAGCAGGAACTGGCCAAATTTCAATCCATCGGTAGTGCCCTGCCCTAGTTAGGCTAAATTTAGTTTTTGTATTTGCTGTACACATAAAAAGGGGTGTTTTCTAGGTCTTGTCAGGTTTCCCTAAGCTTGGTGATTGATTACTCCTGCTGGCCTCTGGAAGAAGCCTCCAGAGATAGAGTGGGAGGGCCAGCCACTGAACTTATGAATATGAATCTGCTCTCAGCCAATCCCTGTTAGGCACCCAGAAAGTGGCTGAGGGAGAAGATAAATGTTTGGGAGACTTGCTCATAATGTTATTTTCTCCTGGGGTTGCTGCCTTTGAGATGCAGCCTATTGAAGAGCTGATGTTAGGCCTCAGCTTTGTCTGGCTGAGGATCTGAAGGAATCTGGATTGAAAGATATCTGCTGGAGGACATCACCTGTGAAAGCTGGCCTAAAGAAGGACCCTTTGATCACAGAAGAATGCTGCATGCTAGCTGGTGGGCCACAGCTATCCGTGAACAATGTGAGTAGGACTCTTGCCTTATGACCCATACACACGTGCAGATTATCTGAAGACTTTTGTCTGCAGACTTACCTTTTCTATGTAGTGCAAGGGCCTGCCGGATTGCATACAAATTGAAAGTGTTTAGGTTTGACCTCATATTATATGGTTTTGGTAAGTCTGCAGACAAAAGTCTTCAGATAATCTGCACGTGTGTACAGGGCATAAGACTAGAAGTTGATGCAAGGACTGGGACTGACCTTAAACAGTCTCAGATTAACTGGCTAACACCCCTCTACTTCTAACAAAGGCTGCAGCTAGAGAATTTGTAATTAGGAGACTGTTCTCCTGTTTCTGTTTGGTGTTTTAGGATATCCTGCTCATTTATCCCTCTCTCCTGTTGACTGCTGCAATAAATCCACAAAAAGACAACACCTAGACTGAGCATGTGTGCGCTGAAGTGCTTCTGTCTCTGCACTGATGAGGTATACCTGGGCCATATTCAGTGGCCCCACCGGGGGTGAGCATGACACATGTACGACTGTTCCTGTTCATGAGCATTCAGTCTATCGATCAACTTCTCATGAACGGACCTGCTGGAAAATTTCCATGCGATCAGCGCTTGCAGCCATTTAGTTGCAGCCCTGATGAGTGTATTCTGATGGTGGGGAAGTCCAGAGATGTATAGTAACTAAGTAGAACTACTTCACTACTGTACTTAAGTACCAAAAGGCGGTATCTGTACTTTCCTAGAGTAGAATTTTTTTCTCCTACTTCCACTTTTACTTCACTACATTTTTTTGATGATTTCAATACTTCTACTCCAATATTTTTTTTTGTGCTGCATAGTTACTCGTTACTATTATAAAAATTACCACTGCCAGAACAGTAGATGGCAGGTTTCATGAATCTCAAAACATGTGTATTATCAGCGCATACGAAAATAAATGCTACTGTATGTATAAATAAAAGCTGCATTTGAAATAATAAAAAAACAATATGATGTTCAAACTTTTGACTTCTTTCTTTAATAACTACATAACACAGTACTTGTACTTTTACTTTCAGTACTTGAGTAGCAATTTTTTTTCAAAACTACTGGTACTTTTACTTTCAGTACTTGAGTAGCAAAATTTTAAAAAAACTACTTGCAATACTTAAGTATAAAAAATGTTGAATACTTTAGTACTTCTACTCAAGTCACTTTTTGATTGAGCACTTCCACTTCTACTCAAGTCACTTTTTGATCGAGCACTTGTACTTTTACTCAAGTATGGGTTTCGAGTACTTTATACAACTCTGGGGAAGTCCCACTGTTAGAATACAATGACACAGCAGAAGGTATCCCAAATCCACATTCAATGAGTGGATGGGGGAATCGGTTCAGGTTTTTCCGTTCAGTCTGCTGGCTGAAGGAGAAAACTAGAACCATGCTTAATTCCAGTAGGTAATGTTGTTGTTTTTTTTTTTTAATTTTTTTTTTTTTTTTTTACAGCAAATCCCAATTTCATCATGCGTGTTTTCTTTGTTTTTTTTCTTTTGCAATGGCTCTAACTGGGGTTTAAATGGATGTAACTGTAAAAGCATACAGCATCAGAAAAGATAGACATGACTTCACTCCCTTCCAAAGCCGAGACATGTGTGTTTCTGAAATTCTAGCACAAGTCGGCAATTAAAATAGTACAGCTGTTTGTTCAAGACTCTGCTCTCCCAGGAACACATCTCATGTTGCAGCATGTGTGAATAAAACCTTTTCACTGGCTTCAGTCTCTAGCAGTGAAGCCAGTCAAGTGCTGCATCAGCATTCGGTCATCAACATGAAATCTCCTTCCTACCTAAAGTTATTATATTTTGTTTTACATAATCTATGTTAATCAGAGATCACAGGTTGCCACCATAAAGTTAATAGCTTTTGAAAATATACATAACGGGACACTGTTATGCATTATGTGCATATATAATGCATGTATAACTATAAAATGTACAAACACATGATACTCAAGTCACTGTATGTAGATTATTATTTATTTATATAGTGCCACTGCCTACCTTGACGTAGTATACAGTATAGACGTAGAATAGAGGATAGTAGTGATAATAGAATACATAAACTGTTCCAAATATGAGTACATACAGCCATTGCTCCCAACTGTACATGACTGCACGGGACTGTCCCTCTTTTGGAACAAAGTCCCCTGTCCCTTCTTCCTCCTCATTTGTCCCTCATTTTGGTCTGATCTATATAAAATGCATTATTTATCTATCAAAGTGTTTTACAGTGCTAACCTTTCATCCAATTTCTTAATAGCTGCATTTGTAAATTTCAAAAGCCAATAAAACGGAATAGTAGTCGTAAAAAAAGCACTTGTGGGTTTAACCAAATTTTTTTTTTTTTTTGTATAATTCTCCTTGAAGGGGTGTGTAGCAGGGAGTGTGTCCTATGCCTACATACTTTTGCTAATAGGTGTCCCTCTTTCCCATTTCAGAATGTTGGGAGGTATGCATACAGTTAGGGCTCTTTCACACGGACGTTCCGTATGTCCCTATATCACCTTATCCGTTTGCGGGTGATATACGGACATAATGAAAGTCTATGGGATTGCGGATGTCAGCGGATGACCATCCGCTGACATCCGATTTTCGTCCTTTCAGTTCTGTTCCGTTTTTGGGAATGGAACAGAACCCTATTTTTGTTCCGTTTAAAAAAAAAAAGGAACGGACGCAAAATCGGATGTCAGCGGTGTCATCCACTGACATCCGCAATGCCCATAGACATAAATTATGTCCGTATATCATCCTCAAACGGATGGGATGATATGCGGACATACGGACCGGATGACACAAGTGTCATCCGTGTCCGTGAAAAAAATAAAAAAAAGTGCCGGAGCGGATCGCAATACGGTCCGCTCCGTGTGAAAGAGCCCTTTTTTAGCGAAATGTAACAATAGCAAGAAACAGCAGGCACTATCCAAACAAGCTTACAATGGAGAAACATAGCAATATGTTAACAAACATACTGGGCCTTAAAATATGTCAGCTAGTTTTCATTTTTGAAAGTAATAGTCCTGCGGCCTGCCTAAAGCGTATCTTTACATTTAGTCTTAATGCTAACTATTTTTAATCTTTTGCTGCTAGGGAAGGGTAGGGTAGGAGGGTATATTATATTTACTCGATATATATTTTTTTTTTTTTTTTTTTTTTTTTTAGTTTCTTTAGGTGCTTCCTGGTTTCTGGCCTAGGCCAAAACTATGTAGTACATCCCTGGATTCTTCATTGGCATTTTATTTTGTTTACTCAAAGGGGGGTTCTCAGTTAAACACACCCTCCTGTCTGCTTGCCTGAACCAAGGCTGATGGTTTCCAGGAGGTAAAATGCCACTTGAATCATCTGCCCTTACTCAACATGGTCACATCTAGAAATGCTAGGGGGTGTTTTTAAAAGTGATTACTCAACAAAATAAAGCATGGAGACATGGATGGAAGGGTGAGTTTGCTTTGAATAATAAAAATGAATTAAATAGTGATTTCAGCAAGTTTTGCTCATATACAGTTACAGTGGAAGCTCAGTCAAATACTATTTATAGTTAAAGAGGAAGTAAACCCTCCTCTGCAACTTTGATAAGGCTTACCTATAGGTACTGTAAATATCTCCTAAACATGTACTGTTTAGGAGATATTTACCTTACGTGCAGCCAGTGACATCACTGGTGCATGCGCTCTGAAGGAACGGCCGCTGGTGCCGTTCCTTCAGAGCCCCGTGCCGTGACCGTCTGCTCCCACGCGCGTGCGCGGGAGTGACGTCACAGCGGCTCCGGCCAATCAGATGGCCGGATGCCGCGATCCCGGAAGATGGGTGACTGAACATGTCGCCCGTCATACAGGTAAGTGGGCGGCACGCCGGGGGCTCGTTCTAAGGTAAGTATTTCATAATGAGCTAGTATGCGATGCTGTGACGGTACTAACCGTCACTATGAGTGAAAGACAGATAAGTGATGGTTTGGATTGCTTAAATATTTGTCAGCAAAATCTTCATATAGAAATATGAAGATTTAATACCACCTTACACAGTGTATTCCATGCTTGGCTGTGAGAGACACAAAGACTGTCATTGGCAGACTTCCCTATTGTTTGTGTATTGGAAGGGAATGTGTATTGTGTTAAAGTTTACCTGTCTGTTCCATTGTTAAATACCTCACATTGTTCTGTATGTCTACCTTAAGGTATGTGGATTGGATGCTAAGGGGGAGGGGGGATTGTCCCACATTGTATATTTTTGTATACACTGTATGAGAGTGTAAAACTCTGTTCCTATTGGATTGTGAATATCACGTCCAGTCTTCAACAAGGTCCACCTAGGCGGTAACCTTGTGGGTTCTAGAGTTACTTCACCCTCAATCTAGAGTCCTGTCTCTCATTGGGGGAATCGGCTACAAGGGATTGCTATGTCCTCCATACTCCCTTGGATAATCCCTAAGCTCTTGTAAGAGCTTGTATAAGAGCTTGTTCTGCTGCCCTCTCTGGGGAAAGAGGTTCACCCACAGGAACCTGGAGCCTTGTCGTAGGTCCAGGGTGGGTAGGAGACTGCAAGACCCCAACCAAGCTGCTGCGATTCCTGGGGTCTGAAGTGGTTACAGTGTCTGGTGGAGTGCTTGGAGCCCTTGGAAAGCACTAGGAGCATCTGTCAATGGAGGTACCCAGTCAGGGGTGCCCTGTTCCGTTACAGATGCATACTAGCTCATTATGTGTTTCTCTTTCAGGTTGAAAAAAAAAATAATTTAATGGGTTTACAACCTCTTTAAACCTGCTCCCACCCCCAATCGAAGTCTTTTCTAACTACCCTCTAAAGGAAAGCGGTCTATATTTACCTATTCTGAGGGTGCTCTGGTTTGGTCACATGATTGGGTCCCAGCTCTAGATTCAGTGTAGAGGGGGGACATCCGACAACAGGTGCCCCATAGTAAGGCTATGGATGACGCCATTGCCCAGGCACTACAGCCATTGTCATTGATCTCTCCTCTTCCCTGAACTGGGCTGATCATGTGACTGGACCGGAGCGCCCTCAGAATAGGTAAATATAGACATCTTTCCTTTACAGTGAAGTTAGTTTAGGGCTTAGAATGGGTATGGGAGCAAGTTTAGGTATAGTTAGTATTTGACTGGACTCCTACTTTAGGATCTGCAATAAAGCTGACTATACACAGATCACATTTCGGCCACATCTTGCGGAATAAAATTTTTGTCGAAGGAGCCAAGTGAAAGATTCAGGTTCTGGCACTGTTTGGGTGTTCGGGTGCCAGCATCTTATCCTAAAAATTGTGTTTTTTTTATATTTGCCTAGAGTTCAGCTTTAAGGTTGGTTGCTAGAAGCAATTACGATTTTAATTCTAATGGTGCAAGCACATTACGGATACACATTCCTTGTGTATGAGAAGGAAAGCTGTAGGTTGTTTTAGTACTATATTCACTGCAAATGATCACAAGGGGGGGGGGGGGCCAAGTTGGCCATCTACACTTCTCAATACCCCTTCCACCCCTCTGTGTACATGTTTAAGGGACATAGCATTATAGTGGATTAGACAACGATCTATATTATATTCTGGAAATGGTTTCTGTAGGCCAATAATGTCCACTGAGAAACGATACGCTAGAGGGCAGATGTAGATACCTCATGTCTTCTCCTGCAAGACCAACCTGAGAAAGGGTTTTTTTTAGCTGTGGGCCAGTCTTAATGTACAAAATATTACCTCTGTCTACCTGATGAAGCTGTCTGCGAAACACATCGGATTGAAAAAACCCCACTTTGCCTACTTAAGAAGCCCTATGCCACATGTGTCAAACACAAGGCCCATGGGCCGAATCCGGCCCTCCACGCCATCTCATGTGGTGCTCACACCTCTCTTGCAGCTGCAGCCCCCCCATCTCTGCCCCCACCTTGTCTAAGCAGTTGGCAGCTGAGATGAAGACAGAACTCCTTCGCCAGATCCTGTTCTTCTCTGTGCAGCCACAGAGAGGATCATCTCTGTCCCCACTGTCTCACCAGTCGGCAGCAGAGAGGAGGACATAACTCCTTCTACAGATCCTGTGCCTCTCTGTGCAGCTGCAGCACCCCTTTGTCTCCGCCATCCCTGGTCACAGTATTCAGTAGACTCCAGCCCTCCTCTGGTCTGCCTACAGACCCCGCACTTTCTGCTACCCAGCTCTGCCCCAGGGTTTTTCAGCAGCACAAGGTGTAAGGGAGGTGCACTGTAAGAGAGGGTGGGGGACTCTTGACTGCTGATGGTAGAGGAGCTGTTGACATCTGATGTAAGAGGGAGTGGGGTGCTCTGGAAATTTAGTCTTACAGATAAAAGTGGCCCTTTGACGGCAACTATAGTGCTGATGCGACCCCAATGAAATTGAGTTTGACACCCCTGCCTTATGCATTAGCTGCTATATTATACTTATTACAGATTCCACTGAACCTCTGGAAATCCCTAATCAATTACAGTTCAGTTATTAAAGACACACATTTTTATTAATTTTTAAATTCTACTTTATTTAAGTATCAATTTAGTACAGTATATCTTGCTTTGGAGAAGCTGATGGCCACATGTGAAACCCCCACATAGCTGACAGTTTGACCATAACAGGACCAGATATCTGGTATTATAACCACACTCATTGTCTGTTAAAACCACTAGAAAAAAAAAAGTATTTTTCATATTACAGCCCCTTTAATTATAACATGCACCCCTCCCCGTTTCATTAAAAGCAAAAATCTAGCACATCCAATTAATTATGACACTCAAATCCCCAATTAATTATCAGACATCAAATTTCCTTATGTACATCACAACCAACACTCATGCAAGATGATTTATTATTAGACTTTAGCACATTATCCTAGTTTATATCCCCAGCCATTCCAATTCTACTTGCTCCTTTCTGCTTACTGTTCTGAAATGAATGTCGAAACAAACACTTCAATGTGTGTTTTTTTTTTTTTTTGCAGTGCAAAGAATCAGAGACTTTCTTAGAAAGGTATGTTTTGCATTAGCACATTGCACACAGACGTAATCAAGGGTGTAAAAAGAAATTTCATGGCCCCATAACAAGTTTTTTTGGGCCACCAACAGCATGTGGTGCAGGACCCAGCAGTCATAGCTTTTATTCTTAAACCAAGGAATTAGGCCAGGTTCACATATGTGCGGCTGCGGGTTTGTGCCTGGGGTCTGATGTGTGTCTGTTCACCTTTTCAGGTGCGAATCATATCTGAATTTTTGAATTTGCACCTGAACTGAACCCAAACACGCACAGGAAGCTTTTTCAATCTGCTCTGCAGCCACCCCAGACCTGTGTGAACCGGCTTCATTGAGAGCCAGTCACACTCGCCTGTCATGCGACTTGGATGCGGGGAAACCCTCATACAATTCACATATATGTGAACCCAGGCTTAGGCAAAAGATGATTTATCAGTAGGAGGTACAAATGCCCCGTGTTAGTGGTCAGTAGGAGGAAAAATATCCTGGCGCTGGCAGTCAGTGGGAGGAGGGGAAAACTGCTCCTATATCGATGATTAGTAGGGGGAAAAATGCCTTGACATCAGTGTTTAAAGGGAGAAAATGAGCTCTATTGGCAATGGTCAGTAGAAGGTAAAAATTCCCTGTCAGTTGTCAGTGGTAGGATAAAAGCCTTGTCAGAGGTCATTAGGAGAAAAAAAAAAAATGTCTCGTCATTAGTCAATAGGGGGAAAAAATTGCCCTGGCATCAGTTGTCAGTAGGGAGGAAAAAATTCCTCTTAAGTCATCAATAAGAGGAAAAAATGCCCTGGTGCCAGTGGTCAGTATGGGGGATAAAATTGCATCACCATTGGTTAGTAAGAGGAAAAAATACCTCTGGCTTGAGGGGTCAGTAAAATAAATATATGCCCTGATGTCATTGGTTTGTAGTACAAAGAAATGTCCAACATTGGTGTTACTGGGAGAAAAAATAATAGGGATGCTACAGGGGGCTGTAGGAACTTAAAGGAGTTGTAACGTCAGAAGTTTTTTTACTCATTCTATGCATTAAGATAAAAAAAACCTTCTGGGTATAGCAGCCTCCCCAGCATCCCCTAATACTTACCTGAGCCTCATCTCTGTCCAGCGATGTTCACAAGTCTCTTTGCCATCCGGGACTCTCCCTCCTGATTGGCTGAGACACAGCTGAGGCGCCATTGGCTCCAGCAGCTGTCAAAGTCAGCCAATCAGGAGAGAGAAGGGGCAAGGCCGAATAGCAGCTCCATGTCTGCAGCTTGGCTCAGGTGCTTTCTGTGGGGGCACTCAACAAGAGGGAGGGGCCAGGAGCAGCAATAAGGGACCCGAGGAGAGGAGGATCTGGGCTGTCCCGTGCAAAACTGCACAGAGAATGTAAGTATAATATGTATGTTATTTATATATATTTTTAAATAAGACTTTACAATAACTTTAAAGTGGAATCTTAGTCAAAAATGTTTTTTTTCCTATTAATAGTATGTTAAATATCTTTAACTTTGATATTATTTATTTTCTGGCTAGCTGATTGTTTAGCTTAGAAAGTCTTATCTAAGCTAGAAGATCAGCTGCTTCCTGTTCTATCCCAACAATGGTTTCTCTCTTCAGCTGAATTTGCTAAGCTGTCTTTCACTTCCTGAAATGGTTGTCAGTCTTTCTTAGACAGTCATGCCTAGTATTCATTAAACCCTCCCCTGTCCTGCCCAGTTCTGCCCAGCACCGCCCCATCCCTCCTCACTCTCACGCACCCCCACACTCTCTGTCACGCACACACACACACATATATAGAGGTGTTTGTATTTGTAGAAACATGAAAGAACTCACTAGGCCCACAAATGAGAGTTGAGATAGCACAAAGAAATAACAGTGGAGATAGCCTGTCAGGGTCCGGGACAGAAGCCAAATGTTTCTGGTTGCTACGGAAATGACGCCACCGAACAGCAGGCGTGTTGCATCATTTCCTCTAATTACTGTTTTCCCAGCATCCTATTTGCGATGTATTACCCGGCGGGACATCACTTTCAGAAATGACATAGTAAGCTCCTGAAGGGACACACCCAGGTGCTGTGAACAGCGGAGATAGCAGAGCAAGTAATGTCAAGAGACAGGCAGACTTTACAAATTAAATATGGTACAAAGGGACATTTCCAACACTTCTGAAGGATGCAGATCTATTTAAGATCTAACAAAATGCGTAGGGTGGAGCTTCCAGCATCATTGTGTCACTTCCTGATGGGTCCATGGAGCGCATTGCGTCCCGGACTTCCTGATTCCTATGCTATTAAATGCTGGAAAAATTGTAAGTGCATTCCAAACTGTTTAAACGACAATAAAATAAAACTAAATTATGCTATGCAATCTACTTTTTATCTACATATGGATGAGACAAAGGAGCTGAGAGTGTAAAGGAGAAAGAAAAAATATATAAAAATCTGGGGCCTGCTATACAGTGGTGTGTGCTGTAAATGCGATATACCCACCTCGAGGGAATAGCTCTCTGGTGAGTGCAGTAGGAAAGGGGGAGCATGAGTTGAAGCACCAGCACCAGCATGATTTTTTGATACGCACGGTTTTAAAGAGAACCTGTCACTTTATTTCCTACTATACATGGACTGATCAGATATAATTTTGGATATATATTCAAGCAGTGTTGCATATGTTATGAACTTGTTATGAATTGGTTATACTTTCTGTGGCTATTGCAGTTTAACCACTTCCCCCAGGTCACCGTCATAGGACGTTGTGGACTTGAAGTGGTGATATCTGGATAATGCCTGCAGCTGTCCCCGGTCATCTCTACGACTCTCGGAGGCTGGAAGCGACGCCATACGCCGCACACTGCATCAAATTGGTCTGCATGGCTGTCGTCCCAGAAGGAAGTTTCTGCTAAAGATGATGCACAAGAAAGCCCACAAACAGTTTGCTGAAGACAAGCAGACTAAGGACATGGATTACTGGAACCATGTCCTGTGATCTGATGAGACCAAGATAAACTTATTTGGTTCAGATGGTGTCAAGCGTGTGTGGTGGCAACCAGGTGAGTAGTACAAAGACAAGTGTGTCTTGCCTACAGTCAAACATGGTGGTGGGAGTGTCATGGTCTGGGGCTGCATGAGTGCTGTCGGTACTGGGGAGCTACAGTTCATTGAGGGAACCGTGAATGCCAACATGTACTGTGACATACTGAAGCAGAGCTTGATCGCCTCCCTTCGGAGACTGGGCCGCAGGTCAGTATTCCAACATGATAACGACCCCAAACACACCTCCAAGACGAACACTGCCTTGCTAAAGAAGCTGAAGGTAAAGGTGATGGACTGGCCAAGCATGTCTCCAGACCTAAACCCTATTGAGCATCTATGGGGCATCCTCGAACAGAAGGTGGAGGAGAGCAAGTTCTCTAACATCCACCAGCTCCGTGATTCTTCATAGAGGAGTGGAAGAGGACTCCAGTGCCAATCTGGGAAGCTCTGGTGAACTCCATGCCCAAGAGGGTTAAGGCAGTGCTGGAAAATAATGGTGGCTACACAGAATATTGACACTTTGGGCCCAATTTGGACATTTTCACATAGGGGTGTACTCACCTTTGTTGCCAGCGGTTTAGACATTAATGGCTGTGTGTTGAGCTTTTTTGAGGGGACAGCAAATTGACACTGTTATACAAGCTGTACACTCACTACTTTACATTGTAGCAAAGTGTCATCGCTTCAGTGTTGTCACATGAAAAGATATATTAAAATATTTACAAAAATGTGAGGGGGTGTACTCACTTTTGTGAGATACTGTATATGAAATTCACTATTTATCTTTCAAAAAGTGTATTACAGTGCTAAATCTTTCATCCAATTACTAAATTGCTGCATTTGTAAATTCCAAAAGCCAATATAAAGAAATAGTAGTGGTAAAAAAGCACTTGTGAGTTTAACCAATTTATTTTTGTACAATTCTCCATTAAGGGGGCGTGGCAGGGGGTGTGTCCTACGCCTGCATACTTTTGTTTATAGCTGTCCCTCATTCCCATCTCTGAAATTTGGGTGGTATGCTAATCTTTTGTCTTCTCTATGCCCCTCTTCACCATCCCACCATGCGATCCTAGGGCATCAGCAGTGAAAAGAGAGGCTCCTGCATTGCATTGTGGGTTGCAAGTGGGACAGGCCAGAGCTCCATCACAAATTAAAGTCAATGATTTTGGGAGGGGGCTCCTGCAATAAGTTTTGGACACATGGAAAGGTATGAGTAGGGTTCTTGTTGTGTCAGCTTTGCTGAGTCGCAGTTAACTTAATAGGCTTCAGCACGCTACCAGTGCACTTTACGAGCTGATGGTCCACCAGCATCAGATTGGTATAAAGACTTTCCAGAGTACAGGATAATGATAGGAGTTTTTCCATAACACATTAGCACAAATAATCAACGCTATTACATAACGGCTGACTTTAAAATAGGATGTTTTTCTGTAACATGTTTTTATAATCATTACAAAGACATAGAGTACTATAAGAACATTTGGTGTGAACCAAAAGCGCAGAAAGTGTAATATGTTTTGACGATCATTACAAAGGCATAGAATAATAAAAGCACATTTGTTGTGAACCAAAAGGAACAGAATGTTTCATGTAATGGGCTCATTCATATAGGTACCGCGTGAAGAACCCTTTCATTACTTTTCTGTCTTAGCACTGAGCTGCATTGCAGGCACGCCAGGCAATACTAAGGCTATGTTCACACATTTGCTCAGGCACGGCAGCCTATTCATTTAAATAGGCTGCTATGCCTGTGTTTCCTGTAGAAAAAGGTGCATTCACCTTGTTCAAAACGCATCCCGCAGAAAATTGCTTGGTCGTTTTGACCATGCAATTTCTTTGTGTTTCCTGCACCTTCAAATAATTTTCCCAGGACCTGCAACTGCTGCATCCAGCCACCCATAAACAGCAATTCAAAGTTATTACCGAGGCTCTGGACACTGTATGGTCCCCATTATGGTTGTGTGCATAAGGCCTAAGACATTTCGTACCTTTTTTTTTTTAATACACTTTGAATGTATTTTGTTCATTAACCCAAATGGTTAATTGGGTTTTAAGTGAGTCCATGTCATTTTCGAGAAGCAGTTATCTTGTTATGCTCATAAAACGACTTGCTCCTTTAAAACTCATCACATATGATGCCCCCAGTTTTTAGCATACAGGCATACCCCACTTTTAAGTACACAATGGGACCAGAGCATGTATGTAAAACGAAAATGTACTTAAAGTGAAGCACTACCTTTTTACATTTCTCAATACATGTAAATACACTAGCTCCATAGGAAATCTTGGTTAGCTTGACATGGCACTGCTCCCAAACCATAAGTGACAAGGACACCAAGCTTGGGGAGCATGTTAAGGGGATCCAGGACTATGATATGGTAGATTACCTTGGCAAGCAGGCTGGCCACAAATAGGATATGTTGTAGTCCCGGGTCCCCTCTCGGTGCTCCCTAAGTTTGGTATCCCTGTCACTTATGGTTTGGGAGTAGTGCCATGTCAAACTGACCAAGATTTCTCATAGACACCAAAGTTAAAAACAGGGAGTAGTGCCATGCCAAGCTGACCAGGCTGTGTCTGTACTCGCGAGTGTATGTAAAGTGAGTGTACTTAAAATGGGGTATGCCTGTATATTTGTATACAGTATATGTGATAAAGTGTGTTACTATACATCTAGGTTCTCTAAGACAACATCCACCTTTTACTATGGCACACTTTGGCATACCTTTAGTCCACAGGAAACTGTCCCTACCATGAAAGGGGTCAGTTGGTTGAGTCTGCTTCCCAGTTGGATGACACATTACATTAAAATAAAGGCATGTTTATATTTACATGGTGTGAAGTGTATGGTTTTAAAAAGCTTGCAGACTAGAATCAAGACCTGGTATCAATGACTAGAGTTCTTAAAGTTCATGGCTTCTTTGCCATAGAGAAGGACATCAAAATGTATTTCTTCTGCACCTTGTTTAAAAGAAAGTCTGTAGTCAATGGAGGGGTCTCCAAACTTTTCAGTATGCGGACAACATTATCTATTTTATGTTTATTTGTGGACTGTGTTTTATAAATTAATGCATAAAGTTTAAACAAAACAAATACATTTTTTTCTTATATAATGAGCATGACATGAGTCAGAACAACAGAGAACTCTAGTACAGCAAACTTCCCCCTTACATTTGTGTCCCTATCAGTGTCCCCACCAGAGTTCCCCCACACTGTTCCAGCCAGTGCCATCTTATAGGCCCCCAGGCAATGCAGTGCACTGGGGCCCTGCCTACACAATCACCCACAAGCATAAAAATGAAAATTATCGATAAGGCTATATTTATTGGTACCTCCAACAAAATCAGTGTTTGAACATTCAATTAATAAATAATAAATAATTTAAAAAAAAGGCAAAAAAAATTAATAAAATAATAATTAAAAAAAAAGGCAAAAAATAAAAAATAAAAATTAATTATCTTTGAAGCCTGAAATGTGGCAAGAGGTTGCAAAGTTCAAGGGGGCCGAATACTTTCGCAAAGCACTGTATATATATATATATATATATATATATATATATATATATATATACACACATATATACACACAGCAAATTTAAAAGGACTAATGTTAAATGACAAGTCTCTTCTAACATGTTCTCTGGTCCTCTGCTTGTTGCTCTGACATTGCAGGACGTCTGTAATAAACACAGTACTTCGAATCATTACCAGCAGAGGGAATATCAATGTGAGGTTCTTTCCCTGGGCTCCAGTCTCCCAGCTGTCCACTAGAGGCACTATTTGACTTCAGCTTGTTGACACCAACACATCGGGAAGGCTGAGGTGAATTTAGGAGGTCACAAATATCCCTAAAACAATAAACGAGCAATTACTGTAAATACAATCAATAAAGTGATTAAAACTTAACAATACTTACAACCCTATCAACAACAAAGCCTAAAATACCAACAAAGTGAGTTCCCTGACAGTGCTCCTTTATCTAAAGATCCATTGACAATCTCAGTGGGTACACTTTGTTAACCTAGTCTGTCCATAAGATCGCCAAGGTTTTTTGTATAGACACCCATCCTTTTTTTTTGGCGCTGTCAAGTACCCATCACCGTATTCAAGGGTTACCAACCCTAAACACCCCTTCATTAATACAGCTTCTCCAGGCCCTCCAACAAAATTATTTGAAAACAGACATGATTAGGACAAACCATATCCAATAACCAGTGTCAGATCACTATCCCACCTATCTATCAAACAAATTTGGAAAACTACTTTGTTGATTTTATTTCTCTTTTTATTCATTATGGAATGTTCTACAGCCTGTCACAACTGCAACTGAAGAACAATTCCTGACCAAAAAAAAGTTTACAAAAACTCCCACTCTCACAAAAAAAGACTTTAATGGCCTTTATCTTGTGCATGGGGGGGGGGGGGGGGACAAACAAAAGTCTTATTTGATCATTTATAGTTCAATGTCAAGTCACAAAGCTGAATGATCGAACCTCCTCTTTTTTTGGAGCTAAAAGGTTACCCATTTAGTCTCTCACTAAGTACCCAGATCTTAAACTTCTGCCAACATATAAAGTAAGGCTCGGGTCACACTATTGCGATGCGGGAAGGCTGCGAATTCGCAGCCTGTTCCCGCATCGCACACGCACCCCCGGCAGTTCATACTGCCATATGCGATCCGCTGGGGGTGTCAATGTAATCTTAACGACACCCCCAGTTTGATCGCATATCGCAGTGCGATCGTGCAGTTCGCACAGGATCGGATCGCACAAGTGTGAACCGCTGTGCGATCCGATCCTGATGCGGCAGCAAAAATGCCTCCTGTGCGTCTTTGCTGCGGGTGCGGTGCGAATTTAGCCATACAAACTGTATGGCTAAACTCGCACCGCACAGCTGATCGCATGTCATGTCGGAGCAGTGCGCTCCGACATGACATGCGAACCCGGCACACGCAGAAGTGTGAACCGGCTCTAAAACAACATGAACTTTGAACTTAAAAAAAAAAAATTATAACTAGTACATAGAGTCATATGACCAGTGTTAATTTTGGTGTCAAATTACGATTTAGTTATAGTCTTTTGACTAAAATCCCATTTTAGTTTTAGTCACATTTTAGTCATCGGCAATGGTTTTAGTTTTAGTCATATTCAGCCAACTAAAATCACCAGTACATTTTAATAAAATAAAATCCTTTCAAAAGCTAATGGATTTAGACAAGTTGTAATGCATTTTTTAACCATTTCAATACCTGCCACTTTTTTTTTTTTCAAATTCTTTATTTAACAGGATAGTGTCCAACACACCGCATCCAAACATGTTCAATGGTATGATCACATTACAGAAGATGTGTAAGCAGAAAGGTCAAAGTACACCATACCAGAAATGATAATCCATAAGGAACAGAGCACATGCTGATGGGAACATAAGACTAGATGCGGACAGTATGCAACATTTTATATTAAATAGAAAGAGGGAAAAGGTCAGGGATATGAAGGAAGGGTGAGAACTAGGAAAAAGAGAAAGGGGGGCAAAGCGAGAGAATGAAAAAAAAAAAGTAATAAGGGGGAAGAAGGGAAGTTGCTGGGCCGGTATATCGAGAGTCAGTTGTGGATCTGGGAGCATTCACTCTCCAGAACAGTCAGGCCTTGTCCTCATCAGAGAACAGAACCATGTCCCAGTGGAGCTATGTTTTGGAGTACCGTTCTTATCTACCTCGGGCAGTCAGCATCAGGTCCACCATCCTGTTGACGTCCTCCACCTTGTGAAGCCATAGTGAGATAGGAGGGTGCGGGTCTCTCCATCGTAGTGCAATGCAGGCTTTGGCAGCATTAAGTAAGGGACGAAGGACTGACTTCATATAAATTTTAACAGGGCTATTTAAGCAATGGATAAGAAAGAAGGCAGGGTCCTCTGGAACTTTATACTCTGTAAACTTTTGGGCAATTCTTCACACCTCCCTCCAGAAATGGTCTAATCTCGGACATAACCAGAAAGTATGGAGGAATACCTCCAGCGTGACTTTAACGGACAATTGCGCGGTCGTGCGACGCTGTACCTAAACGAATTTGACGTCCTTTTTTTCCAACAAACAGAGCTTTCTTTTGGTGGTATTTGATCACCTGTGCGATTTTTTGATCATCCTGCACTATAAACAAAAAGAACGTCAATTTTGCAAAAATAACAATATTTTTCACATTTTTTATATGAAATTCCCCAAAAAAAATGTAAAAATCAAAATTTTTTAACATTTTCGGCCAATTTGTTTTATGCTACATATGTTTGGTAAAAAAAAATCGCAAAAAGCGTATTTTGATTGGTTTGCGCAAAAGTTATCGCGTTTACTAACAAAGGGAAAGATTTTTGTCATTTTTGTTGTTTTTTTTAACGCGTAATGGCGGCGATCTGCGTTTTTTTTGGCAGGACTGCGACATTGGGGCGGACAGATCGCACCTTTGACTGACATTTTTGGGGTTACCAGTGACATTTCTACAGTAATCAGTGCTATACATATGCACTGTTACTGTAAAATGACACTGGTAGTGAGGGGGTTAACTTTTTTTGAGAGGGAGGGGTGGTGTGTGTCCCTAGGGGTGTGATTCTAACTGTGATTGGCTGTGGCTTAAGCTGTAGGAACAGTGATCAACGGTCCTACATAGTAGAACCGTATGATCACTATTCCTACACAGGGGAGAATGACAGGCGGCTTGTTTACATCAGCCGCCTGCCTTTCTCCCGCTGTCACGGACGATCGTGAGTGCCCGGCGGGTCCGCCGGGCACACGCGCGGGGGGGGGGGTCCGTGACCGAGTGGGAGCGTGCCTCCGGCAGCACGCGCTCGCTCCCCAGAGCCTCACAGGCTAGTCACTTTGCCTGTGAGGGGCTGACCGCCACAGTATATGTACTTGCGGCGGTCGGCAAGTGGTTAAATGACAATTGCGTGGTTATGCAATACTGTACCCAAAATAAATTTTTATCATTTTGTTTACACAACTAGAGCTTTCTTTTGGTGGTATTTAATCACCACTGGGGTTTTTATTTTTTGCTAAATAACCAAAAAAATATGAAAATTATGAGAAAAACATTTTCGTTTGTTTCTGTTATAAAATTTTGCAAAAAAATAATTGTTCTTCATGAATTTAGGCCAAAATGTATTCTGCTACATTTCTATGCTGAAAGTAACACAAATTAGTGTATATTCTTTAGTCCGTAGGAAAGTTTTAGAGTCTACAAACTATGGAACATATCTGAAAGTTGATGAATCCTGATGTACTCTCATTTCTTGAAGCCCAAAAAACCTAGGACAGTACAAATATCGCCCAAGCGACCCCTTTTTGGAAAGAAGATAGTCCAAGGTATTAAGTAAGAGGCATGGAGAGTTTTTTGAAGTTGTAATTTTTTGGAAAATAAAGAAAAAACTAATTCTCATTTTTTTTTTACGTACATGCTGTCACGAGTACAGCACAGTGTCATCTTATAATGGGTGTGGCGGTGATCAGGGACGCTGACTGGTGACAGTACGGAAAGAAAAAAAAGAAATCTTTTTTTTTTTTTTTTCATTACTCTTTTTTTTTACATTTTGTTTTAACAAGCTGTGACCAGAGCAATATAATGTTATTATAGTAACATTGTACTACTCTGGGGAAGTGATCAGGATTTTTTTTTTTTATGATTTATTAGGATTACTTATAGCAGTGAATTTCATTGCCATAAGCAAGCATTTTACTGAATTAAACTGATTCATTCAGTTTATTTTGTGGTGATTAGCTGTGATTGGCCAGAGCTAACCACATTATACAGATGGACTGTGATAGGCCCTGTCTGTATCATGTGATCAGATTGAACAATCACAGCTAGCGACACAATTGTACACAATGGATTGCATGAAAGGAAGCCATCCATTGTTTCCAACTGTCACCTGATCTGCTGTGTTTGGTCACAGTAGTCACATGTTAGCGGCAGAGAGCCGATACACTGATCAGTCGGCTGTGTCCGGAGACAGATCGTGCCGCTGCACGACCCTGCGAGCGCTGCCTTCTGAAAGGATGTCATATGACATCCAGTCAGGAGGATGAAAAGCTTGCCTGGCCATCAATCTGCCAAGGGCTGGGTGGGAAGGTCTTAAGCATTTCTCTAGAATTTTCAAACTCATTATATTCTCCTGGAGTAAAAAAAATCTGATATCAACTGAGGAGGAGGAGGAGGAGGCTTGTAATGCATACAGTGCTCTTAGACCAGTGATGGAGAACCATGGCACCCCAGATGTTTTGGAACTACATCTCCCATGATGCTCAACTACAATGCAGAGTGTATTAGCTTCATGGGAAATGTAGTTCTAGAACATCTGGGGTGCCAAGGTTCACCATCACTGCCTTAGACGGTCAGGAGGCCTGTAAATGCTGCACAGTGCTCTGGACGGTCATCTGTCTGAGGAGGCCTGTAATGCTGCACAGTGCTAAGCACGCCACACCACTAAGCATGCTACGGTCGCTACCTTGCATGCTGGGAGAGGAAACACTCATGGGCTTTATAGACGGAGCTCCAAGAAAACCAGAAGTTCACGTGGGTAAACGTCCCTCCCTCACATTTTGTTCAGTATTTGTTCATATGTTTATATCTATTGACGAAAATGTGGGGTTGTTTTTGTTCAGATATGCCGCTGATGAAAATTATGACGAAAATGTTTTTGTCGACGAAACTCACACTGCATTAAACAAGTTGCAATCTATGCGACAAAGTCACAACTTTGAAAAGGTTTTTGCACCACTTTGTTCTTGCGACTTGAGTGCTAGAGAGTGTAAAGCCACATGAAAATCACACTCCAAAGTCAAACTCGAAATTCCGGCACTAGTGTGAACCGAACCTAAAACCTAGAAGCGGATTAGTTACTATGCACAGTTGCAACAGTTTTAGTAAATCTCCCCCATAATGTCAAATAACTGCATTGTACCATTTTTCTCTACTTATGTTCCACATGATGAGAGTGAACATATGGCAAAAATTCCCTTTGATCCAATGGCCAATTTGTCTGACTGCTTTGTCACTAAAACTCCACTTAGCCACTTCAGCTGCACCACCAATATGAAAAAGTGTGGAATGCTGTCTGAGATGGAACACCCCAACTTGGTTAATAGGTTTAACAAATGGAGGTGAACTAAAAACTATCATAGAAAGGTACCATTTTTCTGGATTAATAAGGGCACCCCAAACTTAGGCGCCATGAAAACAAAATAACAGATGACCGGACAAGTAACAAAATCTGGCAATCTATGCAACTGCATCTGTATAACCTTCCCTAACCTATAATTCTAAAGGCCCGTACGCACGATAAGAAAATCGGAAGTAAAATTTCGTCTGACTAATGATTTGCAGATTTTTGGATCGTTAGTACAGTGCTTTCGACAGCCGATTATGAATTTTTGGACAACAAAAACTGAATGTGCAGGCTATAAAAATTTTATCGTAAAAAAACATCCGATTTTCATTTAACTACTTTTACCCCCTTAATGACCAGGCCATTTTTTGTGATACGGCACTGCGATGCTTTAACTGACAATTGCGTGGTCGTGCGGCGCTGTACTTAAAATAGAATTGATGTCCTTTTATTCCCACAAATAGAGCTTTCTTTTGGTGGTATTTGATCACCTCTGCAGTTTTATTTTTTGCGCTATAAACAAAAAAAGACCAACAATTTTGAAAAAATCTAATAATAATTTTTTACTTTCTGCTATAAAACATTCCCAATAAAAAAAATAAAAAAATCTAATTTATTTATCAGTTTAGTCCAATTTGTATTCTGCTACATATTTTTGGTAAAAAATAAAATCCCAAAAAGCATATATTAACCACTTGCCAACCGGGCCTTAGTCGAATAATATGGCTATAGCACAGTCGGCTTATATTCCGTGGGGGCATACTATGACGTCCTCCCAAAATCGCGCCCCCTGGAGTGCGCACACAGAAGTCCGTTGGACCCGACGCCTCACGGATCGTGGTAAAGGGCCAATGCCAGCGGCCCTTTACCACATGATTGCTCTGTCCAATGACAGAGCGATCACAATGTAAACACAACAGATCATCCAGGGTTCAAGCTGTGTCCTCTTCCCACACTGATACAGCGTGTGTGGAGAGGAGAGAAATTTTGTTCATAACTAAGTCATTTATGCCCAGCAGTGCCACTAAAGTGCTCATCTGTGTCACATCAGTGCCATATCAGTGGCACCAGTGCCACATCATTGCCACTACAGTGCCAGTACAGTGCTCATCTGTGCCATCAGTGCCACTACAATGCTCACCTGTGCCACTGCAGCGCCACCTGTGCCACTATAGTGCCCACCAGTGCCACATCAGTGCCTCTACAGTGCTCATTGGTGCCACCTGTGCCACATTAGTGCAATTACAGTGCTCATCTGTGCCCTACAGTGCCTACATTGCCATTACAGTGCTAAACTGTGCCACTACAGTGCTCATCCATGCCAGTACAGTGCTCATCCGTGCCAGTACAGTGCTCATCAGTGCCACTGCAGTGTCCAATAGTGCACATCAGTGCCCACAAGTGAATGCTCTACAGTGCCACTACAGTGGCATCAGTGCTCATCTGTGCCTCTACAGTGCTCATCCGTGCCACTACAATGTCTAATAGTGCACATCAGGGCCCATAAGTGAGTACCCTATCAGTGGATCCTCATCAGCATCTATCAGTGCCACCTCATCGGTGCACATCAGTCCCACCCAGTGCCAGCTAATCAGTGCAGCCTCAGTGCAGTGCATTAGTGCACCCTCATCACCACCCATTAGTGCACCCTCATCAGGACCCAGCAGTGCAGCCTCTGCAGCACCCAGCAGTGCAGACTCATTAGACCCAGCCTTATCAGCACCGCCTTATCTGTCCTAGAGTCCTATCATACCACAACCCACAGTCACCAGTATGGCGAAAAAAAATGTTATTCCAGTTAGGAGGTATACCAGCTTCTAAGCTTGAGCAACAAGAGCAGTGGGGAGCGCTAGGAGTCTGAGTCCGATTCTGATTCGGCATTTGAACCCGTGTTAAGCAGTGGGTCTGCTACAGAATCGGAGGAAGAAGAAAGTGTGCCCATGAGACGAAGGCGCTCTGGCGAGGAGCAGGCTACCACAAGTAACGCAGTGGCATCAACCAGCAGCTCCATGACATCCACCATTAGCGCAGTGGCATCCTCTAGTAGCACAGTGCCATCCACGAGAATCGGAGTACCACTGCAAGAAAGGTCACACACTAGTGGGGTGCCATCTCAGCCCCAAAGGGTTAGGATCCATGCCAGCTTTCCCTATGCCCTTCAAAACCCTCTGTGGCTTCCCCCTAATTCAGGAGCAGCAAACATCCCCCCTTTTACCGCCCAGCCAGGTGTCCAAGTTAATACAGAGAACTTTACCCCTATGGATTTTTTAAATTAAATTTTTACCCAAGACCTTCTATCTTCCATCGCGGCCCAGTGCAACCCTTTATGCACAACAGTTTATCTCAAGAAACCCAGATTCAAGTTACACTCGTCCCTATGAGTGGAGAGAACTAACTGTGGAGGAATTTAAAATATTTTTGGGCCTCGCTTTCAATATGGGGTTTACAAAAAAAAATGAATTATACTCCTACCATTAAACCAACCTTATCCACCACATGACAATCTTCTCCTCTATTATGCCAAGATCAAGATAGCTAATGATTATGCAGTTCCTTCATTACAACAACAACACCAAGTGCCCTCCCCAAAGTGACCCAGCATACGACAAATTATTTAAAATTCGGCCACTTCTAAATTTTTTCTCTGAGAAATTCGCCCAGTTATTTACCCCTGACCAAAATATCTGCAGGGATGAGTCATATGTCCATTACACAGGACGGCTAGGCTTCAAGCAGTTTATCCGCAGCAAAAGAGCCCAATATGGGGCTAAGCTCTACAAATTATGTGACAGAACCACAGGGTACATCTACACCTTCCGGGTATACAAAGGGAAGGACACCCAGCTGCATGCCTCTGAATGCCCAGAGTACATTGGAGCCAGCGGAAAGGTTGTTTTGGAGCTTGTATATCCACTCCTGGAAAAGGGTTACCATCTATATGTACTACTACACAAGCTTAGAAAAAAGATAACAATATACTAGTGTAACTCCCCACGCCTCGGAAAAGGTTTTGATTAAATATAAAAGATAAAAATATAAAAATATGTGTGTAATTAGTGAGATATAAATATAAAAATATTTGTGTGGCAGCAGCTGTAGATTTAAAATGGATGATAGAAAAATAGCCTAGAAGTGACGTTTTCAAATGTCACAGGAAGTGACAAAATGCGTCAAGGTTGTGGAACGTACGTCAGCACGCTACGCACCACGTGGAACTCAAGCCGGGAACACTCCGCTCGCCACTCTGCTAGGAGGTGTTTGTAAGCGGTTTCTTTGCCTGCAAACTTGGAGTTTGAGTCTTTCTTCGCTCCGGTTTTTATGAATATTTGATGAATAAACTTTTAAAATGATAATACACTATCTGGAGCCTTTCTTTTGAACCCCAAATCCTGAGGATCGAGATCGGGTAAGGAGGAACCTAACCTGTATCCCACCAGGATCATCCACAAAGGGGATCCCCAATCCGGCCTGAACGGCCTCCAAGCGCTGTAGGTCCTAGTGCTATACAGCACATAGGACCCAACAATTCTGGTAAGTCATTTATTTCTGCCACAAGCCACAGGAAAAGAGGAATCCACGTCATGAAAGTCACAAACTTTTATTTATTGAGCACAAAGCACTTTGCACCTGATCACTACTTGAAAAGACTTTTTATTTATTGAATTTTACATTTATTTTATTCACATATATTGATCACCACTGGAAAAGACTTATTTATCTATTTATCAATTCCTTGGAACTTTTTTTAATTTTCATGTGTTTAACACTTGCCGACCGCCGCCCGACTATATACGGCGGCGGTCAGCCCCTCCCAGGCAAAGTGACGTACCGGTACGTCACTAGCCTGGGAGCGAATAGGGGGCAAGCGCGCCGCCGGAGGCGCGCTCCCGCCCCTGCCCGTACCCGAAGAAGCCGGCGCGTGTTACCGGCAGACCCGATGTCCACCGGTCACTCGCGATCGTCTGGTAGAGAGGGAGAAAGGCAGGCGGCTAATGTAAACAAAGCCGCCTGTCATTCTCCCCTGTGTAAAAGCACAGATCACTCGGTCCTGCTACGTAGGACCGTTGATCTGTGCTGTTACACATCAAGCCACATCCAATGACAGTAAGAAACACGCCCCTAGGGACACACTTAACCCCTCCCTCTCCAATAAAGTTAACCCCTTCCCTCCCAATGTCATTTTTACAGTAACAGTGCATATGTATAGCACCGATTACTGTAGTAATGTCACTGGTACCCCCAAAAGTGTCAAAAATGTCAGTAAAGGGTCCGATCTGTCCACCGCAATCTCGCAGTACCGCAAAAAAAAAAAAAAAAATAATCGCAGATCGCCGCCATTACTCGTTAAAAAAAAAAAAAAAGACAAAAATCTTTCCCTTAGTTCTTAAACGCAATAACTTTTGCGCAAATCAATCAAAATACGCTTATTGTGATTTTTTTTACGAAACATAGGTAGCAGAAAACAAATTGGCCAAAAATTTAAAAAAATTTAGATTTTTACATTTTTTTTTGGGGGGGGGGAGAATTTCATATAAAAAAATGGGAAAAATATTGTTATTTTTGCAAAATTGTCGCTATTTTATGGTTTATAGTGCATGATCAAAAAATCGCACAGGTGATCAAATACCACCAAAAGAAAGCTCTGTTTGTGGGAAAAAAAGGACGTCAAATTCATTTGGGTACAGCCTCGCACGACCGCGCAATTGTCCGTTAAAGTCACGCAGTGCCAAATCGCAAAATACCCCCTGGTCAGGAAGGGGGTAAAATCTTCCGGGGTTTAAGTGGTTAATTGATTTGTATTTTCACTTAAACTGTAAAGAGAAGTTTTCAACATTGTTCACATACATTAAGTTAATTGTTTTTCTGCGGCAAGCGCTGTATATAGCCTAGGCTTTTTTTCTATCATACTACACAAGCTTGCCCCTCTTCCACGATCTTCACCGGAAGAAGACTCCAGTGTGGGGGACAGTGAGAGACAATAGGAAGGTACTTCCCACAAACGCTTGCTAATGAAAGATTATGACAAGGGGAGACAGCGAGCTTGCGGAATGTTGAGATATTGGCTATCAGGTGGAGGGACAGTGGAAACGTCTACATGCTCTCATCTATTCATAATGACACCTATGTGGAAATCCCCAGAAGAAACGGCCCAATCAAGAAACCACGACAATAAGTTGTTCATGGGGAGAGTCGACTTCAATGATGAAATGATCGAACCCTACCTTCCCACAAGAAAAACACGCTATTGGTATAAAAAAAGTCTCTATTTATTTTTTCATTTTGACCATGTATAATACCTATATTATTTACCGTAAATCTACCGCGAACCCCGTATCCTATCTTTATTACCAAGAAGAAATTATCACTGCTCTTTTGTACCCTGTAGGCCCATCAGAAAGTATTCGTTCAGATTCAGTGAGCAGACTCTATGAACACCATTTTCCTGAGAAACTTCCCCTGTGTGAAACAGGCCAAAGATGTCAAAAGAAATGCCAGGTGTGCTCCAGAGGAGGAGTTAGAAGAGACACCACGTATTATTGCCCCCAGTTCCCAACCAGGCCTCTGTATAGGTAACTGTTTTCGCTGTTACCATACTTCTCTGCATTATTAGTAAAGTATGGTAAACGTAATTATCAAATCCTGAAATCCTGTCATTTACCTCCACACCCTTTATGCAACTGCACTAAATTGTACATATCTCTACCTTCTCCGGAATTGACCCTGGCTTGTTATTTGGCCATGCTTCTGCCAAATGCTAAACTGTACATACCCCTGCTCACTACAGAACTGAGCCTGGCCTGTTCTACGACCACGCTTCTGCCGAACGTAAACTGTACATACCTCTGCCTGCTCTGGAACTGACCCTGGACTGTTTATTGACAACGCTTTTGCCTGCCTCTTGGACTGATCTTTTACCCTGCTACTGGACTGGTGGGATTCATAACACAGGGGTCTCACTTATGTGAGCGGCTTCAGAATTGTTTTTCTGGATGAAGAAAACGAATTCTTTGGTTTTCTCATTCTGGGTTAGGGTCTGGAGACCAGAGGCTTCAAAGAGATTTGGGTGGGAGAAGCCTCTACCCCTGTCCCTATAGTGCTCCCCCCCATATGTCATCATCTACACCCATCACATCTCCCTATAATGCTCCCCCCCATATGTCATCTTCTACACCCATCACATCTCCCTATAGTGCTCCCCCCCATATGTCATCTTCTACACCCATCACATCTCCCTATAGTGCTCCCCCCCATATGTCATCTTCTACACCCATCACATCTCCCTATAGTGCTCCCCCCCCATATGTCACCCTCTACACCCATCACATCTCCCTATAGTGCTCTCCCCATATGTCATCTTCTACACCCATCACATCTCCCTATAGTGCTCTCCCCATATGTCATCTTCTACACCCATCACATCTCCCTATAGTGCTCCCCCCATATGTCATCTTCTACACTCATCACATCTCCCTATAGTGCCCCCCCATATGTCATCTTCTACACCCATCACATCTCCCTATAGTGCTCCCCCCCATATGTCATCATCTACACCCATCACATCTCCCTATAATGCTCCCCCCCATATGTCATCTTCTACACCCATCACATCTCCCTATAGTGCTCCCCCCCCATATGTCATCTTCTACACCCATCACATCTCCCTATAGTGCTCCCCCCCATATGTCATCTTCTACACCCATCACATCTCCCTATAGTGCTCCCCCCCCATATGTCACCCTCTACACCCATCACATCTCCCTATAGTGCTCTCCCCATATGTCATCTTCTACACCCATCACATCTCCCTATAGTGCTCTCCCCATATGTCATCTTCTACACCCATCACATCTCCCTATAGTGCTCCCCCCATATGTCATCTTCTACACTCATCACATCTCCCTATAGTGCCCCCCCATATGTCATCTTCTACACCCATCACACCTCCCTATAGTGCTCCCCCATATGTCACCCTCTACACCCATCACATCTCCCTATAGTGCTCCCCCATATGTGATCCTCTACACCCATCACATCCCCCTATAGTGCTCCCCCATATGTCACCCCCTACACCCATCACATTTCCCTATAGTGCTCTCCCCATATGTCACCCTCTACGCCCATCACACCTCCCTATAGTGCTCCCCCATATGTCATCCTCTACACCCATCACATCTCCCTATAGTGCCCCCATATGTCATCCTCTACACCCATTACATCTCCCGATAGTGCTCTCTCCATATGTCATCCCCTACAGCCATCACATCTCCCTATAGTGCTTCCTCCATATGTCACCCTCTACACCCATCACATCTCCCTATAGGTAAAAGCAAGAAGTGACCAGCGCTATGGAGTGTGCGGCCGCTCCAGCAGACGTCCTCTGACGAAACGTGTGGGGCGGGTCCATTGCATCATAGCGTCACTTCCGGTTTTGGACTCCATCGCCGTGGAACGTGGAAGCTTCCCGGCGTTCGCTACTGATCCGAGGCAGCTTTCACAGTGAGTGTATGCTACGTACTTCCCAGCAATTCTTGCATTCAATACTTCATGGGGCTCCCCTCTTTCTTTTTCCACATGGAAAAACGCCAACTGATGCCTTGTTGATCGCGGAGGGGGACCCTCGGAGATACACATCAGCCTGACTTCTATATGCTGCAGGTTGTATATACAGCGCGACACCTAGTGGCCACACAGGTGACTGCAGCTGCCATCTTACCTTAAGATACGATGATCTCTGCATTGTGGTCAGTCTGCATTGTAAGGGGGCACAATGATCTCTGCATTGTGGTCAGTCTGCTTTGAAGGGGGCATGATGATCTCTGCATTGTGGTCAGTCTGCATTGAAAGGGGGCACGCTTTGGTCAGTCTGCATTGAAAGGGGGCACGCTGTGGTCAGTCTGCATGGAAAGGGGGTACGCTGTGGTCAGTCTGCATTGAAAGGGGGCACGCTGTGGTCAGTCTGCATCGAAAGGGGGCACGCTGTGATCAGTCTGCATTGAAAGGGGGCACGCTGTGGTCAGTCTGCATTGAAAGGGGGCACGCTGTGGTCAGTCTGCATTGAAAGGGGGCACGCTGTGGTCAGTCTGCATTTAAAAGGGGGAACGCTGTGGTCTCTCTGCATTGAAAGGGGGCACGCTGTGGTCTCTCTGCATTGAAAGGGGGCACGCTGTGGTCTCTCTGCATTGAAAGGGGGCACGCTGTGGTCTCTCTGCATTGAAAGGGGGCACGCTGTGGTCAGTCTGCATTGAAAGGGGGCACGCTGTGGTCAGTCTGCATTGAAAGGGGGCACGCTGTGGTCTCTCTGCATTGAAAGGGGGCACGCTGTGGTCAGTCTGCATTGAAAGGGGGCACGATGTGGTCTCTCTGCATTGAAAGGGGGCACGTTGTGGTCTCTCAGCATTGAAAGGGGGCACGCTGTGGTCTCTCTGCATTGAAAGGGGGCACGCTGTGGTCAGTCTGCATTGAAAGGGGGCACGCTGTGGTCAGTCTGCATTGAAAGGGGGCACGCTGTGGTCAGTCTGCATTGAAAGGGGGCACGATGTGGTCTCTCAGCATTGAAAGGGGGTACGCTGTGGTCAGTCTGCATTGAAAGGGGGCACGCTGTGGTCTCTCTGCATTGAAAGGGGGTACGCTGTGGTCAGTCTGCATTGAAAGGGGGCACGCTGTGGTCAAATATAACAGGCTAATTTTTAAGTTGATCACTTTGTACGGCTCCTGAATGATGTTACAAAAATCCAAATGGCCCTTGGCAGAAAAAGGTTCCCCATCTCTGCTGTACACCCATCACATCTCCCTATAGTGCCCCCCCCCCCATATGTCACCCTCTACACCCATCACACCTCCCTATAGTGCCCCCCCCCCATATGTCACCCTCTACACCCATCACACCTCCCTATAGTGCCCCCCCCATATGTCACCATCTACACCCATCACACCTCCCTATAGTGCCCCCCCCCATATGTCACCATCTACACCCATCACACCTCCCTATAGTGCCCCCCCCCATATGTCACCATCTACACCCATCACACCTCCCTATAGTGCTCTCCCCATATGTCACCCTCTACACCCATCACACCTCCCTATAGTGCCCCCCCCCCCCCCATATGTCACCCTCTACACCCATCACATCTCCCTATAGTGCTCTCCCCATATGTCACCATCTACACCCATCACACCTCCCTATAGTGCCCCCCCCCCATATGTCACCCTCTACACCCATCACACCTCCCTATAGTGCCCCCCCCCCCCCCCATATGTCACCCTCTACACCCATCACATCTCCCTATAGTGCTCTCCCCATATGTCACCATCTACACCCATCACACCTCCCTATAGTGCCCCCCCCCCATATGTCACCCTCTACACCCATCACACCTCCCTATAGTGCCCCCCCCCCATATGTCACCCTCTACACCCATCACATCTCCCTATAGTACTGACCAGCAGTTGTAATGAGTTAGCCCCGCCCCCTGCTGTGCCTCCAGTGTAGCTCTCCTCCCCTGTAATGTGTCCGGTGTGTCCCCCCCCCACCGGCACCGATCTCCTGGTGCCGAGATCAGCCTCACTGGTGACGTCACATCCCTTCTCCAATCTTTTCCCCTCCTCCTGTCACCGCTCGGGTCTCCATGACTCGGGCTGAGCAGATGTGACGTTGTGCTCCCCCCTCCCCCCTCTACTCCTGCAGCCCACAACTAGTGAGCGGTGCTGGGAAGGCCTGGCAGGCCACGTCTGCTATAGGAGGAGGCGGGGGCAGAGTGTGCGGCTCCGGGGATAATCAGGATGGTCGGGCCCGGGGCTCTCCTCCTGTCCTGCCTGCTGCTGGCCTGCTCTCCGCCGTGTCTGGCCTGGGAGAGCGGAGATATGGAGCTCTTCGATCTGGTGGAGGAGATCCAACAAAACTTCTACCAGTTCCTGGGGGTGGAGCAGGTAAGTGGCCACAGGGGGAGGGGAGGTCTGGGAGCTGGACCCTGGATACATTGTATCTCTTCTCTCATTTTCTCCTCACTTCTCATTGGCTGAGGAGGAGAGGTGATGAGGATGGTTCAAAGTTTACAGGATGACAACTCTTCATTTGTACTTTACATTGTGTTCATTCATTCCTCCATCAATCCATTCAGTCATACATCCATCCCATCCATTCATTCATCCATCCATTCATCCATTCCGTCCTGGATGTCAGCGGCCCCATTCACACCTATTTTCTAAACGTGCAATTTTGCGCTGACATTTTCACGCACTACGCATAGAACGTCCCATTCATTTAGAAGGGTTCCCTTACACATGCCAAAGTAACTTGTGTAGCTTTTTTTCTCCTGTTGAACCTTGCACGTTTTGCCGCTTTTGATTTGTTTTTTGTTTTTTTGCACGCAGCAAAAAAGTGCCGCCTTTATCTAAAATCGCACAATTTTAAAGCCGCATGTCTGTCCAACTTGTGGTGTGACTTTGAAGACATCTGTGCATCTTCATACTCCGATGTCAATGCAAGTTGCAGCCAAAAGTAGTGCAAGAACTATTTTTTTATTTTTTTTTTCAAATCTATGCAGGACCGCAAAGTTGGCGTCACATCAAGTTGAACAGTGCCATTGCCGACAGTAATGCGCAACTTGTCATGCGATTTGACCTGTCAAGTCGCTCCAGTGTGAACGAGGGCTAAGTGCCACTGCATGCAAGACATGCATTTTTTTAGTGTGCTACGTAAACACACAATTATGTGCACATGTTTAAAAAATGCTCAGGTGTAAATAAAGGTCAATCCTAAATTCACATACACTATATTACCAAAAGTACACACACACATGAGCTTTAATGGTAACTAGTGATCGACCAATATCGTTTTTTAATACCAATATTTTGGTGATCGGGTATCGGCCGATCCTTTCAGATATATTCAGACTTTTTTTTAAAGGTACTTCTTGTGGAGGTATCTGGGGGTCTAAAAGACCCCAAACCCCCTCCTCGGCACTGAAAAGCTTTCAAAACGCCACGTTTGGCTGTTTGGAATGCTGTCAGTTTTTTTAATTTGGCACCAAGTACCCGGAAGTGATGTCATGACATCACTTCTGTTTTTTTACATGGAGACCGGCGCATGCGCACTTGTGGCAGGAATACCGGCTTTCATGGGGACACATCTTCATGCTACACCGGGTCTTCTCTTCGGCGGCGGCGGTGGAGGTAGGATGCCCGGGTCTCCCTGTGGGACGGTAGACCTGGGCGAGCCGTGGAAGGCGGATGAAGGGGGAGACGTCCCCTCCCACTCCTTGTAATGACAGCCGAGCAGCTTCTCAGCCGCATCGGTTGTCATTACAAGTCAGCTGACCGTCGGCTATGGACACTGGTACCGGGGTGATGCCTCTAGCTGCAGGCATCACCCCAGGACATGCACTTTCACTAAATATCGGCAATATCGGTAACCTCAGTGGCCGATTCCTATATAGAGGGAAAGTGCATATCGGCTCCCGATATATTGGCGTTGCAGATAATCGGTCAATCTCTAATGGTAACCCAGTCCTAGTCCATAGTGTTCAATATTGAGTTTGCCCACCCTTTGCAGCTATAACAGCTTTAGTATGTTTAAGAACATACTAAATAAAGGTATTGGCCAGTGCATTCCAACGGGAAATAGGTTTAAAGAGGTTGTAAACCCACTTCACAAACTTTTACCTATAGGTAAGCCTATATTAAGGCTTACCTATAGGTGCTATAAATATCTCCTAAACTTGTACCGTTTAGGAGATCTTTACAGTGCATACTGCCGATGACGTCATCAGCGCATGTGCTCTGAAGGAACGGCCACCCGTGCCGTTCCTTCAGAGCCCAGTGCCGTGAACAGCGGCTCCCGCACGCACGCGCAGGAGTGATGTAATCACGCCTCCGGCCAATCAGATGGCCAGAGGACGCGAAGCAGGACGGCCGGACATGTCAGCCGTCCTGTCGCTGAGGGGGCGGCACAGTGGGGGCTTCCTTTTAAGGTAAGTACTTCATAATGAGCTAGTATGCGATGCATACTAGCTCATTATGCCTTTCTCTTTACAGGGCTTTTTTTTTCTCGTTTTTTTTAAATCACTTTACTTCCTTTTTAAAAGAGCTTAAATAAACCCTGGGTGGCTGAACTCCAACATAAAAATACATATAAAAACTAAAGAAAGGGCCTTCAAAAAATACAAGGCTGAGGGGTCATTGGCAGAATTCCAACATTACAGAGAATGCAATAAGAAATGTAAGAGCACAATCAAGGCGACAAAGATAGAACATGAAAGGCACAAAGCAGAAGAGAGTAAAATAAAACCCAAGTCATTCTTTAAGTATATTAATAGTAAGAAAGTGAGGCCAGAACACATTGGCCCCATAAAGGACGATGACGGGAATCTGGCTACAAAGTACGGAGAGAAGGCGAAGGTGCTAAATAAATTCTTCTCCTCAGTCTTCACAAAAGAATTGGGGGGAATACAGTAACCTAGACTGTAATATTAAAGTTAATAACAAGTCACAGGAAGCACCCTCATGATTAACAGAAGACAGACTGCGACTCAGAACTAGACTTGAAAAACTTTACATTAAAAAGTCACCGGGACCAGATGGCTTACACCTGGGGGTCCTTAAAGAACTCAGCCAGGTGATAGCCAGACCATTGTTCCTAATTTTTTGGGATATTCTACTGATGGGAATGGTACCAGCTGATTGGAAGAAAGCCAACGTGGTACCAATATTTTAAAAAGGGCCAAGATATATCCCTGGGAACTACAGGCCGGTTAGCCTAACATCAATAGTTTGTAAGATATTGGAGGGGATGATAAGGGACTACATACAAGTCAAGACTTGTAATGAAAACAGTATTATTAGTAGTAATCAGCATGGATTAATGAAAAATCGTTCTTGCCAGACCAATCTATTAACCTTCTTTGAAGACGTGAGCTGCCATCTAGATAAAGGAAGGCCTACAGATGTGGTGTATCTGGACTTTGCAAAGGCATTTGATACAGTTCCCCACAGTATGTTTACTGTACAAACTAAAGGTACGTAGGTATGGACCATAGAGTGAGTACCTGGATTAAAAGCTGGTTTCAGGGGCGAGTCCAAAGGGTAGTGATAAATGGGGAATACTCGGAATGGTCTGGTGTAGAAAGTGGGGTCCCCCAAGGATTTGTCATGGGACCAATCCTGTTTCATTTGTTCATAAATGACCTAGAGGATGGGATAAACAGCTCAATCTCCGTATTTGCGAACAATACTAAATTAAGTAGGGCAATAACTTCTGAGCAGGATGTGAAAACCTTACAAGAAGACCTGAACAAAATAATGGGGTGGGCATCTACATGGCAAATTAGGTTTAATGTTGAAAAATGTAATGCATTTGGGTTCCAGAAATAGGAGCGCAAGTTACTCGCTAGGGGGAGAGCCTTTGGGGGAATCTAAATTGGAAAAGTACCTGGGGGTCCTACAAGACGACAAGCTCAGCAATGGCATGCAAAGCCAACAGAATACTGGCATGTTTTAAAAAAAGGGGATTCACTCCAGAGATAAAATAATAATTCTCCCACTCTACAAGACTCTGGTCTGGCTGCATCTCGAGTATGCAGTCCAGTTCTGGGCACCGGTCCTCAGGAAGGAGGTGCTGGAACTGGAGAAAGTCCAGAGAAGGGCAACAAAGATAATAAAGGGACTTGGAGGATCTCGGCTATGAGGAAAGACTACAAGCATTGAAGTTATTCTCTCTCTCTGGAGAAGAGACGCTTTAGAGGGGATATGATATCAATGTACAAATACCGTTCTGGCGACCCTAGCATAGGGAACAAACTATTCAACAAAAGGAAATTTAAAGGACTCACAGACATTTTCTAAAATTAGAAGAAAAACGGTTTAACCTTAAATTGCGTGAAAGGTTCTACACTGTCAGAGCGGTAAGGATGTGGAATTCCCTTCCACAAGCAGTGGCTTCAGCGAGGTGCATTGATAGTTTCAAAGAACTATTAGATGGGCACCTTACTGACCACAACATACAGGTGTACATACAATGTACTATTGACATAAACACTTATACACACACACACATCATAGGATGGACTGGTGTCTTTTTTTCAACCTCACGAACTATGTAGCTTCAACACTCCTGGAAAGGCTGTTCACAAGGTTTAGGAGTGTGTCTATGGGAATGTTTTACCATTCTTCCAGAAGCGCATTTGTGAGGTCAGACACTGATGTGGACGAGAAGGCCTGGCCCACAGTCTCCACTCTAATTCATGCCAAAGGTGTTCTATCGGGTTGAGGTCAGGACTCTGTACAGATAATAAAATATCAGTGTTGAGCTACTCAGAATGTCTGTATAATTGAAATAAATCTATATAAAAAGCCAATCTATATAAAACATTCCCAATGATATTGCAATATGCCGTGCAAACAAGTGACTTCAATATTATAAGGTCTAAAGGAGAAGTCCAACAAGGCTTCTTCAAATATATAGTGCAAAAAAAACCTAAGAATCGTGGAAAATAAAAAAAAAGTGCATGTGCTCTCCTCCACCAAAAATGCATGGCCGCTCACCTCCCATTCTGACCCCTTTTTCACCAGCAGGTCAGAACCAGTAGTTCCCCTCTGGGTAATAATAGTGCTCCTGATTTTGGTAGGCGCATAAGGATCCTAATCTCGTCGATCCTCCCAACACTTCTATACACGCCCGATCTCTCTCGGCGTGTACCACCACAAGTATATGGAAAAGAGAGGACGAGATCTAGTGCTCTCCATTTAACATTTTTTGTTAAACATGTAAACATCAAAAAGTGCTGGTGTGCAAATGAGTAGTGACTCTGCCTAATATATGTAAATAAATATAAGTGATAAATAATTTGAAAAAGTGTGGAAAAATGATTTTGATATGTGGACAATCAAACAATAAAATAGTTTAAAAATCAATAGTAAACTGTGCTAATTTTATCAATAAACTAAAAATTTATATAGACCATAAGTGTAATTTGTGCGAACTGTAATGCATGCCAATAACATATAATTCATAAGAAATAAATAATAATAAAAAATAATAAAATTACATAAAGTGCACTTGCTATTCACATAAAAAAAACGAAAGTGACTAAGTGCTATAAGTTGGTTCATTCAAATAAGTGCAGTGTGCAATAAAGTGCAAGTGCCAATACACAGTGAAATTTAGCAGCAAGGAACCCCTTGTAGGGGGGTAATTCTATCCATACAATGTTAACAGTGAAAGCATTTTCAGTGATAGCAGCCAGGATAGGATATTGATTTTGTATTCACTTTTGGGGTTGCGCTGATTTATATTTTGTATTTTAGGTCTTGTATTTTAGGTCTCTGTGCAGGCCAGTCAAGGTCCTCTGTCCCAAATTCACTCATCCATGTCTTTATGGACCTTGCTTTAGGCAATTTGTCCAAATTATTAGGTGGACGGGGGATTATGGTGTGGGGTTGTTTTTCAGGAGTTGGACTTGGCCCCTTAGTTCCATGGAAGAGATATCTCAAAGCGGAGTTCCACCCAAAAGTGTAACTTCCGCTGATCTGCTTCCTCCACACCCCCCCTTCTGTGCCAATCTGGCACATTTCAGGGGGGAAAGGGTACACTGGAACGCATAAAAAATGCGCATGCAAAAAAGCATCTGGAACGCATCCGGACTGCTTTTCTATGGTGTGAACTGGCCCATAATTTATAGCTGGTAGTGCCTGGAAGTTGGTAGTCTTCACACTAAAAAATACCCTGTTAAACCCTGCCAGAAATCCAGTAAGCCTATATCATCCTTTTCATTCTGCCTGTGCTGCACTGAAATCTCATGCAATTTTATCAGCCCTGTAATGTTTTCTGTGGACAACAGAACAACTCCCCCCAGTGTTATGGAGGTACACTATGGGTGACCTATCCTTGTCAACAGGAAGTGAAAGTACTGAAAGCTGCAGATGCCCCATACATTGGTGGTAATTGGGAAGAATGCCTCCTATGTTGGTGGGCATTGGGAAGAATGCCTCCTATGTTGGTGGGCATTGGGAAGAATGCCTCCTATGTTGGTGGGCATTGGGAAGAATGCCTCCTATGTTGGTGGGCATTGGGAAGAATGCCTCCTATGTTGGTGGGCATTGGGAAGAATGCCTCCTATGTTGGTGGGCATTGGGAAGAATGCCTCCTATGTTGGTGGGCATTGGGAAGAATGCCTCCTGTGTTGGTAGGCATTGGGAAGAATGCCTCCTGTGTTGGTAGGCATTGGGAAGAATGCCTCCTATGTTGGTAGGCATTGGGAAGAATGCCTCCTATGTTGGTAGGCATTGGGAAGAATGCCTCCTATGTTGGTAGGCATTGGGAAGAATGCCTCCTGTGTTGGTGGGCATTGGGAAGAATGCCTCCTGTGTTGGTGGGCATTGGGAAGAATGCCTCCTGTGTTGGTGGGCATTGGGAAGAATGCCTCCTGTGTTGGTGGGCATTGGGAAGAATGCCTCCTGTGTTGGTGGGCATTGGGAAGAATGCCTCCTGTGTTGGTGGGCATTGGGAAGAATGCCTCCTGTGTTGGTGGGCATTGGGAAGAATGCCTCCTATGTTGGTGGGCATTGGGAAGAATGCCTCCTGTGTTGGTGGGCATTGGGAAGAATGCCTCCTGTGTTGGTGGGCATTGGGAAGAATGCCTCCTGTGTTGGTGGGCATTGGGAAGAATGCCTCCTGTGTTGGTGGGCATTGGGAAGGATGCCTCCTGTGTTGGTGGTCATGTCTCTTACAATGGTGGTCATAGGGAAGAATGTCTCTGATGTTGGTGATTATTTGGGAAAAATGTCTTACGTTGGTTTTAATTCGGGGTAATGTACTACATCGGTGGTCAAAAAAAAAAAAGATCATTGGTTTCAGTGGGTACATATCTGAGAGGTGAATATTGCTCATTGCTTAAGAAACCCCCGATACCCTCTAAAGGAATCCTAGGAGAAATGCTGGGTAGATATTGGAACTTACTATGCACCTGTGTTTGTTTTGTTTAAACTGAATTGACCTTGGTAGATGTTGCAAAGACTGTTCCTTGAACTTTAGGTCACGTTCCAAGTAGCTTATATAGGCTTTCTCTGAGCTGGACAAATTCCAGGATCCAGGTAGCTGACGCTGGTGCCTAACATTTGAGGTTTTCTCTAGCTGTCAGTGGAGCTGGCTTCCCAAAAAAAAAAATATTTCAGGCTCCTGGATTGGACAGATTGACTTTTGTGAATTCCACGTTGATTTGTCCAACCCAATCAATGCGTTTTGAACCAGCTCTAGGCAATGCCTTCAGGTACCAGTAATAAATGTTTTTGTAGAGTACTGTAGTAGAAATATCTCCAGATGGGTCTCATAACCCTACAGTCTATATTGATCTTGTACTTGTTAATTGATCTTAAAGTATTGTTTGAACTTTCTTCAGCATAGACAGCTCACGTTGGTCATCAAACTCCATGTAGAATGGCAGGTAGTATACGAGTATTCAGAGTTAGCAGTAAATGGAATACTTTTTTTGCATCTATTCAAAAGAGAAGAAAGTGCAAAAACTTATCCTGTGGTGAGTGGACCCCAGTCAGTATAGTTTTAGGGTAGAGATCTGCATGAGTCTAAATAGTCCAGCACTGACTTGTATCTGCAACACACAATCTTGATTATTAATGCGAATGGATGACATGTGATGTGGAAAGAAAACAGAAGTTTTACTAGGCATTGGCGTGTAAAAAGCTGCTGGGAATGCCTTCCGACTCCTGCCTTCTGATGTGAATGAGGCCATACTCTTGAGACTGTGGTTAGGGTTACGTTAGGGACCAAGGTTGAGCGGAGTGACTCTTTACTATAAGTTAACTGTTGCAGATTAAAGAGAAGTAACATATGCAGATTTACAGCAAAGCTGCTCCTTAACTGCACTGGAGCAATACGTACTACAAACTGGTGCAGAGCTTTGCTTATTCCATTATAGGTCACCAGCCAGTCAATATTACCTTGGATTGTTCATACATAGTAAGATAATGGCATCGGAAGCAAGTAATTAGAGTTTTGATTGTTGCTGGACAATTACAGGGTCATGATGTGTTTTATGGGCTATTCCGGTGCTCATAAGTACTTATTAGATATTTTCCTGTCTCTGTGCAACCAGTTTCCAATAATTACATGTTCTATGTAGAACAGGAAAGGAGTCTTTCATAACATATACACATCCTTCTGCTTGTGCTTGAGCTTGCGGCTCTTGGTGCTCCATCGATGCAAGTTAGAACAAGGTGGTGGCTTCTGCTTATTGCTCATTCGTTGGTTGCACATGCTATGGACTGTACAGAAATCATAGAAACAATCTCCATGAGCAATTGGTATTACCAAGCACTATATAGACCAAGAAACTCCAAGCTTTCTCAGCAAAGGGACAATTTACTGTCCTTCAGGCTTTAGTGGGAGCTGGACTGTGGCCAGTGGGAGTAGAAAATGCTACAACATCATATGCCCCATAATTGGTTTTAATGGGAGGAAGAAGGCCCCATTGTTGTTATCATTGGGAAAAATCGTATCATCGATGGTATCAGTGGGAGGAATGGTGTCCCATCATTGGTGTCAGTTGATGGAATAGTGCCCCAAGGGCCAGATAAAGGCAAACAAAAGACCATATCCGACACTTGGGCCGTAGTTTGGAGACCATTGATGTAGACCAAAGGCCTCTTTAAAATATATATTAATATCTGTCCAGGCAGGCCTGCCTGCAAAATAGCCGTTGGTAAATCTAACAGAGGATTGTTCGATCACTATGGCTGGCACCACAAAATAGTCAATAGCCAGCTCATAAATGGCACCACAGCATATCCAAAACACACCATGAATTTTGTTTAAAAAAAAGATTGTATATTGAGAACAATTCTTTGCCCAAGTTATTCTAGTGAGATTACCACTACCATTAATCTATCCAGGAGGTCTGCCCAAGACACATTGGAAGAGCTCATAAATTGCCTGTCTGAATGAGCCCTAAGAAACAATTTTTGCTGTAGAACAAATTATTTTAGAGTTGGTTTACAATCAGACTTTTTTGAGCAATCCTGTAGAATTTTTAGCTTGGTTTCAGGACTCTAATGGGAGTACGCCTATTTACGTTTAGAGGTTAGGCATGCTTTATACAGAAGTACAGTATCTCACAAAAGTGAGTACACCCCTCACATTTTTGTAAATATTTTATTCTATCTTTTCATGTGACAACACTGAAGAAATGACACTTTGCTACAATGTGAAGTAGTGAGTGTACAGCCTGTATAACAGTGTAAATTTGCTGTCCCCTCAAAGTAACTCAACACACAGCCATTAATGTCTAAACCGCTGGCAACAAAAGTGAGTACACCCCTAAGTGAAAATGTCCAAATTGGGCCCAATTAGCCATTTTCCCTCCCCAGGGTCATGTGACTCGTTAGTGTTACAAGGTCTCAGATGTGAATGGGGGGCAGGTGTGTTAAATTTGGTGTTATCGCTCTCTCTGTCTCATACACGTCACTGGAATTTCAACATGGCACCTCATGGCAAAGAACTCTCTAAAGAACTGAAAAAAACAATTCTTGCTCTACATAAAGATGGCTTAGGCTATAAGAAGATTGTCAATACCCTGAAACTTAGCTGCAGCACAGTGGCCAAGACCATACAGCAGTTTAACAGGACAGGTTCCACTCAGAACAGATCTCGCCATGGTCCACCAAAGAAGTTGAGTGCACGTTCTCAGCATCATATCCAGAGGTTGTGTTTGGGAAATAGACAAATGAGTGCTGCCAGCATTGCTGCAGAGGTTGAAAGGGTGGGGGGTCAGCCTGTCAGTGCTCAGACCATACGCCACACACTGCATCAAATTGGTCTGCATGGCTGTCGCCCCAGAAGGAAGCCTCTTCTAAAAATGATGCACAAGAAAGTCTGCAAACAGTTTGCTGAAGATAAGCAGACCAAGGACATGGGATTACTGGAACCATGTCCTGTGGTCTGATGAGACCAAGATAAACCTATTTGGTTCAGATGTGTCAAGCATGTATGGCGGCAACCAGGTGAGGAGTAAAAAGACAAGTTTGTCTTGCCTACAGTCAAGCATGGTGGTAGGAGTGTCATAGTCTGGGGCTTATTGAGTGCTGCCGGCACGGGGGGGGGGGGGCTACAGTTTATTGAGAGAACCATGAATGCAAACATATACTGTGACATACTGAAGCAGAGCATGATCCCATCCCTTCAGAGAATGGGCCACAGGGAAGTATTTCAACATATTTACCCCTAACACACCTCCAAGATGACCACTGCCTTGCTAAACAAGCTGATGGGTAAAGGTGATGGACTGGCCAAGCATGTCTCCAGACCTAATCCCTATTGAGCACCTATGGGGCATCCTCAAAAGGAAGGTGGCGGAGCGCAAGGTCTCTAACATTCACCAGCTCCTTTTTTTTTTTTTTTTTTTTTTTTTTTTAAACTGCGTTTTATTAAATTTATCACCTGAACAGTACAAGAATACTACAAAACATTGGAAATACAGAGAGTCATGGAATAGTACCGGTCATCAATGAAATAACACAAAGGTTCAAAATAGGTAAAGGATATCCCATAGATACGTAGATACAGAGATTTACAATTTTGTCAGAATAAAGCAGATATCCTTAGTTATAACACATGCAACACATGCTCGTTATATGCAGAAACAACAAAAACCCAAAGAAAAAGGAACAACTCAGCAGAAAAATGCAGATGGTGGTCAGAGTCACAGCCTCATTCGTCAGCGGAGCGTGGGCCCAGAACAGCCCCCCCCCCGTACCCGGACCGCCCTCACCCTCAGGGCGGCGTGGAGCTGCACGTGTCAGATAAAGCAACCCAAGGACCCCATACTTTTAGGAACTTTTTTGGATAGCCCCTGGCCTCATAAGTCAGCCTATACAGGGGTAGGACATGGTTGACCAAATTTTTCCAAAGATCAAGTGGGATCCTGTCCACCTGTGTCCATTGCATCACTACAGTTTTCCTGGCATAAAACAACAAGAGTCGGAGAAGCTGTTTCCGATGGGTGCTGAGATCAATCTCCCCGAAAATCCCCAGTAAGCACCACTTAGGGCTGCAGACATTAGGGAAATCCAAGGAGGTCGAGAGAAAGTGCGTAACTTGGGACCAAAAAGGTCTAACTTTCGGACAACTCCACAGCATATGAAGCAATTTTCCCTGGTCCCCCCCACATTTATGACAGTCTGGTGCGGGTCTCTGCTTCATCAGAAACAACCGATAAGGAGTATAATAAGTCCTATGAAATATACGTAACTGTATCAGACGGTCCCTGGCTGAGATGGGTGTCCTAAAATATACCTCAAGCACTTCTTCCCAATCATCGTCCGAGATATCCGGGATGTCTCTCGTCCACCCGGCCCTAACAGCCTCCAGGCGCGATGGCACACTAGTAAGAAGGATTCCATAGTAGAAGCTAGTCAGCTTAGTGTGCTCATCCCGCAACAATTCCTTTTCCATAGGAGAATTGTCTAGCATGACACTGCCCGGCCCAAATTGGGCCAAGGCAGCGTGTCGCAGCTGGAGATAACGATATTGCCAAGAGCCGGGCACCCGAAAGTCCGCCCGGAACTGGGAGAACGTCTTAAAATTCCCCCCTCAAACAATTGATGGGCATACTTCAGGCCCCGTTCTGCCCACCGCGCCGCATCCTGAGACCCAGCGAAGTGAGGCAGACTAGGATTGCACCACAAGGGTTGATTCGGGGAACAGAGGCCCGGAGTCGCCGCCAACAGAGACTCACATCTGACATATATCTGCAGAGAGGATTTCAAGAGTGCCGTACCCTCGGAGGACGCAACGCAGCGCCGGTAAATAAGATTAGCAAGCGTTTCATAGGAGGAAACCACCGCTGCTTCGACAGCCGTAGCCGCACTGCCCCTCCGAGGGAAGAGCCAACCGTGGACATGTCCCATTTGTGCTGCATAGTAATACAAGCGCAAGTTTGGAAGGGCAAGGCCCCCCATCGCCACCGGCTGCTGTAAGGTGGCAACAGAAAGCCTAGGCGCCTTCGGGTACCATAGGAAACCAGAAATAAGAGAATCAAGATCCCTGAAAAACTTATTCGGCACATACAGTGGAGAGTTGGCAAGGAGATACAGAAATTTCGGCAACATAACCATTTTAAATAAGTTGACCCTACCAGTCAGAGTTAAAGGCAGATGCTTCCAGTGCTCCAGTCTAGATTTGAACAGGTTTAGGCAGGGAACAAGATTGTTTTGGAAATACAAGTATATAGGTTGCTGAACTTGAACACCTAGATATTTAAATGAGAACGTAAATTTCAAGGGGCAGTCAGTCGGCAGCGAGAGCGGGATGTCCATATCGACAGGAAACAGGCTAGACTTAGTCCAGTTAACCCGAAAACCAGAAAAAGAACCGAAATGTCGAATAAGTAGGAGAACGGGCATAAGCGATGTGTGTGGATCAGTTAAATACAACAACATGTCGTCGGCATAAAGAGAGACCCTCTCCTCCAGAGACCCCACCGACATCCCTTGGACAGCGGGGGAAGTTCGCAGCAGCTGAGCCAAAGGTTCTATTGCGAGCGCGAAAAGCAAGGGGGATAAAGGGCAACCCTGCCGCGTACCCCGTCGTATCTGCAGTGGACCAGAAACCATCCCATTTACCCTAATACGGGCAAGAGGTTGAGCATATAGGATCCGAAGCCAAATCAAAAAATTCTTTCCAAACCCAAATCTCTCAAGTACATAGAACAGGTACGGCCACTCCACAGAGTCAAAAGCCTTCTGTGTATCAAGTGAGAGGACCACCCTCGGTAAACGGGAGGGGTTCGGGGCCTGCAGATTGGTGAACAACCGACGAATATTCGCATAAGCCGAGCGCCCCGGAATGAAGCCAGTCTGATCTATCCCCACGATCGAGCCAATTATCCCATTAAGACGCAATGCGAGAATTTTAGTAAGGATTTTAAGCTCTACATTAATAAGCGATATGGGTCTGTAAGAGTCACAGTATCGCGGGTCCTTATTAGGCTTAGGGATCAACACTATGAGGGCCTCCTGGAGTGAAGGAGGGAGGGAGCCACCATCAAATATCGACTTGAAGAGCACCAGGAGTCGCGGCAGCAACAGTTCCCCGTGCTGTACATACCATTCTACCGGAAAACCGTCAGGGCCCGGAGTTTTATGTTTTGGGAATGATTTAATGGCTACCCCCACCTCCTCCAGCGACAGAGGGGCCTCCATACTAGCTCTCTGCTCAACACTAAGTGTGCGGAAAGGAATAGAGTCCACGTAAGCATAAAGCTCTGGGGGGGTATAATGGGCCCGAGAGGTGTACAGGTCCGAATAAAATTTGTGGAAGGCGCCAAGTATGTCCTCCGTAGCCGAGAGAGAGTGCCCCGCATGATCCAAAATAACAGGGATAGCAACCGGTTCCGGAACAGGGCTAGCCAAAAAGGCCAGCAAACGACCGTTCCTGTCCCCGGTCTCAAAAATACGTTGGGACTGGTACAGGAGACGCTTCTGGGTCCTCTGCACCAAGGCCAGCTCGTAAGCCCGCTGCGCCGCTTTCCACGTTCTATTATTCTCAGGGGTGGGATCCAAAGTGTAAACCCGTTCGGAGGCACTCAGAGCATCTGCCAATTCCTCGATTTCTGCTGCCACTGCCTTTTTGAACTTAGAAACCCCCTGCATGTATGCTCCGCGCAGGACAGCCTTAGAGGCGTCCCAACAGGTGAGGTCCTGCACCCCTTCCGCATTCTCCGCCCAGAAATGAGTCATGGCAGTAGCACATTCAGCCGACACCATCGGTTCCGCGAGCCAGTAAGGGCTCATTCGCCACACCGATCCAGCCGGACGCCTGGCCACCGCCAGCGTCATCACCAGGGGTGAATGGTCTGAGATTGCCCTCGGAAGGTACGCCACGTCGGAGACCATGGGAAGCACCTCCGAGGAGACAAACCACATATCCAATCTAGAGAAGGTACCATAAGAGCTGGAATAACAGGAGTATTCCCTTCTCTGCGGATATTTCCATCGCCACGTCTCGGTCAGACCGTACGCCGCAGCCCAGTCAGCTAATGCCAGCGACTGTCGCCCCGAGCCGTGGAGACGATCCATTTGAGGATCCAAAACTGCATTAAAATCCCCTCCTATAATTAAAGACCCCTGAGCCATGGAGAGGACCGTCCGCATACAGTCATCAAGACGTCTAACCTCCACTGGCGGAGGGAGGTACAAATTAACTACTGTAAATAAACGTTCCATAAAATTCAATACCACTATAACATAACACCCATCCCGGTCGGTCTTCACCTCCAGCACCCGCACCGGGCACGCCCTGGAGATCAAGGTCGAGACCCCCCTTGAATAGGTGGAGTAAGTAGCATGGAATGCGTGAGCCACACGTGGTCGCTTTAACGCCCTTGTTTTGGGGTCCATTAAGTGCGTCTCCTGCAAAAGGAGGATGTCCGCCTTAGAGCGCTTGAAATGATCAAACACTAGAGACCTCTTAATCTTGGAGTTCATACCCCGCACATTCCATGTTAAAAGCCTCAAAGACATTTATTAACAGAAAGTAGCATGAAGAAACGCGGCCCACCCAGAGGAGAACCCCCTCCGAGAGCGCCCCGCCCCCACCTGAAAAAACATACATACCAGTACCTAGCGGGCGCACGGGCAAGGAAAGCCCCCGGGGGGCCCGTCCGGACCACACCTCCGCCGAAATACCACCTAATAAAGAGCTGACCACCACTGCTGAGAGAAAAAGCATACGGAGTAAAAATAAAACAGAAAACTGAAATCCACAACCCCATGAACCCACCCCCCCACCCCCCACCCGGCTCCCTGTCATAAAAACGGGCAGAGAGCTTTAGCCCAGAAACACTAACAACCCCAGAAGGCATAACTATGCCAGAATGTCTTTAGTTCAGTGTCCCTAAAGGAGCAGGAACACACCAGAAAAAATAAAAAGAAAAATGAAAAATGGAAAATGGTGGGGGGGAGAAAAAAAAAAAATTTTCCCCCCAAAAAAAAAGGGAAAAAGACAAAAAGCTGCGGAGGTGGCGGCACCGCCTCAGAGGATACAGGTGCAAGTTCAGGGGATGAAAACCTCCTCAGAGAACACATGAGGGAGACCGTCCGGTCCAGTATGGAGTCGTCCAGCCATCAGAATAACAGCACCCCCAGACAGGGGATATCGGCAACAGAGTCCGAGCATCAGTATGGAGGGGCCCAGGTAGGCCCAGACCCCCGGCAAACAACAGCTGCAATAATCAAAGCATGTTCAGCCCCGTCTTCCCAAACCATCAAGCCAGGCCGATGCATCCTGCGGGGAAAGGAAGAAGTGAGCCTTTCCCTCATGGATCACCCTCAATTTAGCTGGGTAAAGCATGCTGTAGCCAAACTGCCCTTCCCTAAGCCTGCGTTTGACCGCATTGAAGGCCATGCGTAACTTCTGTGTAGCAGCAGAGTAGTCAGGATAGATAGAGATTTTAACTCCATTGTATTGAAGGTCAGGAAGATTGCGTGCAGCTCGCAGGATATTTTCCTTGTCCCGAAAATGAAGGAATTTTGCCAGTAAAGATCGTGGAGGGGCCCCAGGAGGGAGAGGGCGCATAGGAACCCGGTGTGCTCGTTCAATGGCAAACAGGGGGGAGAGATGTTCCACACCTACAGTATCCTTAATCCAGGTTTCCAGAAAATCCTCAGCATGTCTCCCCTCAGATTTCTCAGGAAAGCCAACAAAGCGGAGATTATTTCTGCGCATCCTGTCCTCCAAGTCCCCAAGTTTATCAGAATGGACCTGTAGATCCTGCCGTTGTGTGCGGACCTCTGCCTGCAAGGGGTTAACTGTGTCCTCAACATCACTGATACGCTGTTCAGCAGCAGCGATCCGAGTGCGAATCTTCTGCACTTCATGTTTAACTATAGATAAGTCCAGCCGGACAGTCTCAATTTGAGTGGTCAGAGTGGATTGGCAAGTGTGAATAGCCTCCATGATGTGCTGTAATGTGAGGCTCCCAGAAACTGAATCTCCCGCCTCAGTAGCCCCCTCCGGAGCCCCCCCTGCTTGGGAGTCCCCCGCATCCCATGTCCCATCCGCCGCCCAGGGATCTGAACCCTCCTGCAGCCCCGGGGATAGAGCGGGGGGTCCCTTAGACAGCACGGGGGAATCAGCGAAATGGTCCCGAATAGTGGTCGGGGGTCGGGCCTTCTGGGGCACACCATCAGGCTTACCCGAGGATGCAGGGATCCGTGAAGGAGGCTGTCCGGCCCGGCCCGACTTCTCCTTGGGCGGACGCTGCGGCTGGGAAGAGGGTCCGGCGCCATCTTGGGAGGCCTCGCGGCCCGGGCTGTTTCGGAAGGCCGCACCTGCCTTGGTGCCCTGGGGGCCGATTTTGACCATGGTGGCCGGCTCCGGAGGTGCCAGGATAGGTGTGTCAGCGAAAATTGAGGGGTTGATCGGAAGGATTAGTGCCAGGATCAATGAAGGATCACCAGGTGCCACCGGAGCTCCGAGACCGCGCTGCTTACATGCCGATCGCTAGCCACGCCCCCCACCAGCTCCTTGATGTCATCATAGAGGAGTGGAAGAGGACTCCAGTAGCAACCTGTGAAGCGCTGGTGAACTCCATGCCCAAGAGGGTTAAGGCATTGCTGAAAAATAATGGTGGCCACACAAAATATTGACACTTTGGGCCCAATTTGGACATTTCAGTTAGGGGTGTACTCGTTTTTGTTGTCAGCGGTTTACACATTAATGGCTGTGTGTTGTTATTTTAAGGGGACAGCAAATTTACACTGTTATACAAGCTGTACACTCACTATATTACATTGTAGCAGTGTCATTTCTTCAGTGTTGTCACGTGAAAAGATATAATAAGATATTTACAAAAATGTGAGGGGTGTACTCACTTTTGTGATGTATTGTATTTCTGTATTCATAACTTGGTAGCACATATAGTTTCTAAAATTGATTTTAAACCCTTAATTATTATTATTTTTTTTTTTTTTAATAACAAACCTGTTTTTCTTACCTTGTTCTCCTACAGTTGGGTGATTGTTAGGATACGGTAGATCCTCTCAGGCCTTAATTGACAGGTAAAAGGGTAAAATTATCTGACAAATTAGTTTCTTTATAACCTTTAAATAACTCATGTTAATGCTCGCCACCATCTCAGATAAATGTTTACCTATAGTCTGGCCATTAAATTGTTTTTTCTTTTCCTCCTGTCAGTAAAATGGTGAGACCAACATCTAGAGTTTGGATACATTTCCGCAGTGCAATTGCTTCTGACAGCAAAGCTGCAATTTTCAAATATTGTGAGAAGAAATATTATTTTCCAAATGCTACAAGGATGACAAAACACATCCTGGCGTTCCAGAGGTACCCTAAAGACTTTAAAAATACTTTATGGTATTTAATGATGAGGACCATAATGAAAGTGTGAGGAGCTTTTCCTTCCAAAGATCTCATTCCAGAGTCCCTTTCTGCTGCTTCTGGATCATCACAAAGTGTTTCTTCACCAGCAGCTTCTTCAAATATGTAGGCCCATTTTACACTTGTGTGACTTTGCCACGACTTTGAGCAATGCCTGTGTAATCTTGGTCTTTGGACCTCAAGTCGCATCAAAGTCAGGACAAAGTAGTGCAGGGACTACTTTAAAGTCGTTGCAACTTGAAGTCAAACAGATACGAAGGGTACTCATTGGAAATCATGGTGTATTACTTCCCAAGCGACTTTCAGTCCCAAGTCGCACAAGTGTAAAAGGGGCCTTACTGTTACAAACCACGACCCCCCAAAAATACACAGTCCCTTCATTTATAGATAAAATGACACCTGAAAACCAGGAGAACATTGATCAAATTTTGATAAGAGCAATAGAGGCTTCTGGATCTGCATTGGCAATAACTGAAAATGCATATTGGTGGGAAGCTTTTACATTATTATGAGGGAAAGGATAGTGGTTACCTGTTCTTATTTATAGTTGAAAGGTTCTTATATACAGACCTTGTTATACCGTTTGTAAAAAAAAAAAAAGGGCATTTTAAAAAAGTTTTTTTTGTTTTTTTTTACTGAATAAGCTGTACTTTTATTTCATGCATAATGCTTCTTCTATATACAATGCATTTCACCTACCCAATGTAACAAAATTACTTTCAATTTGTAAAAGTACTCCACACTGAATTATTATTTTTTTTTTTTTCCCAGAATTTAAATTTTTTGCAGAAAACTGGGATAAAATGTTTTTTCCATGGCTTCAAAATTTCTGGAAATTTTGACATCTCTAGGTGGGGTAGGGTCACAGCACTGGCATTGTTCTGTAGGTATTTACCCCCTCCCATGCTGGCACTAGAGGGTTGAGAGACTATCACCGGATTCCAAGAGACTGTTGAGTGCTAATGGAATAAAGTTGTTGATGAGCTTGTTTCACAATTTTTATATTAAATGATTATTATTATTATACAGGGTTTATATAGTACCAGCAGTTTACGCAACAGGTAAACAATACACGTACAATACAATAAAATACAAGAGAATTAAGAGGGCCCTGCTCAAAAGAGCTTACAATCTAATAAGGTCGGGCAAATGGTACAAAAGGTTGTAACTGTGGTGAATGAGCTGATGAAAGTGATAGGAGATTAGTTGGAGATGTGATAGGCTTCCCTGAAGAGATGAGTTTTTTTTAGGGACCACCTAAAGGCAGCCAGAGTAGCCGGACAGATTGAGGTAGAGCATTTCAGAGGATGGGAGAGGCTCTGGAGAAGTCTTAGAGACGAGCATGGGAGGAGGAGACAAGGGAGCTTGAGAGCAGAGGGTCTTGAGAGGACGGTTTGGGGGATATTTGGAGATAAGATTGGTGATGTAACTCGGGGCAGAATTGTGAATGGCTTTGCATGTTGTAGTCAGTATTTTGAATTTAATTCACTGGGCAATTGGAAGCCAGTGTAGGGATTGGCAGAGAGGGGTAGCAGACACTGAGTGGTTGGTAAGGTAGATGAGTCTGGCAGCAGTATTCATGATGACTGAAGAGGGGATAGCCTTTGGAAAGGTAAGGCTATGAGGAGGGAGTTGCAGTAGTCAAGGTGAGAGCTAACAAGGGAGTGGATGAGTAGCTTGGTGGTTTCTTTAGTTGAAAGGGGGTGAATTTTAGAGATGGTATGTAGGTGAAGTCTACAAGCTTTTGACAACTATTAGATTTGGAGCTGGGTCATAGTATAGGATTACACCTAGTACCCTGGTGTGAGGGGAGGGATTGGTGGTTGCATTATTGATTGTGATGGAATTGTCATGAAGGGAGGCACGGGTGGGGGGAATATTATCAGCTCGGTTTTAGAGAGATTTAGCTTAAGGAAGTTGTGCCACATACATGCTGATATGTCCGTTTAGTAATACGAAAGGAGACTGAAGAGCAGAGAGATAGATTTGGGTGTCATCTGCATAGAGAGATAGATTTGGGTGTTCTGCGCAATCCAATGTGCTCCTAAATTTTTCCATTTTTAACAGTATTGCCTACGGATTGTCAAGAAGCTTGCAGCGATTAGCAGCACTGTCAATTGTATTATTGGTGAGCGCGTTCCACCTATGTTGCCCCGCTAGAGAAGGCAACTGTTTAATTTTCTCATAGGCTGTGAGGAATCTGGGAATGGTTTATTTGTATTTTTGCAGGTGAATAGCTGTTTGCTTTCCTGGTCTGGTGATCTATCTGATGACTGGAACCAACCTGCACAGCTAGAAGGCATTAGCTTGGAGCAACTACTGAGAAGCAGTTGAATGTGGGTTAGAGGAGGAACAAATGAAACAACCAGATAACGTAAAGCCTGCTGTGGCAGCACAGATAGAACTCAGGTATTTCATCACAGCTGACAAAGACCCAACCACAAAAGGCTAGCTTTACATTTCATTTTCTTGTATTATTTCCTATTTTTTTTTCATGGGTTTAAAAGCCCAACTCCATTGCTCGGGAGCGAGCACGCACAAGTGCCCTGAGAGCAAGCGGCTTGCTTTGGGAGGCACTTGGCAGAGTAGAGGAGCCAGGAGCACTGATGGGGGACCTGAGAAGAAGAGGAGGATCGGGGTTGCTCTGTGCAAAACCAGTAGGTAAGTATTACGTTTGTTATAGGTTTACAATCACTTTAGGCTCTCGTGGGTGAAATGCGTTCGAGGGGACTCTTTGGGTGGAAATTTATTTCATTTTATCACAGTAGTGTACGTCAACAGTGTGTGAAGGCGCACCATTTTGTTGTGGACCTTTTTGCATTTTTTGTTTGGCTTGGAAAGTAGGCAACGCCCATATGTTTCTCATGACCAGTTTAACTTTTATTTTCATTCAATACATTTTTATTGTTTTTTTCAAAAGATATTCTGTTTCCAGAAAAAACAAACCTGTACTTTGTATATTCCATCCTAGCATTAGGAACTTGATTTTGTACAAAGTGAGAAGTAACATTTTTTATTAAATATTTAGGACTTTTTGAATAACAGAGGAAGGAGAATAAAAGGAGAAGTCCACATAGAGGGAGAACAAACTCTCCATTTATTTTTTTTCTTTATTTGTTGCAGGTACCTAAATGGCTCCTTCATTTTACGCAGCGCTTTACACTGTTTACATTGACATCATTGCCTGTCCTGAAGGAGCTTACAATCTAAGGTCCCTCTCTCACATACCGTGTTTTTCTGAAAATAAGACCTACTGTGATTTTCCAGGAGGGCTGCAATATAAGCCCTACCCCGAAAATAAGCCCTAGTTTAAAGTGGTTGTAAAATCCTATTATCCACTCTATTACAGTATTATATAATGTACATTGTGTGCGTTTCTGTAATACTATTGTGCCAAATACCTTCGTTACAGCGCTCGGCTGAACTCCCACTGCTCTCCTCCTCTTCTCCCGGCTGTCAGCGGGGGATCTCGGGCCCTCCCTTTGCAGTGCTTCGAATGGGGAAGAGAGCTCCTGCGGGTCATGTAAGCGCCCAGTGGCGCTGTAACAAAGGAATTCGGCACAATAATATTACAGAAACACACACATTGTACATTATATAATACTGTAATAGAGTGGATAATAGGATTTTACAACCATTTTAACTCCCAATGCTAAATGCTAATGACTCCTGAGCTGACAGGCAGGGAGAGAGAGGGGGGAGAGAAGACAGGAGCACAGGAACTGACAAATAAACATTAACTGATAAGACCTACCCTGAAAATAAGCCCCACTGTGTCTTTGGTTGCCAAAATGAATATAAGACCTGGTCCTATTTTTGGGGAAACCCAGTACATACATACTAGGGCCAATTTACCTACCAGCATGTCTTTGAAGTGTGGGAAGAAAACGGAATACCTGAAGGAAACCCACACAGTCACAGGAAGAACATGCAAACTCCAGGCAGGCAGTGCAGGAGTTGGTATTCGAACCAACAACCCTGGTGCTGCTAGGCGGAAGTGCTAACTACCTAGCCACTGTGTGCAAGCATATAAAATAGCAATCCTAGTTTCCAGTTGCATATCAAGTAATTTAAGCCTTTCGCTGCCAGGTTTATACATCATACAGGCCTGACAGCAGGGGGGGGGGGGGGGGGTTCACACACAATCCGGTGGCTGCAGCCACCAGATTGTGTGTGAAACTAACAGGCAGACTCCTGTCTGTCAGGTGAGAACAATGCTCACACACACCCCCGGTACTGCACTGCCGCCCCCCCACCATGCTTACTGGGTTCCGCTTGCCCATCTGCGGGCCGGGAGAAACCTGATGGGTGCCAGCGGCTGGAGGGGAAGAAGAAGAGGAGACATATGTCCCCTCTCCTCCCCTTTCTTGTTGTGGCCCAGAAAGCGAGGTCTATGACGTCACTTCCGGGTCAGCCTCTCCGTGTCCCCGCTAGCTTAGCTGGGAAGTAATGTTTTGCAATGCATTTGCATGCGTTTAGTGCAGCACAGAGGGACCCTGCATGTCTCAATAAAGATAACTGGTCACCTAAAAAAATCACATAGGGGCTTTTTGTCCCCTATGTAATGAAATAAAAAGTTAAGTAAAAAAAAAGTTAAGTAAAAAAAAATAAAGTTACACCAAAGCACATAAAATCCCCCCCCCCCCCCCAAAAAAAAATTGAGCACCCCCCACCCCAGAAATACGCACATACAAACAAACGCATTCATCAGGGGCGTCTACGTGGGAAAACGTTGATTGCGAAACTCATTACATATCGCCGCACACGCAGGAGTGAGAGCAATAATTCTAACACTCAACTGATGCCTATAGGGGGCTTTTGAACCCTATAGAAAATATAGCTACTGAAGTTTGACACCATTTCACGGGTGCACATAAATTTAAGGTTTGACATGTTGGGTATCCATTTACTCGGTGCAGCCTCATCATCTTTTAAATTTTACCAAAATGTGGGTAGTTTCTTGAGTTTGTTTCCACTAAAATTCACTTAAGATTTTTGCATTAATAGCGTGTGACATAAAATATTGGAACTACCACTATTTTATTCTCTAGGATGTCTGCTTTCAGAAAAGATATAATGTTTGTGGGTGTAATCTTCAGGCATAAAATAATTTTTTAAACATGTGTGAAAAAAAACACAAAAACTTCTCTGGCAGCGCACAGTACATACCATGCGCAGTAAAGTGGTAGTAAACTCTGTTCTATCACTTGTACCTACAGGTAAGCCTATGATAGGGTTACCTGTAGGTACTTGTGAATATCTCCTAAACTTGCACAGTTTAATGCCTCGTACACACGGTCAGATAATCGTACGACATATCGTTCGAGTAAAGTAGCATGCTACAAAATGTCGAATGCAACCATGTGTACTAACCATATGATTTCTGTCGTACGATTGTGTGAAAGCAACCAGAATGCGTAGCCACGTCTTGGAAAGTGATGTCACATACGTCACATGCGCGTGACCCCTGTATCTGACACGCCTCTTCCTCTTCCGTTCTTCCGTCTGTATTTTCGAGGTTATCCGTGATTTTCTTCCCCGCGTTTAATCGTCTTTTCGCCTTTATTCGCACGTTCTCCGAAAACGTAGAAGTATTCGTGACGGAATGCATGACACCGTGCTTCCAATTACCATCTTGGGAGTAGTGGCTATCTTCAATGTAATGAACAGGAAGAAGCAAAAAAGGAAGACATGGTCCAAGCAATGGTTGCGTGACCGCCAGAAGTACTCCCACATGTCTCTGCTAAAACACCTGAATGAGAACAATCCAGACGACTACCGGAATTTTTTAAGGATGAATGATGTCTGTTTCCAAAATTTGCTGCAAGCCGTCACACCATTCATCAGCAAAAAGGACACACTAATGCGGGAATCTATAAGCCCAGAGCAACGGCTAATTGCTACTCTCCGTTACTTGGCAACAGGGAGAAGTCTTCAGGACCTGAAATTTTCCACAGGCATTTCTCCACAATCACTTGGAAAGATAATCCCAGAGACCTGCAAGGCTATCATTATGGCATTACAGCAGGAATATATCAAGGTACAGTCAATCTTTTGTATGCTAATGTGCAGCTATATGTTTATTCATTGTATTGACCCTCTTCTCAAATTAACTTTCAGTTACCCAGCAATCCCCATGAGTGGAATGAGGTCGCCAACAATTTCCAACATCATTGGAATTTCCCAAATTGTGGTGGGGCCATTGATGGCAAACATGTACGTATAGTGCCACCTGCAAATACTGGTTCCTTTTTCTACAATTACAAAGGTTTCTTCAGTATTGTGATGCTTGCTGTAGTTAATGCCAACTACGAGTTCATGTATTTAGATATTGGCAAGAATGGGCGGAACTCAGATGGGAGTATCATCGATCAAACAGAGTTCTACAAGCGTCTCAAGGAAGGGAAACTCAATCTGCCATCCTGCGAGGAAACCTTTGAAGGCATGAACTTCGTATTTGTAGCTGACGACGCGTTTGCGCTTAGTGAACATGTTATGAAACCATTCCCCATGAGAAATTTAACAAGACAACAGAGGATCTTCAACTATAGGTTGTCCCGGGCACGCAGGGTTGTTGAGAACGCATTTGGCATACTTGCAAATCGATTCCGCATTTTTCTGACCTCTATCAATTTAGCGTTGTATAAAATCGACTGCCTTGTTCTATGCTGTTGTGTTCTGCACAACTATCTAAGAAGAAATGCCCATGGCTACATGACACTTGTGCCTTCTGAAAGAGAGCCTGATGATCCTTCATCAATGCCAGGGAGTACCATTCGTGGAGACAGCCATGAGCATATTGATTTACTAACTCCCCTAAACAGTGGATATCCTAGACTTCCCTCACAAAATGCACGGCAGTGTCGACTGGATTACATGGAGTATTTCGTTGGTAGGGGCTCAGTTTCCTGGCAGGATGACCAATAAAAGACCACTGGACAACATAAAGCTAATATTATACATATGCAATATGGCAGGCTCCTTTTTCTGTTCTGCATAAAAAATTGATTGTTGTTATTTTTAACATAACTTCTTGGTTTATGTAGTTGTTATATGTAATTAAAGTTACATGTCTATAATAGTTTGGGTTTGCAAATTTGCAGAATAAATATGTCCACTGTATCTAATAAGTTTTTTTCTTTGTTTTCATTATAAACAGTGTACTTTTTTACTGTACTGCAGCATTAAGATAATGTTCACAAATAGCTTATATTATAAGGTTCTATAACATGTCTTCATCAAATTCGCAAAAGAAGCACTTTAAACAAGTGATCAATGATTATATTCAAGAAAATAAAGAAGCAAAGATTTGAAAAAATATAAAAGTTTTATTTTAAGCTAACATGCTTTCCAATATAAAAAAGAAGAATCAGCAGCTATGATTTTCCAGGAATCAACCCTATTGGGCCATGATGAACCCTCTTTTGGTACTGCACTGGAATGGTATTGCATGGGTCTTGACACCTTTGCAATACCACTGAAGCACCATGTATCAGTTCACACGGTCACACTGCGATCTAACATTGATTCCCCTAATTTTTTTCAAGATTGCAGTGTGAACAATTGTGCAATGTGCGTGCAGTACAGACAAATACAGACGAATGCAACCCTGAACTTTAGGTTTCCAAAAAATCAACATAAAAAAACAACAAAACAAAACAATTAGCCCCGGTTCACACTTGTGCGTGTGCGGGGTTCGCATGTAATGTCGGAGCGCACTGCTCCGACATTACATGCGATCGGCTGTGTGGTGCGAGTTTAGCCATAGAGTTTGTATGGCTAAATTCTCACCGCAGCCACAGCAAACACACACAGGGACCCTTTTTGGCAGCCGCATCAGGATCAGATCGCACAGCAGTTCACACTTGTGCGATCCGATCCTGTGCGAACTGCACGATCGCACTGCGATATGCGATCAAACTGGGGGTGTCGTTAATATTACATTGACACCCCCAGCGTATCGCATATGGCAGTGTGAACTGCCGGGGGTGCGTGTGTGATGCGGGAACAGGCTGCGAGTTCGCAGCCTTCACGCACTCGCATAAGTGTGAACCGGACCTTATTCGACAAAAAACAAGCAAGGAAAAAGCACATCAAACATGTGGCTGTAATTTGGCAAATATGTCTATGAAGTACTGTAAACGGCTCAGTAGACATGTAGCTGCATCCTTGATCTTCTGGATGTCAGTACATGCTGAAATTAACTCCCTGGATATCTGTCCCACCGTAGTAGCATCCAAAACAGGTTCTGTAATAAAGGAGAGGTCTTGATTACTAATAAGATGTGAATTTGTAAAGACCACAACAACTCATTTCATTTCACTTGTACGTACGTGTGCTAGTCACACTCTGCAGAGTATCCTCTGTGCTCCATGTGGGCATTTCACCTGTCCCCTCCATTATGGTATCCCATACGTGTACCGGAGAAGAAACACTGTATTCCTGCTGCACTGCTTCGACACGTAGGTCATCTGTAAAAATAGCATAGTTTGCTTACAAACATTCTTTCCCTATGTACAAATTTCTCACACTTTATAACACGATTTACGGATGATAGTGATCTTTCAGCATCATGACAGGATGACCTTGTTGTCATTGCAAAAAATGTTTGCAATTGCACCAGCACCAGTGGTGGCTGTCAAAATGTGACTTTGAGGTTACACAACTATGAAAGGTGCCTTCAGTAATCAAGGTACAGTGTGCCCCCATCAATGCAGAGTGACCAGTGAGCAGTGCCCCCATCAATGTAGAGTTAACACGTTGTGCCCCCTTCAATGTAAAGTGACCACGGTGTGCCCCCCACCACCGCCGGACTCGAGTCCACAGTCCCGCACAGTGACAGGAAAGAGGAGGGAGACACTGAGTCTGAGGCAGCAGCTGCTTGAATCACTTACCTCCTCACGATAACTGGACCGACTATGCTGCTCTCTCCTGCTGATGGCGGGACTAGGATGAGGATCGGTGTGACAATAGCGAATTTTCATTTGCTATTGGCACACAATGGGTGGAGTCGGGATGCACTGCTCTGTGCCCCGGCTCCACCCTTTGCATCGCCCTATTAGAGCCTCTGGCTCTAATCAGATAATGATAAAAAAATCCCATAGAAATCCATACGTCCGGCGCCCCTGCATGTAGATTAGGGGGCCGAACGCATGGATGGGGGGGGGGCGCCCCTGCGCCCTCAACACACCAGCCGGAAATTACCAGCACACATACATACATACAATATATATATATATATATATATATATATATATATATATATATATATATATATATATATATATATATATATATATATATATATATATATATATATAAACATACATACATATAAAAATATATATATATACACACACACACACACACATAAAAACACATATATATATATATATATATATATATATATATATATACACACATATAAACACATACACACACATACACACACATACACACATACAGTTATTGTCTGTAAACTTTACTACTATCTCAAGCGTACTGAAATGCATCCCAAAACATGTCCTCTATGGCCAATTGTGCATTCCTCTACCATCAAAATTAACATTTAATGTACATTATACTTAAACACATACCTAATTCAGTATGCTCAGCCAAATCTTCAATGCTGCGTACACCACTATCTTTATCATGGACACTACTTGTTGATGGACCTGCTTTTTCTCCTCCTGAATCGTCACTGTCCAATTCTATTATGCGTCGTCTCTTCCTCTTGGAGCCTAAAAATACATATAATTTGGATTACATGCTATGTTATCATAGAACTTTAAATTTGCTTCACAAACCCACATGACTAACCTGCTGCAGCAACAGAAACTCCAGAATCTGCTGTTTTCTCCTCATTCACGTCCTCAGACTCCGATCCAAAACCCCTCCTCCTTTCATGACTCTTCTGATGGCGCAGCCGTTTCTTCAAGTTCATTTTTTTGACTACAAGAAAATAACATTAAATTAATGACAGCATATATCGAGGCAGGCACATTCACAGTTATATAACTCATTTAACAATGAGCACAACCAAGAAATATCAGTTATATATTATATACACAGTAATGTACAGCATATGATTAGGAGGCTCAAATGAAAAAAACATTGGAAAGCAATAATAAATATCAACAAGCAAATATACTTACTTTTTTTAATTTTTTCCTGGATTTCCATGAGTTGTTTTTGTTCACGACTTTTCAAATCGGACCACCTCTTCCTCAGTTGTTCTTTGGACCGTTCCACACCATGTTTAACTCTGAGGACTTCCACTACTTTGTCCAGGATGCGGTCCTTCCTTGTATTAGGCCTCTCATAATGTGCAAGCCTGCCATCGTAATCATGCTTCTCCAGGATCTTCACCATCTCCAACATTTCATCCTTTGACATGGATGTTGCTTTCATTCTTCTTTCCTGTCTCACAGGTTTTTTGGCCGACATCCTGTTCTCCACTTCAGACATTCGATCGTTTGACTTGTGACGTCTTCGTTATTGCAATAACGGCGCCCCACATGCATGTGCGTGACGTCGGATAGGGGCGGGACACCAGACGCATGCACAGACCGTCAAACACCGAATGTTCGTCTTGTGGTGGCACAATCACGGAAGGATTGTACTTGTGTTGTAGAGAAGACTGAACGAGCATTTTCAGATTCACGACCGAACTGTCATAGCGAACGAAGGTAAACTAAGCATTTGTTGGAAAAATTGTTCTTTTGAAGCATTGAAACATCATTTGCAAGCCCATTGCATTGTTCTGATATTATTCGTCAACTTAATTTGAGGAAGATTCCTAGCATCTAAGTTAATCTTCCTATATCAAGCTGTTCTAAATGACATGTATAGTTTTAAATGAGTGACACATAAAACAAAAGGTGTTGTTGTTATAGCGTGAAAATTGAGTATGCTTGCAAGAGGCCGTATGTACTACTGCTGCCACTTTATTTAATTAAAGATATATTTTCTTGTTATGCTTCTATGCCAGTGTACATGATATGCAACATAGCTAAACCAGCATGTTTATCTTTGTAGGAACCATGGTGGACAAATTCACATCCCCTGAATTCCTTCAGAAATTCATAGAGATGTACAGACAGATGCCCTGTTTGTGGAAAATAAAATCAAAAGACTACTCGGACCGGAATAAGAGGCATGAGGCCCTATCAAAACTGGTAGACCTATGCAAAACCATTCATATGTCAGCGGACATTAATTATGTACGCAATAAAATTGCTAATTTGAGAACCGTATTCAAAAGAGAATTGAACAAAATTGTTGACTCCCAAAAATCTGGAGCAGGAGCGGAGGACATATACATTCCCAGACTATGGTATTTTGACAGTCTGCGGTTCCTTACTGAACAGGTGGATGCAAGATCGTCCATATGTACACTATCTACACCATCTACATCTGCAGCGTTGGACACCTTTATGTCTGCAGAAAACCTGTCTGAGGACACCGAGGAAATACCACAGACACAGGTATTAACGTTCTTATTCCCATAACTAATCCATACATTCTGTGTTTTCAGGTACAATTGATGTTTGGGGGTTGGATGTTAATGTGAAATGCAATCTGTGATACAAAATATAAGCTTAATTGTCACTTTTTTTAGACAAACACACAAGAGGAAACATCAGAGGACATAAATGTTCTCACTGAAATAACACAGGAGAGCACTACATCAACTCCAGTGAATAGGCCTCAAAAGAGGAGGAGATTTGAAGATGCCACTACATCATTTTTAAGCAAAGCAACCGCTGCTCTTAAGAAACATGATGAAGCAGATGCTTTTGGCATCCTTGTGACAAGCAAGCTCCGTAAAATGTCTGAGGAGCAACGTCAGTTTGCGGAAACTTTGATGCTGGAGACGATGAATAAAGGTGTGCGAGGGGAATTGACCAGACATACTCGCATGACAGAACACATAGAGAGTAGATTGACATCCCAGCAATTTGTCCAATCTAACCAACATACATCACCAGGATCACAGCATCATGGTGGCCAATGGCACCACATGCAACAGGAACGACCACATACTCCATGGCCGCAGGATTTTAATTACACTCAATTATAGTTTTTTTTTTAGATTTAAAAAAAAGTTTACTTGTTTTTGGACATTCAAACACACATATGTGGCACTTGTTTTGTTGATCTTGCAACTATTGATATGGTTGTTGCTTGTGATTGTTGAGGTTATCTGTTGATTAATAAAGTTTACCATGCTTCCATCACTGGCCTTGTATGTTGTCATTATTATATTAGATATGTATGATTGTATAATTGTACACACAATTTGCTCTTTATTTAAAGACCAACAGTGTATTGCAAATTGTATCCAAAATGAAAAGAAAATCAGTTCTTTATCTTTAACATTTATGCCAGTCTTTGCTAAAATTAGGTAACAAATATAATAACCAGGCTTGATCATTATAGCTGGATTTTACTATTCTACTGACCGAATGTTCGGAAAAACATTGGGAATATGCTGCAATATTATTGTCGGGTCGTAAAACCATTGTTTACATTCTCCAGATTCCCCTTCCGGGTTATTTCGCTATTTCCGATCATGCGCGGTGTTTGTCGAATGATTTTTAGCGGACGCATAGTGTACTAATTACACGATTGTCGTTCGCGGGGCTATCGTACGACAGAAGTTTTCCTGTTTGTCCCTTCGGATTTTGTTGGATGTACTGTTGTGATCGGCTGTCGAAAGCAGTGTACTAACGATCAGATTATCGTGCAACCAGGTCGAAAGCGAGTTTTTTCGTACGATTATCTGACCGTGTGTACGAGGCATAAGAGATTCAGAGTGCATGCAGCAGGTGGTGTTACCGATGCATGCGCTCTGAAGATCTGGCATACAGTGCCGGACCTTCAAAGCCCTTGCTGCATGAGGCGGCTCCCGCGCGCATGCGTGGGATTGACGTTATCACGCCCCAGGCCTCATGTAGAATGCAAAACTGGAATAAAGACCGGGGGAAAGTCAGTCTTCCTTCCCGGTGATAGTGTGGCACTGGAGGGCTTTGTTCTAATATCTTGCGTAATGTGCTAGTATGCAATGCATACTAGCACATTATGACATTGCCTTGCAGGTGATTTTTTTTTTTTTTTTAAATTTACTGCAGTTTACTACCACTTTAAGCCTCCAAACGCACAAAACAATTAGGACTGCAGAGAAAATCAGTGAAGCTTTTGACCACACGAGATTGATCCTGTTGGCATACAGAGGACGGTTAATGGGTTAATGTTGTCATAGTTCTGATGTATGTGGGACACGTTTACTTTTAGCTCACAGTAGATCCCCCCCCCCCCTATTGTCTCCTGACACCAGCTATACACTTAATAAGGTAAAGACCTGATTGCTGCTACAGTAGATTCGGTTGTTTCTGATCTTTCAATTCTATGTTTTTCTTGTTGATCATTTTTTATTGAATTGAATTGAATGTATTCCAGCAGATATTAAATCAGACCCAATTACGTCCTCTATGGCCGGATAACACTGGTGCGATGCGGGAAACCCTGTAAATCCAGTTCCTGCGTCGCACCCGAATTGCCGGCAGTTCACACTGCCCTCTGTGAACTGCTGAGGGTGTCAATACAAAGTTAATGACACCCCCAGATCAGTTCGCAGATCACAATACGAATTGTGAATTTGGACAGGAATTGGATCGCATGGGTGTTCACACCCATTCGATCCGATTCTGGTGCGGAGAAAAAAAAAAGGGTCCTGCATGAGTTTGGTCCGAATGCAATGCAATTTCAGCCAGTTTGTATAGCTAAATTCACATCGCACAAACTTCACATGTGATCTGCACAGCAATGCAGTGCGAATCACATGCAATTTCTGGCATCGCACCAGTGTGAACCGGCCCTTACAGTGAAATTGATGGTTAGATTGGAAATTTAATTGTGCTGATTTCTAAGAGAAAAATAGTTTGGCACTGCACTAATTTAACTGGTGATTGCGCGGTCATGCAACACTCTGTGCTACATTACTTTTGTAAAAAAATATCTCAATAAGTGCATTTACGTGAAAGTACTAGCGTCTATAAACTATGGTGTAGATACTGGTATTTTTAAATATTTTTTTTTTATACTTCTAATGGTGGCCAACAGCAACTTATAGTGGTGGGACTGCGATAGTACGGCGGGATATCTCACCCTAACTGACGTTGGGGGGGCGACCGACTAACTGCCACCAATATTACAAGTGACACTTTAGCCTCATAGCCTCATACACACCAGTCGTTTTTTTCCGTTCAACCCAGCAGCAAAAACTGACAGCTCAGGAGGAGCCACTTTACTAATTATCTAATGTTAGTACAGCAATCTCCCATGCTGTTCTATTGTGTTCTGTCAGGTGGACACCCCCCCCCCCCCCCCCCAGTGCCAGAACACTCCAGTCGGCGCTCTCAGTTGGCTCTCCCGTTGGCTGGGAGCCGATCGCCAGACCTTTTTTCGGTCATGCCCCTTTGACAAAAGCCAGCTGAATGGTGAAACTTTAAAAATGTCTACAGTTTACCTGTTTAGAGTTACAGAGGAGGTATTGCGCTAGAATTATTGCTCTCGCTCTAACAATCGCAGCGGTACCTCACATGTTTGGTTTGAACACTGTTTACATTTGTGGGCCTATTTATTTTATTTTTACACTGTCCCTTTTTAAAAACATTTTTTTTTTATCCTTTTTTTTTTGCTGACACAAGCAATGTAAATATCCCTTGTGACAGTAATAGGAAGATCCCCTTTATGGAGGGATCTAGGGTCAAATCCCTCCCTCAAATCTTTCCATTGCACTTAAAAGCATTCAAAATGCCAAGTTTGGCTGTTTTAAACACTATAATTTTTTTAAAATCTGGTGCCTTTAAGTCTTCAGTAAACCAGAAGTGATGTCATGAAGTGGCTTCCAGGTTACTAGATCCAAGGCCAGATCAAAGGCGATTCCGGCTTTGTTCAGGTCTCCGGCCAGCCGGCGGACGTCCCGGCTGGTCCTTACGACCTCCTGGTGGGACGGGAGAGCCCAGGCGAGCCGCGGAAGGCAGCGGGAGGGGATGGCCCCTCCTGCTGCTTGTAATACCAGCCGAGCCGCTGATTAGCCCCATCTGTTGCTTTTACAAAAGAGCCGACCGTCCGCTGTATAAAACGGTCCTGGGTGATGCCAAGAGCCTCACATATAGTATCTTTCTTTCATTCCCAGTGACAGTGAGTACTGTCACATATCTTCCCCCCCCCCCCAAAGGTAGACTAACCAGGTACCAGACCTCCAATGGGTCTGTGCCTGAGTTAGTTGGGTATCCAGTCCCAAAGAGTAAATCCATCCTGGCAGCCTCCTCGACAAAGTTCCACATAGTTTTTATTAGTTTGTCCAGGCAGGGCGCATGGAGCTCTCATAGCCTATCAGTCTGTGGAAGTCTGGTTTGGGCTGGCCAGACTGGGCTTCTCGGTCACCCTTTGCCCCTAATAAGCACAGGGTGACATAGGAGGGGCCTATGGAATGGCAGGAGGGAGTGATCAATTTATCTTACTTGAATAAAACGTACTCTAATTAAAGCGGTAGTATCCCGCTTTTTGACAATTTTACATACAGGTAAGCCTATAATAAGGCTTACCTGTAGGTATAATTAATATCTCCTAAACCGGCACGGTTTAGGAGATATTTGCAGTGCATGCAGCCGCTCACGCGAGCGGCGCATGCGCTCTGAAGGTCCGGGGGGACCTTCAGTTTTCCTAGCCGGCAGCTTTCCGGAAAATCACTCCCGCGCGCATGCGCGGGAGTGACGTCATCGCGGCTCCGGCCAATCACAGAGCCGGAGCCGCTGAACCCGGAAGAGACGCTTCCGTATCATGGCGGCGCCCGCAGCGATGTCCGGGGGTCCGCATCGGGGCTTCGTTCTAAGGTAAGTAATGCATACTAGCTCATTATGGCTTTGTCTTGCAGGTTTTTTTTTTTTTTTTTTTCATTTTCGGGTTTACAACCGCTTTAATAATAAGGCAACACAGACAGATAATTTTCTTTTGGAAATAATAAGGCCGCGGCCGTTTTATTACTGGTTTAACACAATACTAATAAAACCACATATACATTAATTTACAACCACAACCCAGTCATAAACAACTCGTGTTGTACAATAAATATAACCAGATAAATAAAACCATCCATCAATAAACTTCAAAAACTTTTGTCCCCCTCTGCAATGCAGAGGTGACCCAACCAGATAATAATTATGGCCGCGACAAACCAAAAGGGGAGGGGGGGAGGGGAACGCTGGGATGGGATGTCCAGGAGATTGAGCTCTCTTCAGCCTGGAGCCGTTCTTAAATAGCCCCCAAATCCATTTCTGGCGGGCATTTTGAGCGGGAGAAAAGTGCGGGAAGGCACCCCATTTGCTGATAAAAATAGAGGTGCTCCTAAACTCCCCAGATACCAAGCCTGATTTCCCCAGATACCAAAAAGAGCGGGCTAATTGAGCGGGAAAGGGTCTCAGGGAGGCTTAGGAGTCAAAAGGTCAATCCCTCAGTTTAATGAAGGGGAAAATGGCTGACTAACTATTGGATTTATTAAAACTTGCCCCCTTTCGCCATCCCATATGAAAGTGGGGGCTGGAGGAGCCCCTCTTTCTAATAGGAAATCGAGAGAGGGATTTCCCAAATTCTCTAAGGTAAGCTGTGTTCCACGGACCCCCCCCCCCCCCAACCAAAGTAACTCCCATCACACCCCCAGCATACACCCCACAAAGAGCAGTGTTCCTTCACAAGCCAGGGCCCATAGTCGGTAGGCAAGGGGCTAGTCTGCGGTCCCCTCCAAAAAACCCTGTCCTAAGCGAGTTTGTCTCAGGTAACATTGGCAAAACGTCTCTATATTTAAAGTGATGATGGGGAAGTGGGAAGCAATATTTTCCAAAACACATCTGACCTCGTCTCCTGTACCCCCTCAGAGGAACACTCTTGTAGCCCAAAATGGCAGCTAACATAAGACACCTGGGTGCCCTTCACAGTGATAAATATCTCGTACGTTTTCTGCCCTCTCTACAGGTGTGTGCATTTCATACATCGTCTGTTTTACATTCATGATCCTTTTTTCTAAATACTGGCATTTTAAATCCCATTCCATATCTCTTCCAAATGACTGGATGAATTCTTCCTCTATAGTGTTTTCTCTTCTCTGTGATCTATCGGTTTCTTATTTCCACATTCGCTCTTATCTAAAGCTTCTCAATCCTTTCAACTGTCCAGATTTCCGCTCCTTTCCAGCCGATGTGACAGGGCACAGGAGGGCCAGACAGAAGCACATGTGTCTGCTGGCTGCTGCTTTCTATCACCTTGAAGTACGGCGTGTCAGGGAGCCGACTATAAAGGGGGTGTTTAAAGAATACCTTTCACTAAAGATTATAAAAAAAAAAAAAAGTTAAAAATACAAAAAAAAAAAATAACAGAAGCCAGTTTGAAGTTAAAGGGTAACTCCACTTTTGTAGAAAAAAATTGCAAATATAAAAAAAAAAATAATAATATAGCATATACAGTGCTTTGCAAAAGTATTCAGCCCCTTGAACTTTTTGACCTTTTGCCACATTTCAGGCTTCAAACATAAAGATATAAAACTGTAATTTTTTGTGAAGAATCAACAAGTGGGACACAATCATGAAGTGGAACGAAATTTATTGGATATTTCAAACTTTTTTAACAAATAAAAAAACTGAAAAATTGGGCGTTCAAAATTATTCAGCCCCCTTAAGTTAATATTTTGTAGCACCACCTTTTGCTGCGATTACAGCTGTGAATCGCTTGGGGTATGTCTCTATCAGTTTTGCACATCGAGAGACTGAAATTTTTGCCCATTCCTCCTTGCAAAACAACTCAAGCTCTGTGAGGTTGGATGGAGAGCGTTTGTGAACAGCAGTTTTCAGTTCTTTCCACAGATTCTCGATTGGATTCAGGTCTGGACTTTGACTTGGCTATTCTAACACCTGGATATGTTTATTTGTGAACCATTCCATTGTAGATTTTGCTTTATGTTTTGGATCATTTTCTTGTTGGAAGACAAATCTCCGTCCCAGTCTCAGGTCTTTTGCAGACTCCATCAGGTTTTCTTCCAGAATGGTCCTGTATTTGGCTCCATCCATCTTCCCATCAATTTTAACCATCTTCCCTGTCCCTGCTGAAGAAAAGCAGGCCCAAACCATGATGCTGCCACCACCATGTTTGACAGTGGGGATGGTGTGTTGAGGGTGATGAGCTGTGTTGCTTTTTCGCCAAACATAACATTTTGCATTGTTGCCAAAAAGTTTGATTTTGGTTTCATCTGACCAGAGCACCTTCTTCCACATGTTTGGTGTGTCTCCCAGGGGGCTTGTGGCAAACTTTAAACAACACTTTTTATGGATATCTTTAAGAAATGGTTTTCTTCTTGCCACTCTTCCATAAAGGCCAGATTTGTGCAGTATACGACTGATTGTTGTCCTATGGACAGAGTCTCCCACCTCAGCTGTAGATCTCTGCAGTTCATCTAGAGTGATCATGGGCCTCTTGGCTGCATCTCTGATCAGTCTTCTCCTTGTATGAGCTGAAAGTTTAGAGGGACGGCCAGGTCTTCGTAGATTTGCAGTGGTCTGATACTCCTTCCATTTCAATATTATTGCTTGCACAGTGCTCCTTGGGATGTTTAAAGCTTGGGAAATCTTTTTGTATCCAAAGCCGGCTTTAAACTTCTTCTCCACAACAGTATCTCAGACCTGCCTGGTGTGTTCCTTGTTCTTCATGATGCTCTCTGCGCTTTAAATGGACCTCTGAAACTATCACAGTGCAGGTGCATTTATACGGAGACTTGATTACACACAGGTGGATTCTATTTATCATCATTAGTCATTTAGGTCAACATTGGATCATTCAGAGATCCTCACTGAACTTCTGGAGAGAGTTTGCTGCACTGAAAGTAAAGGGGCTGAATAATTTTGCACACCCAATTTTTCAGTGTTTTATTTGTTAACAAAGTTTGTAATATTCAATAAATTTCGTTCCACTTCATGATTGTTTCCCACTTGTTGTTGATTCTTCACAAAAAATTACAGTTTTATATCTTTGTTTGAAGCCTGAAATGTGGCAAAAGGTCGCAAAGTTCAAGGGGGCCGAATACTTTCGCAAGGCACTGTATAATTGTAAAAGTCATATTGTAATTGAATGTTTTTAAATGTTACCTTTCTTTTTCAATCTGCAGCTTTGTAATTTTCTGTAAAATGAAATATGGCTACCTGGAGGTGTTCTGTATACAGACGGTGTACACCAGTGTTTCTCAACATTTTTTCTTTAAAAATGATGGACAGTCTGGAGGCACTCCAATCTAAAATGTAAACACTATTCTAATAGTTTTACATAATGCAGAAACATCCACACAAGTAGGACACCCAATGTTAGAGATGATTTGTTCTTCTAAAGCTAGTACACGTTTGCAAGCTTGTACTGACTAGTATTCCAATGTTTCTCTTCTCACTCAGTTTTTCTCCATCACTCAGCCAATTTGACCCCAACACTGATGGAGAGGGGCAGGGGGAGGGTCAAACAAGGATTCTATGCAGGTGACTGACATCCTCCTTAACAACTGATGATGCCATTGGTGGATAGGATGCTGGCAGTTAGAAGGTTGTAATGGTGTACAATGAAAACCTTTGGCTTTGTGTAACTAAAAGGCAGGCTTCATTCATACAATTTTTGGGCAATTTTTAGGCATTTTGCCAAGGCACCCCTTAAGAAACCAGGGCACCCTGGTTGATAAAAGGCTGATGTACACAACACCCCATGAAAATGTAATTTCATGCTTGTGTGATTGGCTTACTGATTTTCCCAGAAGTCTGCAGAAGTCAGATTTTTGACATCCCCTGCAACAAAAATGTCATTGAGTGTGGTGGAGTGTGCTGTGCCCACCAGACCCTGGTGCCTGGGGAAAGGAAGTCTGCAGCCGGTATGAAGAAATACACACACTGGGCACAGCAAGGGTCCTGATAGCCTGGTGCCTTGCACACAGGAGGTATGGGGATGCAAGAACTGTGCAAGGTGCCAGGTGTTGGCTGCATGTCTCCCCACACTTACGTGGTGTGAGGCGGTGGGAGACATGGGGGGGAGTAAAGAAGAAAGCAGGCTCTGTCACAATTAAAGTGGTAGTATACTCTGCTTTTTAACTTTTACCTACAGGTAAGCCTATAATAAGGCTTGCCTGTAGGTAAAACTAATATCTCCTAAACCTGCAGGGTTCAGGAGATATTCGCACTGCAGGCAGCCGCTGACACTAGCGGCGCATGCGCTCTGAAGTTCCGGCAGTCCTTCAGAGCTCCTTGCCGGCTCCTTCCTGAAAAGTGAACTCCCACGCGCATGCACGAAAGTGACATCATCGCGGCTCCAGCCACTCACAGCGCCGGAGCCGCCGAACTCAAAAGAGACGCCAAGGGAAGATATCAGCTGCCTCAGCGGTGTCGGGGCTTCGATCTAAGGTAAGTATTTCATATTGAGCTAGTATGCAATGCATACTAGCTCATTATGCCTTTTGTCCTGCAGGGTTTTTTTTTTTTTTTTTTTTGCTTTTTAGGAGGATACAACCGCTTTAAAAAAAAAAAAAAGGAAAAGGAAAAAAAGAAAGTATTTAACAATAATATAATCATAGTATAACACACAATTTCTGTAATGATTTAAAACATCCCTCAGCTTCTGAACTGCGGGGTGGGGGGGGGGGGGGGGATGTCACCATCCTTTCTGCCACAATCCCTGGCATTGCTGAGTATTTGAAATTTTGAGCTTTTAATGTGCTTTATTATTTATCTGTCATGCTGACGATTTTGGCCGTCTTGAAGAGCGGAGCCTCCTGAAGTATCTTCTGCATCTGATGCCTGTCCTCCCTCTGCGATCTGACGTTTCATTGGCTTTCTATAACATAGTAGTGACCAGAGGAAGAGCACTAGGACATTTAAACGAGTATTCATTTTACAGTGTATGTACAATTGCCAGCTTGTTTTTTTTTGTCTTTTTTAATATACAGCAAGGCTAGACAAAATTAAGAAGGGATACTAAATCTGCAAAAAAATAAAAAATTTCTGATTATTTAACCACTTAAGCCCCGGAAGATTTTACCCTTTTCCTGACCAGGCCCTATTTTGCGATTCGGCACTGCGTGACTTTAAAGGACAATTGCGCGGTCGTGCAACGCTGTACCCAAATTAAATTGACGTCCTTTTCTTCCCACAAACAGAGCTTTCTTTTGGTGGTATTTGATCACCTGTGCGTTTTTTTTTTTTTTTTGATCATGCGCTATAAGCAAAAAAAGAGCGACAATTTTGCAACAATAACAATATTGTTCACATTTTTTTATATGAAATTTCCCCCCAAAAAAATGTAAAAATCTAAATTTTTTTAACATTTTAGGCCAATTTGTTTTCTGCTGCATATGTTTGGTAAAAAAAATCACTAAGTGTATTTTGATTGGTTTGCGCAAAAGTTATTGCATTTACTAACTAAGGGAAAGATTTTTGTCATTTTTATTTATTTATTTTTTTTAACGAGTAATGGCGGCGATCTGCGATTTTTTTATTTATTTTTTTTTTTTTTGGCGGGACTGCAACATTGCGGCGGACAAAACGGACCCTTGACTGACATTTTTGACACTTTTGGGGGTACCAGTGACATTACAGTAATCAGTGCTAAAAATATGCACTGTTACTGTAAAAATGACACTGGCAGGGAAGGGGTTAACTTTATTGGAGAATGAGGGGTTAAGTGTGTCCCTAGGGGCGTGCTTCTAACTGTGATTGGATGTGGCTGTTTGTGCAACAACAGAGAAATATAATCCTGCATAGCAGGACCGTATGATCTCTGTTCTTACACAGGGGAGAATGTTTACATTCGCCGCCTGCCTTTCTCCCGCTGTAACCGACGATCGCGAGTGACCAGCGGACATCGGGTCCGCCGGTCACACTCGTGGACTGCTTAGGGAACGAGCGGGGGCGGGAGCGCGCCTCCGGCGGCACGTGCTCGCCCCCTATTGCCTCACAGGCTAGTGACGTACCCTTACTTTGCCTGTGAGGGGCTGACCGCCGCCGTATATAGTCGTGCGGCGGTCGGCAAGAGGTTAACTTAAAAAAAAAAAAAAAAAAGAAATAGTTACACTGGAATTTGGCTGCATTCACACTAGAGCTGAGCATCCTTGGATATTATTTTTCTTTTTAGGCCTTATGCACACTGGACGTTTTTACAAATGCTTCTAGGGCCATCAGATTTTTTATTTATTATTATACAGGATTTATATAGCGCCAACAGTTTGCACAGCGCTTTACAATGTGGGGAAAGACAATACAGTTAAAGTACAATTCAATACAGGAGGAATCAGAGGGCCCTGCTCGTTAGAGTTTAATCTCCCCACATAGACTTTTAGCAGCATTTAGTGGCAGGGGCTTTTAGAGCCAGAAAAAAAACAACTGCCAATGTGTCCAGGAGCAGGGGCGTTTTTTGCAGAAAAAGGCTTGGCGCAGTTGAGTGTTAATTCAAATGAAACTTGCCAGTTGCAGTGAAGGGGGCTGGTGTCAGTGCACCATTCAGAGGAGTAAGAGTATTATCAAAGAGAGGAAAGGCGCCGCTCACCAACCTAGTTGGAACGGTGAGCTGTGCCTTTTCTTATCTTTGATAATGATCTTTAACCACTTAAGCCCCGGAAGATTTTACCCCCATTCCGACCAGGGGGTATTTTGCGATTCGGCACTGCGTGACTTTAACGGACAATTGCGCGGTCGTGCGACGCTGTACCTAAACGAATTTGGCGTCCTTTTTTTCCCACAAACAGAGCTTTCTTTTGGTGGTATTTGATCACCTGTGCGATTTTTTGATCACGCGCTATAAACAAAAAAAGAGCGTCAATTTTGCAAAAATAGCAATATTTTTCACATTTTTTTATATGAAATTCCCCAAAAAAAAATTTAAAAATCAAAATTTTTTTACTTTTTCGGCCAATTTGTTTTATGCTACCTATGTTTGGTAAAAAAAATCGCAAAAAGCGTATTTTGATTGGTTTGCGCAAAAGTTATCGCGTTTACTAACAAAGGGAAAGATTTCTGTCATTTTTGTTGTTTTTTTTTTTAACATGTAATGGCGGCGATCTGCGATTTTTTTTTTTGCGGTACTGCGACATTGCGGCGGACAGATCGGACCCTTGACTGACATTTTTGACACTTTTGGGGTTACCAGTGACATTTCTACAGTAATCAGTGCTATATATATGCACTGTTACTGTAAAAATACACTGGTAGTGAAGGGGTTAACTTTATTTGGGAGGGAGGGGCTGTGTGTATCCCTAGGGGCGTGCTTTCTACTGTGATTGGCTGGGGCTTGAGCTGTATGGACACTGATCAACGGATCTACATACTAGATCCGAGTGATCAGTATCCTAACAGCAAGGAGAATGACAGGCAGCTTGTTTACACAAGCTGCCTGACATTCTCCCTCTCCCCCGCCGATCGCCGAGTGACCGGCGGACATCGGGTCCGCCGGTCACACGCGCGGGGGGGTCCGTGACCACGCGGGAGCGGGAGCGCGCCTCCGGGGGCGCGCGCTCGCTCCCTAGACCCTCACAAGCTAGTGACGTAGCCCTACGTCACTTTGCCTGTGAGGGGCTGACTGCCGACGTAGATCGGCGTTAGGCAGTCGGCAAGTGGTTAAAGTGTTACTAAACCCAGGACTCTGCATTTACTATATCTGGTCTCCCACAGTACACAGAACATGGAAATGCAATTATTTTAGTAAATATAAACTGCTAAATACCTTTTCCCATCAGCAGTTTATAACAGTCTTCTGACTTCTATCAGTTCCTTGTAAAGCTTGTAAAATAAAGTTTTCATACTGCACTAAGCTGTCCTATCAGGATCCAAGACGCCTGACCCTCTGTCTGGAAAGTTCTGATTTGCTCTGTGCTGATCACATGTGCTCTCCCAAGAAAAAAAAAAAACTCTCTAGCAATACACACCGAACTGAGAATTAGCAGCCTGGCTCCAAAGGCTCTGGCTTATCTGACATGTTCTAGAGTCAGTGGAAGAAAGGGAGGATCAGAGAAAACAGGATCAAACAGCCTATTTATACAATGCAGAGGATTAACCCTTTAGGTTCCACAGTAAGTATAACAAGCATGCTTTACTGCATATTCAAACTGATTTTACTGTTGTAGGTTAAGTAACACTTTAATTCATTTGAATAGCCAGAATAAAATTATTATTCTGGCCAAGGAAATTAATTCATGCCCAAACGCCTGATGCCTGTAAATGCGCCTTAATGTGTTACACACTTGTCAGGTGTTTTTTTTTTGCCAAAGCACTGCTGCCAGGAGGAAAGGCTTCTAGGAAAGTTTGCAAAATGTCCTTTGAAGCTTCACGCTTTGACAAAGCGGTACTTCGCGAAACATGTCGTCACGGCAACTGGGCATTGTTTGCAAGTCCATCTGGCTCTGAATTTCTGTTTCATCACATCCGGTAGTGACGTCCTTCCGGTTTCCGGCTGCACGCATCCATCCCGCTCCGCTGAGCTCTGCAGCACAGGAGGTAGAAGGAGGAAGTGTTAGTGCACACCGGCTGGTTCCGTGTGCTCCCCTCCCCTCGCTGCACAATCAACCAGCTCAAACTTTCTCCATCAGAGAGTGGACCCCATCTGACCCCTCATCCATCAGGGACTTCACATACCGGTTTGGATTTTTATTCTCAACTATCAATAAACTATATTGGTTCATGTTGGCTGTGGTTCCCCTATATCAGTGATGGCGAACCTTGGCACTCCAGATGTTTTGGAACTACACTGCAGAGTGCATGAGGATCATGGGAAATGTAGTTCCAAAACATCTGGGGTGCCAAGGTTCCCCATCACTGCCCTATATCCACTGAGGCTAGTGCTGATCTCCTTGTTTTCTGTGTATTTTTGTGCTGGTTCAGCACCTTTATTAGCAGCACCACAGGTGGAGTTATTATCAAGCATCTATTGAGACTGCAGCTCCAGTGCTGGAATTTCTTTGGTTTAGCATTTTTTGTAGGCATCTCAAGCTTCAGTGGTTTTTTGTCTTTTTTTTAGCCACTAACTTGGGGAAAAAAAGTCAAAACCATGTAATACATGCGTTTGTGCTAATTTTTGCACATCTTATGCAAGCAATCACTTTGTGAGGAACCAGAAAAGGACTTTGGCCTGGCCTACCTAGAAGGTGCATTGGTCATATGATCTCTGCCCCAGTACCTAGGGGGACCCATGTCAGTAGACTTACAGGTTCCAGCTGAACATTATTCACAATGCTTGGTAAAGAGGGGGGTGACCTAGCCTTCAGAGCACCAGCGCACTTGTGAGTCATTTATTTTGCTCCCTCTTTCTTTCAGCACATGTGTACTGCCGCAGAACCCCATTGGCTTCTTGTGCTGCCACCCCCTCCATCAGTCTAAATGTCTTGATGCTGATGTGCAAGAGATTACAGGAGACTGTGTCAGTACAAATAAAACAAAGAATACACCTAATTATTGTTAATGGCTACAAAACTGTCACCATTAGTAGGATTTTAATATTTACAAGGATTTCAGTTTCAAAGTAGACCTGACCTGACCTGTGGATGCTGTGCACAAAAGGCAAGCTAAGCACAAAGGATTGGTCACCAGTATTGCCTGCAGCCTCACTGCAGATGATTCCTTAACTGATTTATCATGCCTTGTTCTGCTCAATGTTCAGGCAGCCATATTGGTAGAGGCAGGGCTCCAGCCAGTAGAACAGTGAGCAGCACAGTAGTGACAAATCTCTTTCTAAATCTGGTGGGCCTAGAAGGCAAAGGCAGCCTTTGGGGCACAATTCCTCCTACTGACACCAACAACGGGGACATTTTTTTTGCCACTGACACCAACAATTGGGCACTATTCCTCCCACTGCTGGGATGATGGGCAATAATGGGCACCCTTGCATCCACTGACCCCAATGATGGGCAGCACAATGGCTAAGTGGTTAGCACTTCCACCTAGCAGCATTAGAGTCATTAGTCTGAATCCCAACAACGGCACTATCTACCTGGAGTTTGCATGTTCTCCCTGTGCTTCTGTGGGTTTCCTCCCACACTTCAAAGACATGCTGGTAGATTCATTGGCTCCTGTCTAAATTCGCCCTAGTATATGTATGAATGTAAGTTTGGGACCTTAGATTGTAAGCCCTTGAGGGCAAGGACTGATGTGAATGTACTATATAAAGGTGTAAAGCGCTGTGTATATTAACAGCGCTATATAAGTAACTGAAATAAATAAATCCCCCCACTGACCCCACCAAAAGGAACATCATTTCTGACACCAACAATGGGGCAGTATTCCTCCCACTGACACCAATGATGGGGCAGTATTCCTCCCACTGACACCAATGATGGGGCAGTATTCCTCCCACTGACACCAATGATGGGGCAGTATTCCTTCCACTGACACCAATGATGGGGCAGTATTCCTCCCACTGACACCAATGATGGGGCAGTATTCCTCCCACTGACACCAATGATGGGGCACTATTCCTCCCACTGACACCAATGATGGGGCACTATTCCTCCCACTGACACCAATGATGGGGCACTATTCCTCCCACTGACACCAATGATGGGGAACTATTCCTCCCACTGACACCAATGATGGGGAACTATTCCTCCCACTGACACCAATGATGGGGAACTATTCCTCCCACTGACACCAATGATGGGGAACTATTCCTCCCACTGACACCAATGATGGGGAACTATTCCTCCCACTGACACCAATGATGGGGAACTATTCCTCCCACTGACACCAATGATGGGGTACTATTCCTCCCACTGACACCAATGATGGGGAACTATTCCTTCCATGGGCACCAATGATGGGACACTATTCCTTCCACTGACGCCAAAGATGGGGCGTTATTCCTCATCTTTGCCTAAAGATGTGGCATTTTCTACTCCCACTGGCCACAGTCGGTCTTTTCTAAAATGTGAAGGACAGTAAACTGGCCCCTTGTTTGGAAAGTTTGGAGACCCCAGCCTTAGATGATCTCACACAGCTATGAGGCTCAAGGCACAGGAAGCACCGTGCTATTTTTCAGGAGGAATTCAGGGAAAAAGGTACTGCTTAACACAATTAACATTTTTAAATGTTCGCTAGAAGATATGAAATCTCCACATTTTTGAGTTCCGGATTTTTTTTTTCCATTTCCAAAGAAAGATTTCATTCCATTTAGTACCTTGGCCTGCGCAATAAATTATAATTGATCTTTGCTCAAAAACTAATATTAAATGAAGTGTAGAAAGGTGTTTTTATCATACTTTCTGACATCTCTGATTGTGAGTATGTCTAAATTGAACAGCTATTAAGGACTGTAATATGCATACACTGGTAAGTGCTGACCTTTCTGTTTACTTAAGTAAATGTTAACAAGTGGCGTAATGGTATAACGCTGAAAGATGGATGTGGCCTGATTGGCGCGTGTTATACGCTTTTAGAATTAAAACGTTTACATTTGCATGTCAGATTTATTTTGCATAATACATCCAATGCTTTTGTACAATTTAATCTTGACAAGCCTTTGTCCTGGCTTTTTTTAACACGCTGGTTATTTTAGGCACATTCCAGGGTTAATGGCTCTTGAGAATTAGTGTTAATGCACTTCTGGAGGAGACGCAGGGCACTGTCAGTGGCTTCTGGTTATGCTGCAAGGAAATTACAGCTCTAAATTACACGAGGAATGATATATTTATTTTGTATTAGACAGTTTATGACTGTGACAATTCCAATGCAGATCTCATCCAAAGTACCATTTTTTTTTTTTTTATAAGAATTTGTACAGCTGACATGATTGCATTTTAAAGAAGACCTCACACTTAGGTAGGTCAGTCCTAAGTTCTTTTTTGGTTCCTCACAAAGTGCTTGCTTGCACAAGATGTGCTTGAAAAGGCGATAAGTATAACTAAAAGCAAAACTTTTTTTTACTTTTTTGTTTTGGATAGCGTGGACAGGAATAACGCACTTGTCTTTATTGCTGCCTGTGTGCCCATTAGGAAGATTCACCCTCACTATTTGTCCTGCTAAAATTCACAGAGAGTGAAAAAAACAGGAACCAGAACCAAAAATGTACATGATCTTCTATTGAGCTATGCACATTAATGCCTCGTACACCCGATCAGATAATCCTACGAAAAAAATCGCTTTCAAATTGATCGCACGATAATCTGATCGTTAGTTCACAGCTTTCGACAACCGATCACGAGATTTCATCCAACAAGATTCAAAGGGACAAACCTGAAAACACGTTGTACGATAGCCTAGCGAACGACAATCGTTACAGTATCAGTACACTATGCGTCCGCTAAAAATTGATAGACAAAGAACACGCATGATCAGAAACACGAAAATAACCCAGAAAAAGCCTGGCTGCTGTTTTTGTTTTGCACTATCCGATACGTAGCTACGCAACCAGGAAGCTTTTCCAAAATCGTACGAGAAAAATCATACGTTTAGTACGCATTGTTGAATTCAATACTAGTATCCTGCAACAAAATGCGAAAGATAAGTCGTCCGATTATATGATCGTGTGTACGAGGCATAAGTGTTCTTGGCCCCAACAGACTTTGATTGGAGCACCTAAAAAAATGAGCACAAACACATGTAATACACACTTTTGCCCTAGTAATTGACTTTTTTCCCCCTAGTTAGTGGCTAAAAATGAGTAAAAAAACACAAGCTTCAGATGCCTACAAAAATGCTAAACAACGTCTGTACAAACACTATGAAGCTTCATGCACAAAGGACATTTAGCAAACTTTCCTAGGAGTCTTTCCTCCTGGCAGCAGTTTTTTCAGAAAAAAACACCTGACAAGTGTGTAACGTATTAAGGCGCGTTTACAGGTATCAGGCATTTGGGGGGTTAATTAACCACTTCCGCACTGCTCACTAGAGCTGTACAGTGGCTCAATAACGTCTGGCGACGTAGAACTACGTCACCAGACATTCCCCCTTCTCGGCTGCGCATGCGCGCCTCCGGAGGCTCGCTCCCGCTGTATATGAAACAATTAAGGTTTCATATACTGTTCATTCACTTATTTTGCACATTTGCACTTTGGCACTGATCACCTAACATATGGTCGTTTCTTCATCAGATGAGTGACACATAGATGGTACAATTCACCTGGAAATACAGTACCATTTTTTGTGTTTGCACCAAGTTGCACATTTATTTTGTAAAGCATGCAGCACTTTAATATTATATCTGCACATTATTTGTTTACCAGCAAGCACTGTGATCTGGAAACTTGTTATTTTTTTGTTGTTTGACATGTGTCGCTCTTTTATGTGCTCCTTGCTGTTAAGGCCAGTTATAGATTGGTGCAAAGAAGTAATGGCTGCACACTACGGCTAGTTCCAAAGTCCTTTATTAGAGTTCCCAATGTGACACAGAACACCAACAGACTGCATGGTTGACGTGCTTCATACACTAAAAATGTGCTTAGGGTTATGATTAAGCACATTTGTGGTGTGTTAAACGTGTCAACCATGCAGTCTGTTGGTGTCCTGTAGTGTCACATTGGGAACTCCAATAAAGGACTTTGGAACTAGCGGTGGTGTGCAACAATTCCTTCTTTGACTATTACATGCGGAGGGGAACTGGGACATGCACCAACGTGCAGTTTCCATTAGGCTTCTTTGCCTCAGCTGGAGTAGTGGGTCCTCTTCATTCATACATATAGGTTGGGACAGTTGCCATTTGTTTGTGCTTTTAAACACAAAACACCTGTAATGGGGTAAAACGTCAGACCGTATACTTGTATTTCCCCTGCCTTTCACCTGTTATGCCTGAGCTAGGATGATATCCTTCTCCTGGCAAGATTTGGGAAATGTACAATAGTCCAATTTTCCCTTCCTGCAGCATACAGTAGCATCATCTCGTGAAATTTGGTGTGCTCACTGTTAAGCCTGGTACACACAATGAGAAAATGGGACAAATGATCATCCACTTATTTATTTATTTTGCACGCTAGTCTCCAATTGAAAACGAATAGGTTACTAGAGTTACGAAAACTCTCGTAAGACCGAAAACAACTTTCAGTGATGATGTATTGTAATGTATTCTTTCGTTACCGAAAAGGTGCATGGCCTTGGTCACTCAAATTTTCATTTTTTTTTTTTAATGGAAGAATACAGTACTGATTAAACGAAAATCATTCGTTCTTTTATCGTACAAGAACAATTTTAGTTCTTATCCCTTCAGATAATTTGTACTAACAATCAGATTATTGGACGATTGTTATGAAAGCGGTATTTTTCGTATGTTTTTCTCATCATGTATACTAGGCTTTACTTGGAATCTCGTTGGCACTACAGAAGCTGGAGAAAAGGTAATTATATTATCTTTTTTTTTTCCAAATACAGTTTTTTTTTGTCAGCAAAGGGGGGGGACTAAAAAGGCAGATCCAGCGAAACTAAAGTTCTGCTTTCAAAAACCGCAAACAAACAGGCTCCCTGCCTGCTCGCACTCTTCTTTGCAATGTACACTAAGCTGCACAAGGGCAGTTCAGTTTATGTTTCGGCACAACACCTGTGTGCTAGGATGACTGCACTCCTGTGCATGCACAGGATGTCATTCCGCGTTGGCCGGTGAAGACAAGCGATGCCCGGCACCTGGAAGAAGCCAGGTAGAAGATGCTGGTGAGAGACCTCGCAAACATCAGACCATGAAGTGCAGGTAAGTATCATCAAGTGTAGTTCTGATTTGGATCCATGTTTTGGCTGGAGTTACCCCCCTTACCCACCAGAAAATTACTGGAGCGATTTTCTCACCTAAAATTCCCAAATTACCTAAATTTGTGGTCTCTTATCGCCAGTCTCAAGTTTTCTGTCTTTTAGAGTGCAGAGTAGAAAGGCCCTTCTTTGGGTGTCTATGCTTCTGTCTGGGTAACGTGCATACTTCCTATTGGCTATTCCTTCCAGGCTCCAAACCTGCAGTGCCGTAATGACCTCACCCTGCAGAACTAAGGTCCCGCTTTCAAAAACTGCTTGGTGTCTTCTTTGGAATGTACACTAAGCTGTGAAGTGCAGTTTAGTTTACATTCTGGCACAGCGCCTGTGTGCTAGGATGGCTGCACTCCTGCTCATGCACAGGAGTGGCATCTTTCTGTGCCACCCAGTGAAGATTGATGCTGCCCGACACCCATAAGAAGCTGGTAGAAGATGCTGGCAAGAGACCGCACAAGCATTAGACCTTGAAAGAAAGGTAAGTATGACTGAGTTTAGTTCCGCTTTGGATCCCCATTCTGGCTGGAGTTACCCGTTAACCCCTCAGCTAAATATTGGAGCAATTTTCTCACCTAAAAGTTCCAAAATGTTACCTAAATTTGTGCTCTCACAACATGCCTGGGACTTTTATCTTCCAGAGTGCAGAGCAGGATGGGTGTTGTATGGGTGTCTATGTCCCTGTCTGTGTGATGTGCACACTTCCTATTGGCTGTTTCTCCCAGTCTCCCCCGCCCCCCCCCCCCCCCCCCCGGAGAGCGGTCAGCATGGGCACAGACGGAGGTGCTGCAGAGGGACACAGATTGCAGGCTTGTGTAAGAACAAAAAAAGGGGGGGTTTGGGAAAAATAATTGTGAATAGGTGAAAGGGGAGTGGGGACCACATTTGCCCAAAGATTAGCTTTAAAAAGTCAAAATTTGCAAGTGGAGCATGTAAGCTTTAATACTTTGACTAATTCAGAACAAATATGCAGATAAGGGCTTCTCACTTTACTGGACTTTCCTTATCTGCATATTTGTTCTGGGTTAGTGAAAGTATTAAAGCCAAAAGTTCATGTGAGACAACCATCCTTTCTTTTAGGAAAAGTTTACTTAACCACTTAGACTAGAGCTACAGGGGTGATTTAAATCTCCTCCTGGCTGGCTGGCTGGCATGTCATTAGGCTACAGCTACACAGGAGATTTTTAGTAGCATTTTCCTGCTAACAATTGCTAGAAGTAGTTTTGCGTGAAGAATAAAAAGTTTAAACCCATCAGGTTGTTTTTTTTTTTTTTTTGCCTTGGTTCCATTGGGAAGATTTCCCTTAATTTCCTGTCCAGAGACGCAAAAGGAACTGAAAAGATATATTTACAAAATGAGGGGAAGACCTGTCTTTAGCCTCGTACACATGATCTGATTATCAGGCAAATTTTCATCCATTTTTTGTTGCATGCTAGTCGCATATCGAAATTGAAGAGGTAATTTCATGCGAAAATTCTCGTAAGACATAATTCAATGTCAGAAGTGATGTCCTGTGTTGAATTGTTTTGTATGTGTTCTTTCGTTTCTGAGCATGCCTAGTCTTGCTCTTACGATTTTTTCGGACGAAAACTGTACTGATTAAACGAAAATCTGATGTTATGTTCACGTACAATAAAAATTTTATAGCCTGCACATTCAGTTTTTGTCGTCCGAAAATTCGGAATCTGCTGTCGAAAGCTCCATACTAAAATCTGAAAATCAGCAGATCATTCGTCAAACTAAATGATCGTGTGTACGGGCCTTCAGACAGTTGTATTTGTTTTTCCCTTCTAAAAAATTGAAGAAAGCTCTGGCCTGAGATTTTCATAAAGCTAAGCAAGCATTTTAATGAAGAGGCTGCTTTTGAGTTGATCATTTATAAAAGAAAAATTGTTCATATGTTTAGTCTTTTTATAAAAATGGAAGGAATAGTGCCCTATTGTTGGTATCAGTAGGCGGAATGGTGCCCTATTGTTGGTATTCAGGGTAAGAATGGTGCCCCATCATTGGTGTCTGTCTGTGGGAGGAATGGTGCCCCATCATTAGGGTCAGTGGATAGCATGGTGCCCCAAGGGCCAGATAAAGGCAAGCAGAGGGCCACATCCATCCTGCCCATGGGCCAACGTTTGGAGACCACTGCTTTAAAGTATAACTAAAGGCAATTTTTTTCATATTTGGATAGAGTGGCGAGGGGTTTCGAACCCCTGTTAGGTTTTTATTGCTGTCTGTGTCCCCATTGAAAACAATTCTCCTGATTTTCTGTTGCACAGGCATGATAGGAGGTGAGACAAAATATGAAATCTGGCTAGCTGAGACAATGACAAAGGGAAAAATATGTTTTTTGATAGAGAGGGCAGAAGTAGAACTTCAGACCATCATTTTTAGTTGTCTGTGCCTTTCTGCCCTGGTGGCTCACCCTCTTTTCTTGTATGGGTGTCAGAGAAACTGGAAACTATAATTAAAAGATCAAACTGGCCAGGATTAGGGCCCCCCGCCAGCACAACCCAATAGCGCTATGGGAGGGATTCCTGTGGTAGAAGGAAAGAAAATTGCATAATCTAATTTATGGCCTGCTTAACTTTAATTTGAGAGTCTTCATGTTGGAGCATATATGGAAATGGATAAATTGAGGGAAGGTATACCTATAGGCAACCCATTCCTCCTTAAGCACTGCCTGCTGGCTGTATGCATATATACGGTCTCTAGGCGGGTGGGCTTTAATGGCAAGTGGCCACATATATGTGCGGCCCTATGAAAACTCGTTATTGTGCTAAGAGCCTGCTCCCTGTGCACTCCCAGCATGTTACTGGAAAGCTCCCGTTGTATACAGCTGATGGGAATGCCTGCCTACAGCTCCTGGCATTTAGAACCTCTCAAAGGGGCGGTTGTGGGAAGGGTTTGAAGGCATCCAATGTGTCAACGTGTAAGTTGGTAAGTGTGCTGGGAAAAATATTCTGTGTGCACCTTCCTTTAAAAGCCAATTTAAAATTGGGGTTTAGCGTAGGTGTGCGTTGGGGTGCCATTTATGCATCACTGCAATGCGCATACCATACGTTGGCACAACACAATGGCGTGAACAGACCTTAAGGGCTGGTTGGCTGGGGGAAGGTGGTAAAACAGGCAGCTGAGCTGTGCTTTTACTGCTTCCCCTACTCAAATTTTAACATTATAGCCTGACAAGGCTGTATTCATGTTGAACCCATGATGCATTGTTTTATTGCCGTGGTATTTTTAACTCGAGCTTTAGAGTTTGATAGGTGGCAGCTCCTGTCAAAGTTGCTCTTTGAGTTCAATGGAAGTGCACCTTAACCCCAAGCCAAGCTTGGGTCATGGTTGCGATGCAGTTTTTTACCTACAAAATCTCCCTTGGGAATGGGGAAAAAAAAGCAGACATTAAGGAGGTATCAGGATTGCCTCCTTGAACGCCTGCCAACTGTTGCTATACCGTCTTCTCAGAACCAGACCACCTTGGATTACTTTTTAGAGAGCGGTATGCAAGGCTGCCAATGTCAAAGAAACCTAAGGGTAAGTTAGTATTAAGTTTTTGGGTCAACCTAAGTTACCTCCCAAGTTTTTTTCCTCTTAGCGTGCATAAAGCTCTGCAAGGATTGGGAGTCACAAAAACAACTGCAGCCAGTTCAGCATGACAAAAATGTATGTATTCCATCTCAGTTACTGTATCTCACAAAAATAAATACACCCCTCACATTTTCATATTTTATTATATCTTTCATGTGACCACACCGAAGAAATTACACTTTGCTACAATGTAAAGTAGTGAGTGTACAGCTTGTATAAGCATGTAAATTTGCTGTCCCCTAAAATAACACACACAGCCATTAATGTCTAAACTGCAGGTAACAAAAGGGAGTACACCCCTAAGTGAAAATGTCCAAATTTGGCCCAAAGTGTCAATATTTTGGGTGGCCAACATTATTTTCCAGCACTGCCTTAACCCTCTTGGGCATGGAGTTCACCAGAGCTTCACAGGTTGCCACTGGAGTCCTCTTCCACTCCTCCATGAGGACATCACGAAGCTGGTGGATGTTGGAGACCTTGCACTCCCCCACCTTTCGTTTGAGGATGCCCCACAGATGTTCAATAGGGTTTAGGTCTGGAGACATGCTTGGCCAGTCCATCACCTTTATCCTCAGCTTCTTTAGCAAGGCAGTGGTCGCCCTGGATGTGTGTTTGGGGTTGTCACCACCATGCTTGACTGTAGGCAAGACACACTTGTCTTTGTACTCCTCACCTGATTGCCGCCACACACACTTGACACCATCTGAACCAAATAAGTTTATCTTGGTCTCAGCAGACCACAGGACATGGCTCCAGTAATCCATGTCCTTAGCCTGCTTGTCTTCAGAAAACTGTTTGTGGGCTTTCTTATGCATCATCTTTAGAAGAGGCTTCCTTCTGGGACAAATGCCATCCAGACCAATATGGTCTGAGCACTGACAGGCTGACCCCCCCCCCCCACTCCACCCCTTCAACCTCTGCAGCAATGCTGGCAGCACTCATACGTCTATTTCCCAAAGACAACCTCTGAATATGACGCTGAACACATGCACTTAACTTCTTTGGTCGACCATGGCAAGGCCTGTTCTGAGTGGACCCTGTCCTGTTAAACCGCTGTATGGTCTTGGCCACCATGCTGCAGCTCAGTTTCAGGGTCTTGGCAAGCTTCTTATAGCCTAGCCCATCTTTACGTAGAGAAAAAAAAAATATTTTTTTTAGATCCCCAGAGAGTTCTTTGCCATGAGGTGCCATACTTCCAGTGACCAGTATGAGAGACTGAGAGCGGTTTAGACATTAATGGCTGTGTGAGTTTGTTTTTTGGGGACAGCTAATTTACACTGTTGTATAAGCTGCACACTCACTACTTTACATTGTAGCAAAGTGTCATTTCTTCAGTGTTGTCCCATGAAAAGATATAATAAAATATATTTAAATGCATATTATGCAGGCGGGTGATTTTTTGCTGATTACGTCCGTATGAAAAGTTGTTGGTCTGAAGAATCGTCCATCAATTCGTGTGGAAGTTCTGTCTTCTCTCTGATGGTAGTCTTCCAGTAGAAGGCAAGTAGTGCCTACTAATCACCCTGAAACTCTTCCTCTCCGTCCATAGCCAGATGTGGTCATTAATAAGCCCAGAAATGTTTATGGAACTGGGCTGCATTCTTATGTTCCTGGCTGAAATATTAGTAGCCCTAATGCTCTGTCTCTCTTCAGAAAACAACTGGTGAAATCCTGTAAACATGAATATGATAATTCTTTGTAAACTATATGATCTACCCTTGATTTGTTTTATGTATTTCTGGGGTTTGTAGTTTTTCCTTTTTTTTGTTATTGACAGATTCATCTATAATTTATTTAATTCAAAGGAAGGGCAAATCATTCAACCTCGGTGCGTATTTTAGCCGTGTCTCCATTAAATGTAAACACTGGTGCTGCAGTATTTAGGTAGTTGTGTAAATTATTGGTTCATCTTAACAGCCGGATGCATTAAAGTTATGGCCTAGCAACGCCCACAGCCTTTTGAATTAGTGCATCATCCCCCCCCCCTCCCCCCTCCACCTTTTGAATTGGTAGAAGGGCATTTCCTGCCATGTCCTCAAATGAGTGCATCATTCACTTCTGTGGAACACTTGAGAACCATTTCTGACAAATTACTGCAGGCAGAATCCATCAAAGCTAATGTATCCTCCATCTCCAACAATTTTACCGCACAGGCTTCTGTAATTACTATATAGACCCACCTTTGTCACGCTTAACACCTATCATCTTCCAAATGCCAGCTGTTTTACTTTCGGTCTGGGGAGTTGGGCTTTTCGAATGCTTCTGTGTGAGGTGGATCCTGACTGAAAAATCTCTGATCGTTTATTCAATAAAGCAATGTACAGCAGAGCGATGATGGTCAGAGCGCAGTAGCCTACAGGAGAGATTTCAGTTTAGGAAGGTTTCATGAGTGGGAGACATATGGGACAGCAGGCAGAAGTAATGCCTAAAAACCTTAAAAAATAAAATAAAACCCCACAACTTTTGGCTGAATAAAGATTGGCCGCCTAACGACCGCCCTCCTCATATACAAGTGCTTGTCATAAAATAAGAATATCATCAAAAAGTTATTTATTTCAGTAATTCAATTCAAAAAGAAAAGTGAAACTCATATATTTTATATAGATGCTTTACACACAGTGATATATTTCAACTTGGCATTTCTTTCTTTTAATATTGATGGTTATGGCTTACAGCTAGTGAAAACCCAAAATTCAGTGTCTCAGAAAATAAGAATCTTACATAAGACCAATAAATAAAAAAAGTCAATAATGATTTGGGGAGGTGTCATCTGCTGGTGTTGGTCCACTGTGTTTTATCAAGTCCAAAGTCAATGCAGCCCTCTACCAGGAAATTCTAGAGCACTTCATGCTTCTCTCAGCTGACCAGATTTATGGAGAGGCTGATTTCATTTTCCAGCAGGACTTGGCACCCGTCCACACTGCCAAAAGTACCAATACCTGGTTTTACCACTTAAGCCCTGGAAGATTTTACCCCCTTCCTGACCAGGGGGTATTTTGCGATTCAGCACTGCGTGACTTTAACGGACAATTGCGCAGTCGTGCGACGCTGTACCTAAACGAATTTAAAGTCCTTTTTTCCCCACAAACAGAGCTTTCTTTTGGTGGTATTTGATCACCTGTGCGATTTTTTGATCATGCGCTATAAACAAAAAAAGAGCGTCAATTTTGCAAAAATAACAATATTTTTCACATTTTTTTTTTATATGAAATTCCCCAAAAAAATGTAAAAATCAAAATTTTTTAACATTTCGGCCAATTTGTTTTCTGCTACATATGTTTGGTAAAAAAATCGCAAAAAGCGTATTTTGATTGGTTTGCGCAAAAGTTATCGCGTTTACTAACAAAGGGAAAGATTTTTGTAATTTTTGTTGTTTTTTTTTAACAAATAATGGCGGCGATCTGCGATTTTTTTTTTTTTTTTTGCGGTACTGCGACATTGCGGCTGACAGATCGGACCCTTGACTGACATTTTTGACACTTTTGGGGTTACCAGTGACATTTCTACAGTAATCAGTGCTATACATATGCACTGTTACTTTAAAATTACACTGGCAGGGAAGGAGTTAACTTTATTTGAGAGGGAGAGGTGGTGTGTGTCCCTAGGGGCGTGATTCTTACTGTGATTGGCTGTGGCTTGAGCTGTAGGAACAGTGATCAACGGTCCTACATAGTAGAACCGTATGATCACTGTTTCTACACAGGGGAGAATGACAGGCGGCTTGTTTACACTAGCCGCCTGCCTTTCTCCCTCTCCACCGACGATCGCCGAGTGACCGGCGGACATCGGGTCCGCCGGTCACACGCGCGGGGGGGGTCCGTGACGGAGCGGGAGTGCTCCTCCGGCGGCGCGCGCTCGCTCCCCAGAGCCTCACAGGCTAGTGACGTGTATATATACGTCACTTTGCCTGTGAGGGGCTGACCGCCGCAGTATATGTACTTGCGGCGGTCGGCAAGTGGTTAATGATCATGGTATCACTGTGCTTTATTGTCAAGAGAAAGTTTAGACACCAGACCCAACAATGCAGATGAGCTGAAGGCCGCTATCCAAGCAACCTGGGCTTCCATAACAACTCAGCAGTGCCACAGGCTGATCACCTCCATGCCACGCCAAATTGATGCAGTAATTCATGCAAAAGGTGTCCTGACCAGGTATTGGGTGCATACTATACTGTACATGGACATACTTTTCAGTAAGCCAACAATTCTGTATTGAAAATCTTTTTTTTTTTTTTTGTTATTTGTCCTATGTAATATTCAAATTTTCTGAAATACTGAATTTTGGGTTTTTATTAGCTGTAAGTAGGGATGGCACCGATCAGACTTTTTTGGACCCGATACCGATATCTGGCATTGTGAAATCACCGATACCGGAACCGATCCGGAGCTACACACAAAGCAAGCGGCTGCAGTACAGAGCAAAGCCGCTGCTTCATGTGTACGACTCCTCCATTCACAGGCGGAGTGCATCTGATATCACTCCGCCTGTGAGCCGGACCTATACAGGAGGTAGCGGCTCCCATCCCATACTACTACTGCACCTAGTAAGGGATGGCTGAGCCGTTACCAAGCAAAAACCGGATCAGCCAGTGGATCGGTCAATGTTACCGATCCATCTAAAATGGCCATATCGGCGCCGATATCCGATCCGAATATCGAATTGGTGCATCCCTAGCTGTAAAAAAAATGCTTAAACTGTTACTCTGTGTGTAACACATCTATATAAAATGAGTTTCACTTTTTGAATTGAATTACTAAAAAAAATTAACTTTTTGATGATATTCTAATTTTATAAGGTGCACCTGTATATTGGGGCAGGGAGGCCGCTCTGCGCAAAATCATGTACTTGTATGTGATTCATGCACCGGGGTAAGGAGCGCGCCTGCCACTCCGGTTGTGCTGCAGTACCAACCAATCAGCAGGTGCCGCTGATCAGCTCCGAACATTCCCAAAAAGAGTCCTGTGTAGGTAAACAAACACAGGGATCTCCTCTGATGCCAACAATGTGCTGTTTTTTCTTATTGAAGAGCACATTGCTTAGTAAAAATAGCACACTGTGTACACTGAAACATGTTAGGCACACATTTAACCCTTTGATTGCCCCCGATGTTAACCCCTTCCCACCCAGTGTCATTAGTACAGTGACAGTGCAGATTTTTCACACTGATCAATGTATTAGTATCACTGGTCCCCAAAAAGTGTCAGGTGTCTGATTTGTCCACCGCAATATTGCAGTCCTGCTATAATGGTTTGTAGACGCTATAACTTTTGCGCAAACCAATCAGCATTTGCTTATTTTTTTTTATTAAAAAATGTGGCAGAATACATATTGGCCTAAATTGATGAAGAAATTAGATTTTTTTTTTTTTGGTATGTTTTATAGCAGAAAGTAAACAAATTTTTTTTTTTTTATTGTTTTTTTTTTTTTCAAAATTGTCGGTCTTTTTTTTTTATACCGTAAAAAAAAACCCCAAATACCACTTAAAGAAAGCTCTATTTGTAGGATAAAAAGGACATCAATTGTATTTGGGTACAGCGTTGCATGACTGCACAATTGTCAATTAAGGTAACACAGTACTGTATAGCAAAAAATGGCCTGGTCATGAAGGGGGGTAAATCTTTTGGTGCTGAAGTGGTTAAATAACAAACTTTTAATAAATTAATCAAATATAATTGAACACACAAATCCGTATAATCGACATAAAAAATATACCCACAAGCTTCCAACAAATACTTAGTTTGAATAAAACATTCTGAGAAGCAAGCCATTATATCCCAGGCTCAGTAAAGTGGTCTCTCTTAACTTAAAGGTTAACTATACTTTTCATTGGGGGAAAAAATGGTAAATAAAAAAAAAAAATAATAATTATTTAGCATAAACAATTGCGATACATGTCCTTTTGTAATTGAATGCTAAAATAACCTTTCCTTTTCAATCTTTAGTTCTGACATTTTCTGTAAAATGCAATACAATATGGCTACCTGGAGGTGTTCTGTACACAGAATGTATACTGACCACACCCCAGAAACATAATTTCCTGCTTGTGTGATTGGCTCACTGATTTTCTCAGAATTCTGCACTAAAGCCTCGTGCACACGTAGCGATTGTCGGCCGAACGATCGGCCGTCTTTTGTCCGGTGATGTCCTGTCGGTTGAAAAGTGCTAAAGACTGCACACGAATTTTGTCGGCCAACAGCCGACTGCAGAAGTGATGTCATGTGATGGTTGACTTTCCGTGTGTTTTTTCTTCTCTGAGCATGCCCAGTCTTGCTCATCTGAATTTTGTCTGCCGAATTCTGTACTGACTAAGGAACAATCGGCCGTTCTGGTGTTGGCCAACAAAAATTTTAAAGCCTGCAAACCAGATTCTGTTCGGCCGAAAAGTCGCAGTCGGTTGTCGGAAGCATCATACTAACAAGCCGACAATCGGCCGATCGGACATTGGCCGAATATTTACGGCCGACAATCGGTACGTGTGTACGGGCCTTAAGATACAAGTCAGATTTCTGGCATCCCCTGCGACTAAAATGTCATTTTTGGTGAGATATTCCCAATAGGAACAAGGGATGCAGGCCCAGCAATTTTTCTCATTAGAGCCCTGCAGGTGAAGCAGCTGATTGATAGTTATGAAACCAGTCCCATTAGATTACCTTATCTCGAGGATACAGACAAACACATAAGGATTTCTTCAGTACAACAAAAGGTAGGAATCTGCAACAAAGCTTGTTTAAAATCCTTTCAGGCCCCGTTCACATTGCAGCGGCCCGACTTTGTCGGGCGACCTCATAGGTCGTGGCGCGCGCGACCTCGGAGCGGCTGGCACGGACTTAATAACATTGAAGTCAATGCAGGTCACTCCGGGTCGCCCCAAAGAAGCTCCGCACCCTTTTTCTAAGTTGGAGCGACTTGTGTCGCTCCTATTAGAAGGGGTCCGCAGCTTCTCTATGGAAGGCGACCTACGGCGACTTGTCAGGCGACCAGGTCGCCTCAGTGTGAACGGGGGCTCAAAGATGAGTTACTCTTTGAGGTGACACTGTTGCCACATAACAAATGGCCAAGACGGGTAGAGAGGGAGGGAACACCACGGCCTAAGCTTATTGAGGGGTCATTCCTCCCCTGACTCTACAGATTTGCCCAAAGAGGTCACCTGACCTGTTGAGAGGTTAGGCGACCTATAGGAGGCCTTCCCGCTCTTCCCCTTTAAGGGGAAGCCCTGAACCTGCGCTGCCACAGTCCCATGAGGGAAGGGAAGGGGGGTTTAGAAACAGTTTTCCCGCCTTTTCCCTTCATTCTGGTTGCTGTGGACAACTGTGCTTTTCTTGCACTGCACAAGGCCTTGCTAAATAAGAGAACCTTTCCATTTTCTACGTAAGACTGCACTGATCAGATTACTGATTGTATAGAAAACAATTGTTGTGTGTGTGTGTGTGCTCTGTTAACATTACAAGGCTGTGCTGAGGTTGGTTGCGATGCGTCGCAGAGAAAGCAGCAAAAATGCGGAGAGGCATACACTTGGTGTCACACTGTAAAACAATAAAAAAGATTAGTGTATTGTGAGGTAACAATGTAAAGCATTGTCCCTCACTGCCTGCACATGGACGCCAGCCTGCACCTTTTTAGTTCTACATTTCAGATCACTTGATTTGGATGCGGTCATTAAAGCTGGCTGTACATCGGTCGATTGTTGAATGGTCGCTCATACGAACATTTTTTGATGATTAGACAAATGTTGTTTTAAAGTACAGTACTTAAAAATGTATTTTTTTGTTTTGCTTTTCATATTCAATTTCGGAATTAAAGTAATTTCCCAAATGTAAACCACATTCTCTGTAAGGGCCGGCGTAACGTTAAAATCACACCATGACTGCACATGAATCGCACAGGAAGGCGCTGTGTGTTCCTGTACCATTCACATGCAGTTCTGTGCACTTCAATTTCAGCCCATTCATTTTGAAAAGGCTAAAACTGCACCGCACCACAGTAGTGCATGCACTACTTTTTGAAACACACTGTAACCGGATCGCATGGTACAAAAGTGCCATACGAAACGGTGCAGGCAAATGCACTTCGTTTGCGACCTGCATTTTGGTGTCGTTAACTTTCCATTGACACCTGCTGCAGATTGCAAATGGAGTGTGTTTTGCATGCGGTCTGAATCGCACAGGAACGCATTTATTTTAGGATCCCCGCACATTTACTTGTGACATGTAGTCACTATGCCCTGTGAGTAGGCACTGCTGTCACACATTTCACAGAACCTGCCTTCTGATCTACAGAGGTGTTAAAAGGAGGCGTTTCAGGAGGCGGAGTCAGTACAAGAATCACTGTTTGTAGGCAGCAAGGTACCATGGGATATGTAGTCCTTAGAAATTGAATGGAAATAGCGGAAACGCTGCAATGCATGCAGCGAATCCAGGAAGTCATGGAAAGAGATGGCTAGCAGACAGAAAAACTCACAACATGAAACAAGATTTTTTTCAAGTAAGCTTATATTGTCAATAATAACTATTGTTTGCATTTGTTTTTACAATGCTGATGTTATGAAAGTGTATGCTGTGAATGTAGAACTGTTTTAAATTTTAGGATTTGACTGTAATGAATCTTTTTAATGCAGAGCTTAAATTCCCGAATAACGCGTTATAAAATTGTCTCATTTAATCTGGTTACCCACTGTTCTGTCCTTTAGTCATTTAGAACCCTTCATTGTTTGCCACGCATAAGCTTGCAGCTCGGTTTCCCAGCATTCCTGTGGTTTTGAAAGGAGAACTGGTGTGATGCAGCAAGTCACTCAGCTGACATTCACGGACCCCTCAAGGGGTGTTTGCCAGGGCTCCTGGTTACGTGACTTGCATTGTCCATCAATGCAATATTCCTTGGACTCGTGGATATTGCACTGGCTGCATTCCTGCAGTAAATCACACTTCCCAACTTTCTGAGATGACCAAGAGGGACACCTTGTAGCACAAATTATGTAGGCAAAGGACACACTGTTACCAGTCACTCAATTTCAAGGATCATGTAAAAGAATTATTCAAATTATTGGTTAAATCATCAAGTGCTTTTCTTTTATACTTTTAAAAATAAATGCAGCGATTTAGTGGTTGGATGAAGGACTAGGGTAGTAGAACACTTTCAACTATTGAATAGTACTGTATATACTTTATAGAGGTCCCAGCATTGGACCAAAAAGAGGTACTACTAAGAAAAAAAGAGGGCGGGGGATTTGATTTCCAAAACAGGGAAAGCTGTTCTAAAACAGAAAACGTTAGATGAATTAGTAAACTACAGCTGGCACTTCCCTGCTCGTACCTTGATATGGATTCCCGGTTT